>NC_082697.1:37338275-37650909 GCF_949987515.2 Delphinus delphis | reverse complement strand
AACCCAGGTAGAGTCTTACTATAACTAAAACTCTCCCTCATGCTTCCACATCCCAAACTGTACAGCTGTCCTTCCAAAGTTTGCTCTGCATCAGAGCAGACCATGGTAACACATGGGAAGTAATGGGAGAAGGTAAATAACCGCTAGTCAAGGACTTTGGTCCCAGGGTGACTTGACCTTCATTTGAGGATGTGAAGCACAGTGCAATGGACTGAACATCTGTGACCTCCCCAAATTCATATGTTGAAACCCTAAGCCCATTGTGATGATATTTGGGGGTGGGGCCTTTAGGAGATAACTAGGTCATGAGGGTGGAACCCTCAGGAATAGGGTTAGTGCCGATATAAAAGGGATGGCAGAGAACTCTCTCATCCTCTTCCCACCATGGGAGTACACAACAAGAAGTCAGCAGTCTGCAACCTGGAAGAGGGCTTTCAGAACCTGACCATGCTGGCACCCTGATCTCACACATCCATCCTCAGATTGTCTGTTGTTTGTAGGCCACCCAGTTTACAGTATTTTATTATAGCAGCCCAAGGCGCCTAAAATGCATGATCTCCAACTTCCAGGCTAAAAATACTGACATATTAGCACCAAAATTGCCTACTGCAAACACCTGCAACTTCTGCTTGTGGACTTTTTCTGGCACAAAAGTGTTAGGGATTTCTGTGTATTCATTTTGTATCCTTCAACTTTACCGAATTCTATCATATGATCCAGCAATCCCACTCCTGGGCATATATCCAGAGAAAAATATGGTTCGAAAGGATACATGCACCCCAGTGTTCACTGCAGCACTGTTTACAATAGCCAAGACATGGAAGCAACCATATACTCCAATATAAAATAATTTTTTTTTAAAGTGTTCGGGAGTTAATGCCCTCAAAAGCAGCCCTTGACCAGTGACTGAAGGGGATTGGTGGATAAATACCCCAACTCCCTCACCCCTCAGGCAGGACCATCTGAGGCACATCCTATACTGAGTTCCATTGCTCCCCAGTGGAATCAAGCTCCAGCTGCCCACATTGGTAAATATCTTGATAACGCACCCCTTATGGCCTTCTTTTACCTCCCTGTCTCACTTTTCTACCCACTTCTAGAGTTTCCTAGGATCACCTCCCAAATAAATGACTTGCCCTGGACTCCTTGTATCAGGGTCTGCCCCTGGGGAAACGCAAACTAAGACAGACCATGTCTCCCAGCACCATGCTATATACACAGATTATGCCTTTAAAAAATGACAGTAAGCAAATGGACAAAACAGAATGATCTAACATGGATTTGTAACAGAACTGAGAGGAAGATGAATGTGTGATTTTAGAACAGCCTGTCTCCTCTCTCTGGCTCTGTTTTCTTTCATCTTACTGCTCACTCATTTGCCCAAACCCTCCAATCTAGCAGTCTGCTCTGTTTGAGGTGTCATAGAAATTCATGTGCATTCTCACCTCCATGCTCTTCGTGCATGCCATTCTCCTAACCCAGAATGACCTCTCCACACCTCCTCAACTTGTTCCAACTGCCCCAGTCCTTCAAGACCTGTCTCAAGCTTTGCTGCTTCCACAACACCTCTTGTGTCACCGCGAAGAGAATTACAGCACTCACAGCCTGTAATTCGCAACTTGCTGCTTAATCATATGCTTTGGTGTTGTCTCTAACTATCACACACATGGCCATCTTGTCTCCCTAATTGAACTGCACTTTCCTTGGGAATAATAATCACATCTTGTACCTCTCTAGTCCTCCCAGGGCCTAAAATAGTGTGGCAGATACAATTAGTTGCCAATGTATGATTTATACATTTAAGCAATAAAACACAAACGTGTATGACCAATAGTAATGAATCATCTTTAATGGACTTCAGAAAGGCCTCTTTCGTCTCGTGCAAACTGCCTGGCAGATGAAGTTATCTGGAGCATCCTTCTTGGTGATCCTTTCCAGGGATTCAAAAAAAGACAACAGGCCACAGAACACCTTGGTCTATACCCACGACTTCCCCTCACTGGTTTAAAGACATCATAAAAGATAATGCGTCTTGCTCATAAATAAAAAGTACTTAAATGCAATTCTGGCAAAATGTGTTCCGGGGTAATTAAAGTTTTTTTTTTTTTTCTTTGTGACTGTTGCTGTTATAAATAGACAATCATAAAAAAAAATCAAAAAGGGAAACCTTTTAAAGGCTTACTTCAGGACCTGATACCCTCCCCTCTTTATTTTTCTTAGCCCTAATGCCAAAGGAAAACAAACACTTATCAGTGTGCTAATGGTGTTTATTCCCCCATCTGCTTTGGAAGGGCGGCAGTGTGCCAAGTCCTGAGACAGTCCACCGAAGCACCAAGGGAACAGAGGTCAACTCCATTGTCAACTGTACCCCACCACTTATACTTTGAAGTCCATGGAAACATTCAGGATCCTGAATTTCTTTTCCCCAGCTCTGTGCCTTTGTAATATCTAGACAGTTTTTCCCAGGCCTGGTGGAGATTAGGTCCCTTCCAATTTGCCTGTGAAATCATGACTACCTTTATGCCCCTCTAAAAACAGCCTCATTGAAGATAGTAAAGAAAAAGCAGAATGCCTCTTTGTTTCTGCTTTTTTTCAGGATTCTGACTCCCAACTGCTCTGCTGGAGCTGCCCTCCAGGGATGCTTTCAGCCGTGAAGCTGGAGCCACACCTGTCCCCACACCTTTTTTACACCATCTCTCACTACTGCTCCGGAGCAGCAGAGAAGGACTGTACTTGTGCTTTTCATCTTCTGGCAAGTCATCCCTTACCCAAGCAAAATTCAACCGTCCTGTTCAGATAGGAGGTCCCTGAAAGATCCCAGGAGAAGAAATGAGCATTTCCTGCTATTTTTCTCTCTTCCAAGCAGCAAAGCATACAGAGGAAGTAGCTCTACTTTCTCCTCTCCTTTCTCCAAGTCTTGGCATTTTTGGCACCTACACTGGAACACATGCCCAAAGCAATCTCATCTGCAGCAAGATTATCTTTTGGTGGTGATATAATTCTTAATGCACCTCAATGTATTAGCTGCCCCAGTGCCTCCCATGATCCACTGCAATGAAACCTCCCTAATCTTGACAATGGATGTCTTTACAATCACTCCAACAAACAGTAATTAGGAAATGGAATCTATTATCCTTTTAAACTGAGTTCAACTCATCTATAAGCGGCTCTCGGTGAGCAGGGCAGACTTGGTGCCAGCCTCTGCTTTTGCTGAAATCCCCTCAACACACAAGAGTAGTAAAAGGGTAAGGTTGGGTAGGTTTTAGTTATAATCATCCCTCTCATTTGCAGAGAACTTTTTTTTTTAGTAACCTTCATGTCCATTATTTTATTTGATTCTCAAAGGAGTAGCCAGGACGGCTTAGTAGTTAGGAATGCTGGCTGCAGATGCCTGAGTTTGAATCCTGGCTGGAAACTTACTGGCTTTGTGATACTGAGCAAATCACCATGCCTCTACTTTCTTATCTGCAAAATGGGGATGGTAAGCATACACACCTCATAGATATAGATATATATAGAGAGAGTAACATGTGGAACTATGCCTGGCACATAGTGAATGCTAAATAAATTATTATTATTTTCTTATTTAAATATTACAGCTGATGTCATAAAGATTCGTCAGATTCCATGCCTGGCCTAAGCAATTCCCTAAGCGAGGAGGTCAGGTATTGTCTTAGTTTGGGTTCTCTCAGAAACAGACCATGAGAAACATATTTGCATGCAAATACACGGGAGGTGAAGAACCAGCAGAAGCAGGAAAGCGAAGGAAGCAATGAAGGGTGTGCTATGAGCAGGTTACCACTGTGGTCAACCAGGCACAATCCCACCAGGGTCCCTGTGAGTGACTTTCTAGAACACACAACACACCTCAGAACTGTCCCTCTGAGGGAGGATGTAGCTGGGGAGTTCATCCGCTAACTCCATCCCTCATTGTCAAGGGCAATTCTGGGGCTATGAAAGGAAGCAGTGAAGACTTCCAGCCTGTTCCATGCCTAGGAGAAGCAGCCTTGCAGGACCAGATGCACTCAGGCTTAGAGTGCATATACTAGAGCCATCTGCAAGTGACCTCCTGGCTTGGGCAAAGGAATATGAGCCGGGCAGGGACATAGGTGACTACAGGGAAACAACGCAAGTCTTAGAGTACCTTGACTCTCTTGTGCATCCAGACAGCACCAAAGCCAAATGAACTCAGCCAAGAACATCTCCTGAATTATCTTCTGGAGAAGGATACGGTGTGATCTTTCCTGGTAACTCAACCCAAAGCTTATCAAACTCCACAACATCCTTACATAATATCAAAATTCCCTTTTGGTGAGTCTTTTCTTCTACATTTCTTTTCAACAGGGAGAGAGAGTAAGGTTGACAATATATTTTATTTGGTAAGACACAAAGAGAAGCCATGATATTGCTTCAGAGCCTGCTAGGTATGTGGAAAAGAAAATGTTCTCTGAGATGAAATGCTCTACTGTGAAAATGTGATAACCTATTTGAAAATGACTATCTTCAAATAGGTTGATCCCTCTGCACAGGAGTAGCGCCACAAATATGCTTTCTGGGTCATAGTTTCGGAAAAAGTAAAGTTTGCAGTAACTATTGTCAAGTTGACAAGTTTACGCTTGAAAGATATAATGCACACCTGAGCCCCCCAAGACAAGTCTCAAGTCAAGTTCTTTAACTTCATCAAATACCCTCCCTTTGCTCCCCTTCATCCCTCCAGGCAGGGCTTTCATTTCATCTTATTACCCTTCTTCCCGAAGGAAAGACATCCCAAATCAATTTATAAAAGCAAAAACTTTCATCCACCATCCATTTCTAAATAAAGAAAGAATACTGAAGCAAAACAAACTTATCACAATCACTCTCTTGGATTTCTAAAGCCAAACCCTCTAAATGTGGAAAAGATACAGTCAGTGACGAGGACATGGTAGATTCTGGCTTTTATTTAGAGGTCGGTTAAGCCCATTTCCAAATAGGCATCTTGGTGTCTTTATATGCAGAGGGCTTGTTTTCTCTATATTTGGGCAAAGCCCTTTGGAGTAACTGAAAACCACCACCTCTGAGGATGAACTGTGATGTAGACCAGAGAAATCTTAGTTGAGGTAACTGAGGCCAGAGATCCACAATGAAACTGTACTGTACTGCTTCATTTTTCAAACTTACACATTTTCCTAAACCCTTTTCGGTGGGTGATTTATGTTCAGTTGATTTTGCTACAGGCCTGGAATGTTTACACAAAGGCTTAATAGACATTTACTTTGGAAGTTACATTGTGAGATAGAATCAAGAAATTGGCCCATTGCCTGAGTCAGAATGGGAGGCCACCTGGAAGTTAATGATCACTTTGTAAAGACCAGAGGCATGTAACAGAAGGTTCCAGAAGAGTGAAGACTTCATGTAATAACCACATTGCACTCAGACATACACCACTGGAATGACAGAGGAGAAACCCATGTTCCATAGAGGCATCCACAGATAGAAATATCCAGGATTACAATCATTGGACACCTTAATACTTTAATATCATATTTTGTAATGCATCTTACAGTTTATATATGCTTTTATGTAACATCTAAATTAATGCTCTCCAAAAGATACCGTAACCCCAAATGCCAAATAGTCTGCCTTAAGTATTTGATTCATGCAGAATTTACCTTTGAGGCACATAAAAAAGAATTATGGCCCTCACTTTACAGATGTGGAAACTGAGATTCAGAAAGCCACTTGCATACTCTGGTTTCTCTTCAGATCGTATAACTCTTTCGCCTTTTACTAAAGATTTCCGTGGAGAGAAACAATTCTGAGTCTTTACCCAATCTTTTGAGGCCTTGCTCTTGCAAGGCTTACAAATGTGTACGAAAAGCAGACAGTCGTTTACCTCATTAAGGCGCCTTGCTGTTGCTAATTTCCTCCACTCACTTGAAGTGCTTTTCTTCAGAATACCTAATCTTTCATACGTGCATTCTCACTTTATGATCTTTGTTCTTTTCCCCTGGTGTTTTTTCCTCTTGTCCCACCTTGGCATCCTGGAATTCCCTGGCTGTCCAGTGGTTAGGACTCGGTGCTTTCACTGCCGTGGCCTGGGTTCAATCCCTGGTTGGGAACTAAAATCCTACAAGTCATGCAGCGCAGCCAAAAAAAAAAACAAAGCCACTTTCTCTAGATTACAAGATGTCTAACTGGTAAAAATCACAGTCCCTTAGTAACATCACCGTGTTTCCATAGCTCTTTTGATTAAGCTATTAGTTTTTTCTATGATTCAACCAAGCCCACATACAGCATTCACATTACTGGGCTGAGCATACAGAGGATAAAAGTAATATGTATGAAGTTGAAGGACAGGAAGAACTACTGCATAGGGTTAGAAGTCAGAACAGCAGCTCCCTCTGGTTTAAGAGGGGTAGGTATTGATAGGAATGGGTGAACTTTATGGAGGAATAGAAATGTTCTCTATCTTGATCCAGGTGGTGGTTAGACAGGTATATAGAGACATAGAGATTCAACAACTATAGCCTTCAAATTTTGTATTTTACTGTACCCAAACTATGCCTCAATCATACCCCCTCAAAATAAGGGGTAGAGAATGAGGGCTTGATAATGGTGTCATATGTTCTAGAATAGAAGGACAAGAACAGAATAAATAGTCCTTACCCTGGAAGAGCTTATTTATCAGACCAAAAATAGAAAATGCAGAGATTTCCTCTTCAGAACAACAGAATGTCGAGGACTACACGGGTATAGGTTTCTACACTCGCTTATGCTGATACTCGTATGTTTCTACACCCTTTTCTATAGAGCCTCCTCTTGCTCTGCCTCCTACCAGGCCCACTTCAGCCAACAGGCACCACCTCTGCTTGGTAACTACACTCCACGTACCTTAGAGGAAAGAGAAGAAAATGCTGAACTAGTTGCCTTGGTAACCAAAGCTTTTATATAGCTGGCTTTTTGGCTCTGTCCTCCTACTTGTCCCACTCTCTTAGTTTCCACCACTCCCCCAGATGCTGTTCTCCCGAACCTTCCAGCATCTTTCTGTTATGCCATCCAGAGGTTGGGCTGCCCCTCTCCACCAAGTCTCCTTCTTCTCTTCAACTTCTGACCTACTTATTCTGAACCTGCATAGTTGTTTGCACCTAATTTTTAGCAGGCTTTAGGGTTTCTAACCCATGGTCTTGTATGAATCTCAAGTCCCACCTCATTGTCACACTGATGGGACATCCTGATACAATTCCCAGTGCAGCTACAAAAACTCCCTCAAGGATGGAGAACTCTTCCCTCCACTCCAAATCTTTTAAGTTAGATGAGATTTACCAAACTGTTAGTCACTGAAGACAAAACTTTATAGTCAGGGCTTAGAATACCATCCATCAGAAAGCAGAGAAGTGGGGGGGGGGGGTTCTACTGTGAATATCATCACAAATTGGACCCGTACTTTCCATTGGAAGCTTATGCCCAATGGCAAAGTGGGCTTTTCCCTCTCTCCCCTCAAGACTGTCCTAACTTGAATAGCCTGCCTTGGCTGCCAATTTTTTGTTTTAAAAGAACCAAGAAGATGACACCTCATAGGCGGTTCTATAAGAAAGTCACTTCTGGGCAAGAATTAAAAATTACTTAGGAGCCAATGCATGATCCATACTGGGACATGGCTCCCAGGTTGACCCATGCCCAGCTCTGTCCATCATACCATTCCATTCCCAGCTCCCAGTCCAGTGGTGCACTGGGCTGGTTCCTTTTTTTTTTTTTTTTTTTTTTACAAGGAGAGTTAAAGGAGAACCTGGCCCAGGGTTTAGAACAAGTATCCAAAACTAAAGCTCAGTAGTGAGAGGTAAGGAATGGAGAAAGCTAGTGAGGTTTCTGCAACTTGTATTACTGCCCTTGGGTTATTTCCAGGACCAATATCTTTTTTTTATATATATAAATTTATTTAGTTATTGTTGTCTGAGTTGGATCTTTGTTGCTGCATGCGGGCTTTCTCTAATTGCAGTGAGCGGGGGCTACTCTTTGTTGCGGTGCACAGGCTTCTCATTGTGGTGGCTTCTCTTGTTGCGGAGCACGAGCTCTAGGCGCGTGGGCTTAGGTAGTTGTGGCTCGCGGGTTCTAGAGTGCAAGCTCAGTAGTGGTGGCACACGGGCTTAGGTGCTCCGTGGCATGTGGGATCTTCCCGGACCAGGGCTCAAACCCATGTCCCCTCCATTGGCAGGCGGATCCTTAACCACTGCGCCACCAGGGAAGCTCAGGAACAATATCTTGAGTATATGACTCATACAGTTGCGTAGGGAGCCATGCTTAGAAGGGCCCCACATTTGGTTTAATGCTCTGGCATTCAATGTATATATATTGCTATGAAAATATTCATAGGGCATAATGCTGATGGTTTAAAAAACACATGTAACCTAAAAAAGCCCTGATCCATTGTTTATCAGAGGTAAGAAGTGATAAGGTTGGCTGAACTGTATTACAAGTCAATTTCTGGCAGTGGTACAATGGAGCAAACAGAGGAATCCAGGCAATCTACTGAATAATAATCGTTTCTCTCCTTCCCCCCAAAACTAAGGGATGTGTTTCCAAAGAGGCCCCTTATTATTCCTTGAACTTTCTGTGTGTTCTCAGATCAGCCTTCTTCTAAACTCTCTCCTCTTCTGTAAAATCTTCCCTCATTATTTGAAAGCAATTCTGAGTTTTTCCCTTTTACTATCTCCCCTCCTTTCAATAAATCTCTGAGCGTGTAAAGGCCCTCCTGGCCTTTGTCAGCATGGGAGCCAAAGGGGGCTGGGGCAGAGTAAAGAGAGAAGGGGGACCTTGGTACCTGGGCTCGGTGCCTAGCTGCAACCCTTTTTATCACCCACAACATCCTCCCGGTCCTGGAATTCACCACCACAGCCTTCCTCACCACCTTCAATTCTCCAGGTCCATTGCCTCCCCTGCCCCTTCACTCTCAAAGATGACCTTCCCACCTACTTCCCTGGGAAAATTGAGAACATCTGATGAGAACTCCCACAAGTTTCCTCCCAAACTCCTTAAGTTTTCTTTGGATCATCACCCAAACTTTCTTCCTTCCCGCCCATCTTGGGAGAAACTTTCCCCTGCCACATGGACCAGTTAACCCCTTATACCTGCCTCCTACCATGACTATGGTCTCTGTTTTCCCTCTCCACTGGCTACTTGTCCAATTCCTCAACACATGCTCAAACCTTCTCATCTAAAAGGAAATGAATACACAAATACCAATAACTCTCCAATCTCTAGCCTTGCTTTTTCTATCAGTCTCCATCCTAGTCTTCTACTTCCTCGTCTCTCTTTATCCTTCAATAAAACAAGATATTGTCTGAATACCATCCAGTACAAAACTAAGAAGGCACCAAATAAATGTGAGGCCTGATCCTTCTTCTCATGCATCTGGGCTCTTCCTGTCTTCTGTCCTCGAAATTATCTTCTCAAAGGTCAAACGAAATCAAAGGCCTTGGTTTGCCGCCCATCCTGGTTTTATTCCCAGCAGCACTCTCGCCTCTCAAGATGAACCCTTCTCTTCCTAGGTTTTCTGTGATGTTGGTTTCCCTCTGACTTGGCCTACTGCTCCTTTGAAGTGTCCTTCAGTGTTTTTTCCCTATTCTTTGTTCATTACTTAATGGAGATTATTCCCCAAAATGCCAGCCTAGGCCTGTTCTCTGCTTACTGCACTGTCCATCTTTATCCCATGATGAATCTCATTGGCTCCCATCCTCACTGTGTGTTTCCCAAAGGTATATTCCTACTTCTGACTGACTCCTAAATTCCACATTACATCCCTAACACCTGCTAAACAGCCCCAGCTGCCTGCCTGACATCCTGCTAAGGATGGCCCCCTGACTCCTCTAGCCTTGTTAACTAAAGCCGAACTGATGTGTCACGAGGAACCACTTTCTAATTTTCAGGAAGCTTCTTACATGATTTTTGCTGGGGGTAGAAACTGGTGTCAGACTGAGGCTCAACAGGTATATAGGTAGAAGAAAAAATTGATCTTACCTGGATGGGGGAAGAATATGAGATAGGAAACAAAGCCAGATCCTGACCCAAAGCAGCAAATTTTCACCTACTTCTGTGTTTGGCACCAAATGTTGCCTCGTGGTCCTCTTAAAATTTACACTGTGCAAGACACTGATAACAGAGACATCACCAAAAACTAGACAAATATTGCTTGTACACATAGAGATAGAAAATTAAGTACTTATTTTGGCTGCAAGTCAAGGCACAATGGCATTGCATGAAGCAGGAAGTGATGGGGGAGGCTGGCTTGGGCACAGTGGATCAAGAAAAGCTGTGACCTCTTTTCCACTTATTGTTCACACTGTAAATGCTTTACTTCCATCAATTAAAAGGCCCAAGTGGACTCCGTCCCTCCAATTTTTTGTGGGTCTGTTAAGCATCTCTCTGTGATCAAGACTCACTTTTCTTGTTAGCGGATCTGCTTTTCCAATCACTGCATCCCCAATGCCCAAGGAGCTCTGTGAGTGATACGCTCCTGGAAGACCTGATGCTAACATTTTCCTCCCTGATTTAAGAAAGAAGAGTTAATAAATTTTTGGCTATACATGTGTCCTACCTCCCACCAGAGGGGAAAAAAAAAAAAAAAGTCTCTCTTTTGAACAAAGGAGAATGAAGGAAAGCTCCCTTCCTGCACCAGGAGCCCAGACTTCCCATCCAGGGCCTCCCGCTAATTCCAGGCCTCACCCTGAAATCAGGGAGGCCTGGGCCCTTGGGATGCTCACCGCCCCTCTCGGCATGATCTGCAGTATTCACAGCTTCCGCGTGTCCTAATCTATTCCATATTCCAGGAGGCTCTCTGGGGGAAAAGGTAATTATTCTCACACAGTCACTCCACACTTACTTTCTTTCCCACTCACATCCGCTTGGAATCAAGAGCAAGAAGAGAATGGTGTTCTGCCCTCCCTGGTGCTGCAGGGCTCCTTGGCCTTTGCTTAATCAAGGCCATTGCTGTGGCAGGAAGCCATGTTCAAAGTCACCTGCCCAGAAGAAAGCAGGGAGCTATGGAACTGCCTTCTCTCAGTTTAAAAGGAGCATCTGATCAAAGCCACACTGCAGCTGTTAAAGAAACAGAGTAAGAAGGAGCAAACACATTTAGGTATGAACAACTCTAGGGATGACTTCATAGAGAAAAATCACAACTAAATGATTCTATTACTTTCCCCTAACTACCATCTTGTGTCATGTTAATTCAAAACTGTGTTAGTTTTCAGGTTCATGCACCAATGAGGAAGCTGGAATTAGGAGAAGACAACCCATTTGAGAAATTTCCAGGGCTTATGATAAAGCAAGTACTGTTCCCACCAACCTAGCCATTTGCCTGACTACTAAGTAAACCTAGATTTCTTAACTCTGCCAGATCCAATCTAACAGGAAGTCCTACTCTGCTTCGAGAATATCCCCTAAATCCAGCCACTACTCACCTCCTTCACCACTACATTTTAAAATTCAAGGCACTATGATTTCTTGGCTGGAATATTACAACTGAGTCAGCAAGGCTCTCTGCCTCACCCCCCACACACATTTCATTCTCTACACCACAACTGGAGAGAGTATTTGAATACCTCACTTACTTTCTAAAGCCTTCCCGTTGGCCTCTGAATGAAATCTAAGCTTTCACCTAGTCTGCCTAATTTTCCTTTGGCCATCCCCTTCCCCCACCTGTACTCTCATCCCCTAACGCTCTCTCCCTTGCTCCCTATGCTTCAGCCACACTGGCCTCCTTTGCTGTCTGTCCTTCCATGACACCAGTCTCTTTCCCATTGTCTTGGATTGGATTTCCTAGTAGCAGAGGCTGTGATGGGGATTCTTGTGCATGTGGTTTATTGAGAGACGGATCTCAAGACAAAACTGAGAGAGAGTGAGGGAAGCTGAAGAGGAAATGGGAAGAAGCCAAGCAAAGATGTGGTCTCCACTGGAGACCAGGCTCGGCCAGGTGATCCCATGGCACCAGTTGAGACAAGGGACCAGCATCCTGTACTGCTCTGTCAGTCAGTCGCTGACTGTGGCCCACCCGCCGAGGGAGGACATAATCTCAGGCATTATCTTCCGGCTGAGGGAAACTGAAGTTGTGAGCAGATAGCAACCAACATCCACAGCTACAGAATGGGTGCCTTGGCCCAGGGAAGGGGGTCTAGGCAGAGCATCAACAGTTTTACTAGACCTGCCTTAGAACTTGTTTAAGTTCTGCCTGAAACGCCCTCCTTCCAGATCTTCATGTGTCTAGCTTCTCGTCATCGTTTGCATTTCAGTTCAAATATCGTCTTTTCTGAGTGGCCACGCCCGGCCATCCAGCTAAAGGAGCCACGCTGCTCTCCTAGTTAGTCAATATCATTATTCTGCAATATCCATTTTTTTACTGTCTGAAATAATATTTCCTATTTAATATTTACTTATGCTTATTGGCTGTCTCACCTACTAGAACATAAAGTCCAGAAGAACAGGAGCACAGTCTTGTCACCTACCTAGTGGTAAAGTCAAAAGATTCTAGAGTCAGACATCCTGGTTCCATTTCTGACTCTACCATTTACTGGCTCAATAAGCTTGAGCAAGTTAGCTTCTTACAGTGCCAGATTACCAGGTTATTGGGAGGATTAAGTGAGCTGATGATGCAAGTGTTTAGAAGAGTGTCTGATACATGTTAATCACTCAATAAATGCTAGCCTAGAAGACGCCTTGTGAACGAATGAATGAGTGAACAAAATAATTCTTTAGCAACTAAAGCTGCCACTTCACTTGGCCTATATGATGTGCCTCAAAGGCCATTGGCAGTGCTCTAAGTTTTACCCTTTAAGGCTACACAAATTCTTATTTTCTTTTTCTCAGCCATCAGTAGGCATCCAAACTACCTAGATTATGTTTTGTTTCTTGATGATGCTCAAAACCAGCCAATATTCTCATCTTGACCGCACTCATTGCAAGTTCGTAGACTTGAAGGTTCAATTTCGGGGGCCGCAGCATGCTAAATCTTGAAGGCCCTCATCCCTCAACCATAAGCAGTCACTTTTCCAACAACCCTGGCCCATTGTTACCCTCAGGCCAACTCTGCCATGTGATTAAATAAACTGGCTGCATCTAGAGAAAAGGAAGCTTTCAGTAAGCTTCAGCCACAATATGAGCTGTGGTTTTGTCTGTGGCCTGGATGAAATGGGCAAAGGAACAATTACTTCAACTCTCCTCTGAAAGAGAGGTTTTATGGGAAGTAGGAAACAGGGGCAGTCATTAAACAAATATAACCTGAGCACTTTCTGTGAGCAGGCATTACAGGGAACATAAAGATGAGCCATGGCACAGGATAAGATAAAGAATTAAGGACCCAGTTCAGAAAGTAGTTGTAATGGTGGAGGAGAAGGACCCATTTTATTCATCTAAATTATTTAAGGAGGCTACTGCATTTGCTTGGATGAAAACATCTGACAAAACATTTAGGATTTATGGAAAAACACAAGAATCAGTTTAAGTTACAGAACTATTATGGGGAAACCAGACAATGTGTTGGTCCCTGAGGAAGGAGAAGGAGGAGAGCCGTGCAAAAGTTAGGAGGGGTTAGGATTCAGAGGGAAGCCAGAGACGCCGTTAACAGCTCCACTCTGTCATTGACTCCAACCTTCAGTAAGATGCCCAATTCAACAATGAGGGAAGTTTTCGTAGAAAGCAGTAAAGGGTCAAGGTGTCCAGACTAGATGACTTCAAGTGATACAGAAACCAAACCCACCCTTCAGGTTAGAGGAGATGGTGAAGCTGAAGGAATCTCAGGAGAGCACCTGCCTTGGCAGGCCATGAGATGGGGTTTGTGCTAAGTTAACCCAGATCTCCAAGGGAGCAGGGGGACTCAGCAAACAGGGGGGCTCAGCAAACACCTACATACTCTCATACTCAAACAACAGATATCCACATTTCAATGACAATCTCAGTGGTCCCATTTTCAAACATGGCCTAGGATCTTCATCATATGCCCAAATCTCAGATAATGAACCATTATAAGCAATGGCTAAGTTTCAGAAATAGCACAGAGAGGGCCAGGCCCATGGAGGTCACCCAGCATCTCTTCTCCTTCCATGTATTCTTCCTGGGTGAAGTGTCAAATCCCATCTGTAGTCTGAGGAATCTTCAGGCCAGTTCTCCCATTTAAGCTCTAGAAACTGCATTGTCGCAACAGTAGATAATAACCACAATGGCTATTAAGCACTTGAAATGCAGCTAGTACAGTTGAGCAACTGAATTTTTAATTCAATTTAATTTTAATTTATTTAGATTTTTAAAATGATACTCAATTCAGTTACTGGAATGCTTTGAACTATGTTTGGAACAATTTAAATACGTGAATCTACTTTTTCAACCACAAACTTTTCAACTCTAAATGGAAATTTAGTTTCCAAATTGATGTGTGCTGTAAGTATAAAATATGTATTTGATTTAGAACAAAAAAATTGTCAAATTTTTTTTTAGTTTTATTGATGGATAGTTAACAAATAAAATGTTAAAATGTACATCATAGTGATTTGATATATGTGCACGCTGTAAAAGAATTCCTACCATCTAATTAATTAAGATATCCATCACCCCACATAGTTCCTTTTTTGTGTGTAAGAATATTTATATTCTACTCTCTTAGCAAATTTCAATTATACGATGTTTATCAACTATAGTCACCATGTTTTACATTAGATCTTCAAGACCTTATTCATCTTATAGCTGAAAGTTTGTACCCTTTTACCTATTTCCCCACCCCCAACCCCAGGTCCTGGCAAACCACTTTTCTACTCTCTCTGCTTCTATGAGTTTGACATTTTTTTTTTTTAAGATTCCACATATAAGTGATATCATGCAGCCCTTGTTTTTCTCTGTCTGGCTCATTTCACTAAGCAGAATGCCCTCAAGTTCCATCCATGTTGTTGCAAATGGCAGGATTTCCTACATGCTGAAATGATACCATCTTGGATATACTTGGTTAAATAAAAATAGTATTGAAGTTAATTTCACCTGTTTCTTTTGACTTGTTTTAATGTGGCTACTAGAACACTTAAAATTCCATATGTGGTGTGCGTTATGTTTATGTTGGACAGCATGGCTCTAGACCATTTAGCCACATCTCCCCTTGGGTCTTTCACAAGTACCTTCAAAGCACCATATCCAAAATTAAACACCATGTTCGGTTCCCCACCTCACCCTCAACCTCTTTCTCCTCTACAATTGCCTAAATGCCTTTTTTCATCAGATTACACTGCAAAAAGTCTGGGAACAATCCTTGATGATGAAAAGTTAGTACCACTTTCACTGCCATAGACCTTCGTCTCTGGTGAGGGCAGGGCCAGCGTCTGTCTGCATCCATTCCCTGCAAAGCGCAGCATGTGGTAGGCTTTCAATAAAGACTTCCTAGATGAATGTACAAGCAAAGGAATGAATGATGATTCACCTCGGGAACGGCTGAGAGCACAAAGCACATGTAACAGACTTGGGCAGAGAAGAGACAGTCCAATGTGCTCCCAGAAGCTGCCAGCCTTGAGGAATAGAGGGGAGACAGAGTCCCACGCACAAGGCCATGGAGTGAAGATGGGAAGATCTCTAGCGGCTCTCTACCTGGGGCAGGGGGTGCAGGGAGTCAAGACAACCAAAGCAGTCAGGAACCACCTATCGATTAGGGAGGTTCAAGGTTTTGAGAGCTGCCTCAGTGAACCACGCCCTATTCAGCTTTGCAATGTGGCTGTGAAAAGCTGGAATAGGATTAATAAAGACAGCAAATCTAGGTCAGCAGGAGCCGTGGGTGGATTAAGTAGAAAGTTAGTGAACAGCCTTGCTGAGCATTCATTGAACCAAAGCACGGGTGGGTTAACAGGTGAAAGTGAAAGATGAGCTGGAGAAAGTCAGGCTCCCTCCAGAACAATTTAGTTCTGGGAATCTAATTTATCCTGCATAGGTTTCTCAACTACAAAGGGAAATTTAGCATCCAAACTGAGATGTGCTGTAAGTGTAAAATAAACACTGGATTTAGAAGATTGAGGCCTAAACACTACCTGAAACAACAAGAGCAGTGGCTGTAGCCACCATTTATACATGGCACATACGATGTGTCAGAAGCTACTTTAAGTATTCTTTCTTCTCTCTTTTCTCTCTATTGTCCTCTTTCTGAATATACACACATATGTGTGATTTACATATGCCTGTGTGTATATACATATGTGTGTGTGTTAGCTTTAATCTTCATAGCAACCCTGTACATTGTAAGCATTATCATCCCCATTTCACAGATGAGGAAATGAGATCTGGGATTCAAACCTAGGCTGTCAGTTGTAGTCTACGTGTTTAACCAGCATGGTATCTGTCAATCACAGACACTGTGGGGAGGAACAGAACCCTAACTCCAGGTGCACTGGGTAAGGCTTAGGGTCCATCTGCCTAGTGTTCTGTGGCTGACAGGTTTATCCAAGGAGCATGTTTGGGACAAGGAGAAGAAACATGCATTATTCTCCCAGATTCTACCCACATCCATTCACTCCCGCAGTGGACATGTGAATTTTTTAAGCTCTCTCTCACTTGCGTTTCTATTAATCCTAGCCTCTTCTTGAGAAGAGAACTCTTCCACTCTTCGCTGTGACTGCAAACTTAGAAGATACTGAAGGAAACTGTTATCTTTAGAGGGCACGGATTCTGAATTAATTGAGGGTTGGAGTTGGGTCTTCCATTTCTGCCTCCTCGCACCTTCAGCTGAGGAGTGAGTACAGGAAGCACAGCTTTGCAGGAGAACATGGAAGAGGGCCCTCAACCGGCCAGGTTGGGGGGTGGGGGGAGTGAGAGCAGGGGGGATCTGACATAGTGGTAATCCTTACAGTCTTGTCCCAAGTCAGACCTGCAACAAGTAAATAAACAGACCCACTGCCCCTTGCCCTGATCAAGTCATTCTCAATTTGGGAGGGCATATTTTGCCAATATCTTTTTCTTCCTATTACATAACAAATGTGATGTTTGCAGTAATTTTAGAAAAACTAACTAAACAAAAAAAAAAGGCGGGTGGGGGGAAGGGAGGCATAGAATGAAACCTCTGGTAATGCCACTATCCCCAAATTAACAATTTTGGAAAAGAGAGACATGGAGGGGACATGATGTCCATCTTCAAATATGTGAAGGAGAAGCATGTGGCAGAGAGACTTCCTTTGTTTCACTCATTATACCAGAACAAGAATTAGTAGGAGACAGTTTAAAAAAGAAAAATTTCAAGTCAATAAAAAAGAACTTTTTCTAGCCATTACAGCTTGTCGATATTGAATGGTTTTGAGCTCCAGTTTAGAGAAGTAAAGACTTCAACCAAAGATCCCTGACCATCCGTATTAGATTAAATGTGAAATTGATGACCTTTAAAATCCCTTCCAACTCTAAGATTCTATGTTCTTAATATCACTAATATGTTTTCATTGTGATATAATTTACATACCACCAAATTCACCACTTTAAAGTGTACAGTTCAATTATTTCTAGTATATTTTCAGAAATGTGCAATCATCAACATTATCCAATTCCCGAACATTCCATTACCCCAAAAAGAAACTCCGTATTTATTAGTAGTCACTCTGAATTCTTCTTCCCTCAGGCCCTGGTAGCCACTAATCTATTTTGTGTCTCTATGGATTTGCCTGTTCTGGACATTTGACATGAATGGAATCATACAATATGTGGCTTTTTTTGTCTTGCTTCTTTCACCTAGCATAAGGCTTTCAAGGTTCCTCCATGTTGTAGCATGAATCAGTACCTCATTTTTACGGCCAAATAATATTCCATTGTACAGACATACCATATTTTGTTTTTCTCTTCATTTGTTGATGGACATTTGGGTTGTCTCCATTTTGGGGCTATTATAAATAATGTTTTTTAAACATTTGTGTACAAGTTTTTGTTTGGACATATGTTTTCAATTCCCTTGGGTATATACCTAGAAGTAAAATTGCTGGGTCATTTGGTAACTCAATTTTTAACTTCTTGAGAAACTGTCAGACTATTTTCTAAAGCAGCTGAACCATTTTACCTTCCCACTAACAATGTATGAAGGTTCCTTTCCATACCTTAGCCTATAGTTGTTATTGTCTTTTTGATTATAGCTACCTTAGTGGGTGGGAAGTCATATCTCTTTGTGGTTTTGATTTGCATTCCCCTAGTGACTAATGATTTTAAGCCATTTTTCCGTGTGTTTATTGGACATTTATATATCTTCTTTGCAGAAATGTTTATTCAGATCTTTTGCTCATTTTTTAATTGAGTTGTCTTTTTATTGTTGAGTTGTAATGTTCTTTATATATTCTAGATCATTAAGATATCTGACTTTCACTATAAGTGAATTAATTTGAAACCTGGGAAAACTAGCTAACTTTCTAGGGAAAAAATAGCAAAGTTGAAACTATTTGAGATATAAAAATCTAACATGAATAGTCAACGAAGAAATTTTAAACTTTTTAAATTAAAAAAATTAAAACTTTATAAAGCTACTTCCATATCTTCCCTAAGCCCCTCCCAACCTACACTATCTTAAAATCCCAAAAGGCACCAGGATCAGCTGGTTTCAAGGATGAATTTTTTCAAAAAAGATTTCTGAAAACAAAGAGATTTTTTCCGTATGCTATATAATATGTTCCAGAATCTAAAGAAAGGATATTTCCTAATTCTTTATGACGAGAACATAAACCGATACCAAAATCTGAGAAAAATAGCCTAAGAAAAAAATTATACTACAAACTTATTTATAAGTATGGATATAAAACTCATAAATTAAATATTAATACATGCAATTAGGCAATGCATTAGATGAACAACAAATCATGGCCTATGGGAATCACAAGATAATTCAATTATGAGAAGTCAGTTAACATAATTTAAAATGTGAATGGATTAAAAAAAAAAACTTCAATATATTCAGAAAAGGCATTGAATAGAAACAACATTTATTTCCATTTTTAAATAACTCCTTAGAACCTGAAAATTGAACAACAGTACAACACCACCTCACATCCCCACATAGGCTAACATTTAAACATTTGCAACTATAAAAAAGATGGCAAAGATGGTGTGAAATAGAGCTTTCCTATACTCCTTTTGGGAGTTTAAACTGGTCAAATCACTTTGAAGAGCAATTTGGCAGTATCTAATAAAACTGAAAACCTATGTACTGTGACTGAAAAATTCTACTCTTGGGTATATATTCTAGAGAAATTCTTGCATAGGTTTCTATGCAGACTTTTCCAATTATTTCCAATGCAAGGCTCTTTAAAATAGGGAGGAGGGCTTCCCTGGTGGCACAGTGGTTGGGAGTCTGCCTGCCGATGCAGGGGATGCGGGTTTGTGCCCCGGTCCAGGAGGATCCCGCATGCCGCGGAGCGGCTGGTCCCGTGAGCCATGGCCGCTGGGCCTGCACGTCCGGAGCCTGTGCTCCACGGAGGGAGGGGCCACGGCAGTGGGAGGCCCGCATACCGCAAAAAAATAAATAAATAAAATAATAATAATAATAAAATAGGGGGGAAAGTCTAAATTACTTCAATAGGAGAACAAATAACTAACATTTGGTATATTTATATACTAGAATACAATATAACTGTTAAAATAATGTAATTCTCCCTATTCAGCCATATAACTAGAGCTCCATACAAAACGCTGAGTGGAAAAAAGCAAGTTTCAGATGATACACACCTTGACATTTATGTCCTACTTCCAAACACAAAAATGAAATTTATATATTATTCATCAAGACATACATACGTAAGTGTATTAAAATGGAGTGAAAAATATACGTGTTCAGTTCACATTTTCTTCTGGGCTTGGGACACAAAGAGCAAACTACAGGTGGAAGACAAAGAAAACACCAGCTTTCTCTGTGCACTTTATTTCTTTCATTTAAATTAAGATGATGCAAAGAGCGGAAAATATATCCAATCCCCAGTTCTGACTGGCAGATATATGAATGTGTGTTATTATTCACTGTACCTCTGGATAGTTTTCAAATTTCTCTGAACAAAAAAAAATTCCTTAGTAAAATAAGAACACAAAGAAAGTCTGTCAATATGAAAAAAAATATGTATATAAGTATATATACATATTTCAAAACAAAAGTCAACACCCTTTTTCATGGTGAAACCTTAGAAGCATCTACATCAAAATTATTTTTTAAAATAAGGATACATGACTATTAATTAATATGGGTCTAGGGTTCTAACAAATTAACTAATTGACTAAAATTTATAAGTGAGCATGTGGGAAGGTGGAGTCAAGATGGCGGTGTGGGAAGACATGGAGTTACCATCTCCCCACAACTAGGGCACCTGCCAACCACTGGTGGAGCACTCTGACACCCAAGGAGATGGAAGGACCCCAAAGTGAACTGGTAGAATGTACGGGGACTGAGGGGGGAGGAGAAGTGGAAGCCAGACAGGATCAGTACCCCTGAGGCCAGGGAGGCAAGGAGAGGCAGGCGGAAGGGACTCTCCAGGAGGAGTGGGAGAGGGGCGTAGGGCAATCACCTGGCCCACTGGGGCCGGGAAGCCTGCTGAGCTCCCAGGCCAGTACCCTGCCCTCCAAGGCCCCCTCCAGGCCGTGGGGGTCCTTGGGGGCATAGGAGGGAGGCTGATGGGAGATGAGGAAAGGCAGGCAGGAGGAGCCACCCAGGAGGAACGGGAGAGGAGCAGAGGGTGATTGCCTTGCCCACTTAGCCAGGGGAGCCTGCTGAGCTCCCAGGCCGATTCCCTGCCCTCCAAAGCCCCTCCAGGCCGTGGGGGTCCTTGGGGGCATAGGAGGGAGGCTGGGGGGAGATCAGGAGAGGCAGGTGGGAGGGGCCCTCCAAGACTGGAGGAGCAGGAGAGGAGAGGAGGGTGTTTGCCCTGCCCACTCAAGCCCAGGAAGCCTGCTGGCCTCTGAGGTGAGGTCCCCTGCCCTCTGAGACCAGGAGTAGGGGGCACACCTGTGCCCCTTCTGTTCCTTGAGCCTAAACCCCAACCCCCACAGCCCTCAGGGGCTTTTCCAGCCCTGAGGGTCTGAGCATTGGCCCGGCCCACCACCCAAACCTGGCCCTTGCTTGGGCTCCATCCTCCACAGCCAAGGCCTTTCCAGCCCCCTTTTTTTTTTTCTTTGCCCTCCTCCTCTTTTTTACTCTTGTGGTACTGATGTACCTTCTGGTTGTTGATTCATCTATATTTTTATTTTTGTATTCTTCCTAACGTATCTGTTAGTTTCCTAGTCTAATTTTATTTTTTACTTTGTTACAGTTTTTTGTGTTTTTTTTTTTTGCCGCGCAAGGTGGCTTCAAGGATCTTGGTTCACGAGCCCGGGGTCAGGATGAAGCTCCTGCAGTGGGAGCTCTGAGTCTGAACCACTGGACTAACAGAGAACCTCAGACCCCAGGGAGTATTCATCAGAGTGAGGGCTCACAGAGTTCCTCATCTCAGCACCAGGACCCAGCTCTACCCAACAGCCTACGAACTCCAGTGTTGGAAGCCTCAGGCCAAACAACCAGTAAGACAGGAACACAATCCCACTCATTACAAAAAAAAAAAAAAAATGGATGGCAGAAAAATATGTCACAGGTGAAGGAGCAAGGTAAAAACCTACAAGACCATATAAATGAAGAGGAAATAGGCAATCTACCTGAAAAAGAATTCAAAGTAATGATAGTAAAGATGATCCAAAATCTTGGAAACAGAATGCAGGCACGGACTGAGAAAATACAAGAAATGTTTAATAAAGATCTAGAAGAACTAAAGAACAAACAAACAGAGATGAACAACACAATAACTGAAATGAAAAATATACTAGAAGGAATCAATAACAGAATAACTGAGGCAGAAGAACGAATAAGTAAGTTGGAAGACAAAATGTTGGAAATAACAGCCAAGGAGCAGAATAAAGAAAAAAGAATGAAAAGAATTGAAGACAATCTCAGAGACCTCTGGGACAACACTAAACACACCAACATTCAAATTATAGGGGTCCCAGAAGAAGAAGAGAAAAAGAAAGGGTCTGAGAAAATATTTGAAGAGATTATAGCTGAAAACTTCCCTAACATGGAAAAGGAAAGAGTCACCCAAGTCCAGGAAGCACAGAGAGTCCCATACAGGATAAACCCTAGGAAAAACACACCAAAACATATATTAATCAAACTAACAAAAATTAAATTCAAAGAAAAAATGTTAAAAGCAGCAAGGGAAAAACAAAAAATAACATACAAAGGAGTCCCCATAAGGTTATCAGCTTATTTTTCAGCAGGCCAGAAGTGAGTGGCAGGATACACTTAAAGTGATGAAAGAGAAAAACCCACAACCAAGATTACTCTACCCAGCAAGGATCCCATTCAGATTCGATGGAGAATTCAAAAGCTTTTCAGACAAGCAAAAGCTAAGGGAATTAAGCACTGCCAAACCAGCTTTACAACAAATGCTGAAGAAACTTCTCCAAGTGGGAAACAAAAGAGGGGAAAAAGACCCACATAAACAAACCCAAAACAATTAAGAAAATGGTAATAAGAACATACATATTGATAATAACCTTGAATGTAAATGGATTAAATGCCCCAACCAAAAGCTACAGACTGGATGAATGGATACAAGAACAAGACCCATATATATGCTGTCTACAAGAGACCCACTTCAGACCTAGGGACACATACAGACTGAAAGTGAAGGGATGGAAAAAGATATTCCATGCAAATGGAAATCAAAAGAAAGCTGGAGTAGCAATACTCGTATCAGATAAAACAGACTTTAAAATAAAGACTGTTACTAGAGATAAAGAGGGACACTACATAATGATCAAAGGATCAATCCAAGAAGAAGATATAACAATTATAAACGTTTATGCACCCAACATAGGAGCACCTCAACACATAAGGCAAATGCTAATAACCATGAAAGGAGAAATTGACAGTAACACAGTAATAGTAGGGGACTTTAACACCCCACCTACACCAATGGACAGATCATCCAAACAGAAAATAAATGAGGAAACACAAGTTTTAAATGACACAATAGATCAGATAGATCTAATTGATATTTATAGAACATTTTCCACCCAAAAGTGGCAGAATACACTTTCTTCTCAAGTGCTCATGGAACATTCTCCAGGATAGATCACATCTTCGGTCACAAATCAAGCCTCAGAAAATTTAAGAAAATTGAAATCATATCAAGCAGTTTTTCTGACCACAATGCTATGAGACTGGAAATCAATTACAGGAAAAATACTGTAAAAAACACAAATACATGGAGGCTAACCAGTGTGCTACTAAATAACCAAGAGATCACTGAAGAAATCAAACAGGAAATTAAAAAAAAAAAAAAACATAGAAACAAATGAGAAGGAAAACACAATGACCCAAAACCTATTGGACACAGCAAAAGCAGTTCTAACAGGAAAGTTTATAGTAATGCAATCTCACCTCAAGAAAAAAGAAAAATCTCAAATAAACAATCTAACCCTACACTTAAAACAACTAGAGAAAGAAGAACAAAGAAAACCTGAAGTCAGTAGAAGGAAAGAAATCATAAAGATCAGAGTAGAAATAAATGAAATAGAAATGAAGAAAACAATAGCAAAGATCGATAAAACTAAAAGCTGGTTCTCTGAGAAGATAAACAAAATTGATAAACCCTTAGCCAGATTCATCAAGAAAAAAAGGGAGAGGACACAAATCAATAAAATTATAAATGAAAAAGGAGAAATCACACTGACACTGCAAAAGTACAAAGGATTATGAGACTACTACAAACCAACTATATGCCAATAAAATGGACAACCATGAAGAAGTGGACAAATTCTTGGAACGGTGTGATTTTCCAAGATGAAACCAGGAAGAATTAGAAAATATAAACAGACTTATCACAAGTAATGAAATTGAGACCGTAATTAAAAATCTTCCAACAAACAAAAGTCCAGGACCACATGGCTTCACAGGCGAATTCTATCAAACATTTAGAGAAGAGCTAACACCGATCCTTCTCAAAATCTTCCAAAAACTTGCAGAGGAAGAAACACTCCCAAATTCATTCTACGAAGCTACCATCACCCTGATACCAAAACCAGAAAAAGATATAACAAAAAAAGAAAATTATACACCAATATCACTGATGAACATAGATGTAAAAATCCTGCACAAAATACTAGCAAACAGAATCCAACAGTGCATTAAAACGATCATACAGCATGATCAAGTGGGATTTAACCCAGGGATGAAAGGATTCTTCAATATATGCAAATCAATCAATGTGGTATACCACATTAACAAATTAAGGAATAAAAACCATATGATCATCTCAATAGATGCAGAAAAAGCTTTTGACAAAATTCAACACCCATTTATGATTAAAAAAACTCTCCAGAAAATGGGCATAGAGGGAAGCTACCTCAACACAGTAAAGGCCATATATGACAAACCCACAGCAAGCATCATACTCAATGGTGAAAAGCTGAAAGCATTTCCTCTAAGATCAGGAACAAGACAAGGATGTCCACTCTCACCACTCTTATTCAGCATAGTTTTGGAAGGCCTAGACACAGCATTCAGAGAAGAAAAACAAATAAAAGGAACACAAATTGGAAAAGAAGAAGTAAAACTGTCACTGTATGCTGATGACATGATACTATACCTAGAAAATCCTAAAGATGCCACCAGAAAACTACTGGCACTAATCAATGAATTTGGTAAGGTTGCAGGATACAAAATTAATGCACAGAAATCTCTGGCATTGCTATACACCAACAATGAAAAATCAGAGAAATTAAAGAAACACTGCCATTTACCATCGCAACAAAAAGAATAAAATACCTAGGAATAAACCTGCCTAAGGAGGTGAAAGACTTGTACTCAGAAAACTATAAAATACTGATGAAAGAAATCAAAGATGACATAAACAGATGGAGAAATATACCATGTTCTTGGATTGGAAGAATCAATGTTGTGAAAATGACTACACTATCCAATCAATCTATAGATTCAATGCAATCCCTATCAAACTACCAATAACATTCTTCACAGAATTAGAACAAAAAATTTTACAATTCATATGGAAACACAAAAGACCCCGAATAGCCAAAGCAATCTGGAGAAAGAAAAACAGAGTTGGAGGAATCAGGCTCCCTGACTTCAAACTATACCACAAACCTACAGCAATCAAGACAGTATGGTACTGGAACAAAAACAGAAATATAGATCAATGGTACAGGATAGAATTCCCAGAGATAAACCCATGTACACGTGGGCACCTAATTTATGACAAAGGAGGCAAAAACATACAATGGAGAAAAGACTGCCTCTTCAATAAGTGGTCCTGGGAAAACTGGACAGCTACATGTAAAAGAATGAAATTAGAACAGTCCCTAACACCATACACAAAAACAAACTCCAAATGGATTAAAGACTTAAATGTAAGATGAGACACTATAAAACTCTTAGAGGAAAATATAGGAAAAACACCGACATAAACCACAGCAAGATCTTTTTTGACCTACCTCCTAGAGTAACGGAAATAAAAAAAATAAATAAACAAATGGGACTAAATGAAACTTAAAAGCTTTTGCACAGCAAAGGAAACCATAAACAAGATGAAAAGACAGCCCTCAGAATGGGAGAAAATATTTGCAAATGGAACAATAGACAAAGGATTAAACTCCAAAATATACAAACAGCTCATGGAACTCAATATCAAACAACCCACTCCAAAAATGGGCAGAAGACCTAAATAGACATTTCAACAAGGAAGACATACAGATGACCAAGAGGCATGTGAAAAGATGATCAACATCATTAATTATTAGAGAAATGCAAATCAAAACTACAATGAGGTATCACCTCACGCTGGTCAGAATGGACATTATAAAAAAATCTAGAAACAATAAATGCTGGAAAGGGTGTGGTGAAAAGGGAACCCTCCTGCACTGTTGGTGGGAATGTAAATTGTTACAACCACTATGGAGAACAGTATGGAGGTACCTTAAAAAGCTAAAAATAGAACTACCATATGACCCAGCAATCCCACCTGAGAAAACCATAATTCAAAAAGAGACATGTACCACAGTGTTCATTGCAGCACTATTTACAATAGCCAGGACATGGAAGCAACCTAAATGTCCATCGACAGATGAATGAATAAAGATGATGTGGCACATATATACAATGGAATATTACTCATCCATAAAAAGAAACAAAATTGAGTTATTTGTAGTGAGGTGGATGGACCTAGAGTCTGTCATACAGAGTGAAGTAAGTCAGAAAGAGAAAAACAAATACCATATGCTAACGTATATATATGGAATCTAAAAAAAAAAAAAAATGGTACTGATGAACCTAGTTGTAGTGCAGGAATAAAGAGGTAGACCTAGAAAACGGACTTGAGGACATGGGGTGGGAGGGCAAAGCTGGGATGAAGTGAGAGAGTGGCATGGACATATATACACTACCAAATGTAAATAGCTAGCTAGTGGGAAGCAGCCGCATAGCACAGGGAGATCAGCTCGGTGCTTTGTGACCACCTAGAGGGGTGGGATAGGGAGGATGGGAGGGAGGCTCAAGAGGGAGGGGATATGGGGACATATGCATGCATATGGCTGATTCTCTTTGTTGTACAACAGAAACTAACACAGTATTGTGAAGCAATTATAGTCCAATAAAGATCTATTAAAAAAAAGTGTGTGTATTTGTGTATATATGTGTATAAACATGTGAGTGTGTATGTGTGTGTGTTATGTCCATGTGTATATATTTATCAATGTGTGTATATGTGTGTGGGTGCATGCATGTGAAAATATGAGTGTATGTGTATATATATGTGAGATAATAAGTATATATGTGTGAGAGTGTATGGGAGTGAATGTATTTGTATGTATATATGTATGTAGGTGTATATAAATGTATGAATGTATGTATGTGTGTATATATGTATATCTAAGCATAGTATTTATATATGTGTGGGTATGGGTATGTGTATATATGTATCTATAAGTACATGTATGTATTTTGCGAATGCATGCATGTGTTTATTTGTGTGCATGTGTGGGTGTGCATGTATGTACATACATATGCATCCACACACATCAAATAGGAGGCAATACAGATCAGGTGTTCCATATGTGTTGTTCTGTCTTTTCAAATAGATTTTATGTGTATTAAGGTCTGAAGTTATGACTCATATTTCTTTTGGAATTCGCACACTAGTGAGTTCTCAACAATACTTATAGAACTGAATTTGGCACCACTACCCCTCAATTTCCATGGACCAGCAAGTTTTCACAGACCAAACTTCAGGGCTTTTTTTTTGCTCAGTACAAAATAGTTTATAGTCAGAATAAAAAGTAGAAAATAAGATCCTAGAGATGAGTTTATTTTAAAATTTACAGAGACAGTTATTCTTTTTTTCTGGATTCCATAGCAAGTATCAGGTAACAAGAGTCTATAATTAAATGTCTATATTGCATAATTCCTCAAAAATCATTAAAATTAGTTAAGGAACGATTGAGAAGATGCTAGGCTGTGGATGACCTACTTTATTAGCCAGAAGAATGGACGAGACTCCATCAGGTGGACCTCACCTCCACTCTGGGCCAGTGGTAACACACTCATTTAGGTGAAGGTGGGGATCCCCTTCACAGATGTTCTGTAGCAGGAGAGGGAGATGGTGGTGGTGGTGGTGGTGATGCATGTGGCCTCCTGGTCCTGTGTGGGAAACCTGTCAACCCACACGTTCAGCTCTCAGGATAGGAGGGTGGGGTCCGTAGGGGAGAGTCATAGCCCAGGCCTGAGCAGACATGCTCAGCGATGCCTCCTCCTGACAAGGAGTCACAGCCACGGCTTTTGTTCTGCAGGCCAGCAAAGGCAGCCGGAGTGGGAGAGCCATCCAAAAGCAAGAGAGACCATTTCCTCACACACAAAAAGAGGTTAGTCTCTTATTTTTTTTTCCTCTGGAGACTGAGTCAGGCAGGAAATCAACACCCTAAGGTCAGATCTAAGTTGAAGAGGTGAGAGCTCCATTTGGGTTCAATTCAGCAGGCTGCAAGACACACACAGTCTAGATGGGCAGTAAACCAGAAGATCCACAGCAGCAGAAGAAATGCCTTACTCCCAAACAGCATTTGGAGCTCAAGAACAGTCTCCTGCATTTAAAGTCAGACTCCCCACCCAGCAAACCAAGCTGTGTTCTTTCTGGGTGGCTGGCTTAAAGAATTGTACATTACAGTGGAAACTCCCATTTACTTCATTTACTGCCATTTATAATATTTTCCACTACTTGGAGATAATGAATTCATCCTTTTCTTTTTTCCCTTTTTTTTTTTTTTTTTTGCAGGCCACCACAAGAGCCAAATGTTCCAGAATCCTTCTCAAATGTGTTACCCTTCATTTTCTATGATAGCTTTAGTGGTTTCTTTGGAAAGGCCCCAACATCAACCAAATTAACAATGCTGAGAATAAACTCAACTGTCACTTTCATTCCCTTTGAACAGCAGGAGGGAAACGCCACCTTCAAGATCCTTTCCAGTGTACAGGCATAAAGTAGACAGGTTAATTAAAGTCACTCCCAGAAAAACAACCACCTACCATAGAAAGTTTCTCCCTGGCCCAGTCTAACTCTGTATCACAGTTTTGGACAATCTCCAGTTTACCTGAAATTTATTTCACACAAAAGACTGAAACCATGAATTTTGTCAATGAAATTACATCTCTGCAATTGCCCAGCTGAGGGGCCTTTTGGAAGGATGTCAAGCAAGAGTCTTAGCAGGAGGTCAGAAAGAGAAAGGGAATATTCCAGGCTTCTTTTTCTTGCACAGAGACCTAGCAGTTTCCTCAGCTTGGGAAGAGTCAGACATGCACTGCATATGTGCTGCATGTGTATAAAGGAACTCGTCACTTAGAAAGCTTACTTTTTGCCAAATAACAGCCTCATAGCAAAGGCAGAGAGACAAAGTCACAGCAGCATCCCTTTCATTTTTATAGCCTTCAGTCCACCATCAAAATTGAAGCAATAAATATGCCAACATTTCTCTTTTTTATATTCTGTCATTGTTTGCTATGGCAACAGTCACTACCATGGGGCCAGCAGGAAAAGAGGACATACTGAACTAGGAAAAAAGATGGCATCCAGCTAAATCCATCACCAAACTCCAACTGGTAAAGGAAGTTGGTACCCAAGTCAGGTGAGTGCTAGTGCTCATAGCTCAGATGCTGGGTGAGACTGAAGAGCTATCCTGGAGGGGGTGGCAGAAAAATCACCATTTCCACACCACTAAACATGGCTTTTTATTGTCAATTTTCTACAAAGCAGAAAGGAAAAGACATTATTTAATTGTTTGCTAAACTTGTCAGATCTCTGGGGAAATGTTTTCAGCATCCATCATCAGTTGGCACTTCCTTGCTCCAAGAAGTCATTCTCCTAGTGTTGCCTCCATCTTCTGTTAAGGTTTTGGAAATCTATGTAGGTTCCCTATACTTCCTGCTTCAGGTAAGGCAGAGTTGCCCAACTTATATGGTTCAGTCCCTGATATGTCTTGTTCCATCTATTACTTTTAACCTTTCTTGTCTTTATATTGACACGTATCCCTCATAAATAAAACATAGGTGGGCTCTATTTATTCAACCAGTTGGACAATCACTGCCTTTTAATCTGAGTGTTTAGTCCATTAACATTTAGTGTAATTATTGACATGGCTGTATTTAACTCTACACTCTCACTATTTGTTTTCTGCTTGTTCCACTTTGTTGTTGCTGTTCTTTTGTTTCTGCTTTCCTGTCTTCATTTGGATTGATCAATTATCTTTTAGGTATTCTTTTTTATCTACTCTAATATCTTTTCAACTATATTTCTTTGGTTATTTTATTAGTGGTTATGCTAAGGACTATAATATGCATTCTTAACTTGTCACAATTAGCATGAGTTAATATTAGACCACATTACATCTAATATATGAATCTTACAACAGTATTCTTCCTTTAACTTCCCTTCTATCTTTATGTGATTGTTATTATATATGTTGTAAACCCCAGAATAAACACTGTTTATTTTGCTTGAAACAGTCAATGATCTTTTTTTTTTGGTCAATTATCATTTTAAAAAAACAAGAACATAGAAAAAATAAATTGTATGTTTACCCACATATTTATTGTGTTTGGAATTCTTCATTTCTTCCTGTAGAATATTGAACTTCTGCTTCCATTTGGTCCTTTTGAACATTTCTTCCTTGAAAACAAACCTACGGTTAGGCATGACAGAAAGCTAATGCAAATTGATGGCTGGGTGAAGAAACAGGGCCAGCAATGACAAGTAGGGATGTGCAACAGCCTTCTTGTGATTGTGAATACACATACTATACAAGTGATTTTTCAGCAAGAATTTTTAGGGCCTATTTTTATTGTAGGAGGGAAAACCCAAGGGTGTTGGATTAAGTCTCAAAAGGCATTCAAGATAGAAATAATCTTTTCTGAAAGTTAGAACTAGGATCAAAAAGTATAAGAGACTTAGAAGCTGATTTATACTCAAGATAAAAAAACCAAGATTATTCAACATGAAACAAAATGTGTTGAAAACCATTGATTCTCCAAGACAGGGCTACTCAGGCTGCAGGGGTGGGGGAGGGCATGGCACAGAAGTTAAAAGTGTAGACTATGGTGTCTCACTTCCTGAGTTTGACTCCTGCCTCACTACTTACTGGCCATGTAAACTTGAGAAAGTTAATTAACTTCTCTGGCCTTGTTTCCTTATCTGTAAAATGGGCATGGTGATAATAACGATCTCAGAAGGCTGTTGTGGAGGGAGCATCTAAAAAGCACTTGGAACACTGCCTGGCACACATTCCCGTATTCAATAAACATTAGCCATTACAATTATTGTTACCAGGTGACTCTTCATGTTGTTTCTAAATCTAAGATTCTGTTTTGCCCTGAGTCTTCTCTTTTTTATTATGCTTGGGTTCAAAGCAAAAATAAGACAACTGCTTTTGTACCACACTTTCCTCTTTCACTCAATCTCAGTACTCACTTATGAAACTGTAATTTTTGCCTAAATTCCTAATTTGCAACACTGAAAGAACTATTTCTTTTACTGAAATAATCTACTAAGACAAGAACTATGGCACAAATATATCATATAACATTCCCAGATCAATGAAAAACAAAATACCATGGATAAAATCAGACAGACTCCTTGACATGTGCTCTTGAAAAGTGGTCAGCCATGAAAGAAATAAGACTTGGTCTCTAAGTGATCAGACAATGAGAAACAAGAGAACTAACTTATGCTGCTGACCTACACCACCCACTAATTACCCATAGGAGCTCTAAGGTTCTAAACCATCTTCATGATAGGATCCAGTAACCTCATTTTACAGGTGCCATAACTGATATTTGGAGAAGTTTAAGTCACTCATCCAACTTCACACAGATGTGTCTCCCACAGCCATAATCTTTCCACCATAGCAAATGCTACACCATGCTCATGGGCTGCAGGAGAGCAGGGACACTTAGAATACGTCAGGACCTGGAGAACTAGACAGAAGTTTGAATAGACTCAGTTAATGGAGAACAGAACACATGGAGGTCAGGAAAGCAGGCAGCCAAAAAAGGGAGTTGAGGAGAGAAATCAGGAAGAGTCCAGTCTTGGTGTGGCTTCCCCAAAAAATAGACAGTCAAGGACTGATTTTGACTGGTTGATTTGGGAAGTAGAGGAGCACCAATAAGAGAGTAGAGAAGCCAAGCAGGGAAGGAAGGCAGCCAATGAAGTTCGTCTTATAAGCAAATTACTACTGTGGACAACTGGAACTTAAACCCACTGGGGAACCGCTGGAGCCAGTATAGATCCACAAACCTCAGAGTTACCCCACCCAGAGGGTGAGGGAGATGGGGTGTTTATACAAGTTCACCCTATTTCTTCCTTCCATCAGTGGTTGATGACTGTTCCTGGTGGTGTTGATTCCATGGTACTCTAACCTGCCATGTGCATGAGCAGAATGGCCTTCGATGACAGGAGAATGTTCTCAAATGAAATAAAGGCAGTGCTGGCAGCTGAAAGTTAGGCCAGCACATGTTGAAATGGTAAAAGCCAAAGTCAGGAATTCAGCTTGATAAATATCAGAAATGATGGTAGGTTGATAAGGCTAAGAAACCAGAAATCATTGAATTGGCTTTATAGAAACTATACATATTTTCTAGATCAGCACCTTTATTTTTGTATTGAGGTCACCAAGAAAAGAAAATGGCCCTTGGATGACCAGTGCACTAACAGCAAATTATATTCTAATTTCATGCCCTTGAACTCCAATATTCTCACCTATTACACCATGTAGAGAATAGTGATGCACTTTATTCCAAAACAGGTCTGATAAAAGACCTGCAATAGCCTCTTTTAAAACACCAGGGAAGGCAAAAAATAAATTTGAGGAAATAGATGGGGTCTGGGTTTGCAAATTCATATAAGGAAGTAAGTGGCAAAGAGGAAAATAGAGAAATTAAAAAGTAACAGTAGGAACTCTTACATAGTGTTAATGGGAATCCAAGATGGTGCGGCCACTTTGGAAAACAATTTGGGTGTTTCGTAAAAAGGTTGGTTTGGGTTCCAATATTCTAATAGGGAGTTGGAATATTAAAACATACTCTTGGGGCTTCCCGGGTGGTGCAGTGGTTGAGGGTCCGCCTGCCGATGCAGGGGACACGGGTTCGTGCCCCGGTCCGGGGGGGATCCCACATGCCGCGGGGCGGCTGAGCCCGTGGGCCATGGCCGCTGGGCCTGCGCGCCCGGAGCCTGTGCTCCGCGGCGGGAGAGGCCACGGCAGTGAGAGGCCCGCGTACCGCAAAACAAACAAACAAAACATACAATCCAGCAATTCCACTCCGTAAGTATTTTTTCAAGAGAAATGAAAATTTACATTCACACCAGAACCTATATGCCAATATACATAGTGGATTTTCATAACTACCAAAAACTGGAAACAAACTGCCAAATGTCCCTCAGTCACAGAATGGATAAACGAAGTGCCAAACATCTACAGTGGAATCCTGCTCAGAAACAAAAAGGAACGAACTAGGATATGCACAACATGGACGAGACTTACATGCATCAGGCTAACTAACAGAAGCCAGACTCAAAAGGCCACACAATATGATTCCATTTACATGACATTCTAGAAAAGACCGGACATGTGGGAAAGGATGAACTACCAAGGGGTAGTTCACAAGAGAATTGTGCAGGTGATGGAAATATCCTGATTGTCTTGGTAGTTACATGACTATGTACCTTTGTCAAATTCATAGAATTATACACCAAAAAGAGAGAATTTTGCTGTATGCATTTTTTTAAGTGAACAAAAATTTTTAAAGGCAATGGTAGGTTCTGACAGCAGCAAGGAACCTCAAAGTTGAAAACCAAACGCATTGTACTGGGACTGAAAATTCCACCTTCTTGTGCTTCAGCCATTGGCAGCAGCATCTTGGGCCCTTAGTAACTGAGACAGTCCGTGATTAAAGCAAAAATATGTGCAGACTAACAGATTCTTTGAAGCTCCATGAGACTACACCTCCAACTTTATGACAGAGCCAAATCATGTGGATTGATTGCAGTCCAGTACCACAAAAATGACAATCATTCAATGAGATAAATAACAAACTGTTTAAAAGCAGAATATCAAATTTTTTAAAGGATGGAAACATAACATCCACCCTGGAGTCTAGGAGTCACATGCATGGTAAAACTGTCTTTGATTGTACAGGAAGCATTTGGAGCAGAGGAAAAAACATAGACATTGGAACTGGACAAAACGGTATGCACTCCCTGACCCGTCACATGATTATGGCAGATCAAATCTGCAGCCTCAATTTTTTACCCCTCCCTGAACCATGTTCCTTGATATATAACTTCATAGTTCTCCCCCTTGAACTGTGGCCATCAGGTACTTCTCTAGCCCTTAACTTTGGGCTTAGTGAGGAGACATGCTTTGGCCAACGGGATGTGGATGGAAGTGACGGCATGATAGTTCTGAGCACTCACCTAAAGAAGTCATGTGCTGTTGCCATCTCCTTGAAAAGAGCTTTCTTGTGTCCCTAGATGAATTCACATGACACAGGCCATTCCAGCTAATCTCCTGACCTATGAGCAAGAATAAATGAACCTTGTTTTAAGTCATTGAGTTTTGGGGGCAGTTTGTTATGCAGCATTACTATGTTAATAGCTAACCAAGACAATGATCTCAGGTGAGTTTATGTCCCATGTATCCATTTATTCATCCAAAACAAATATTTATTCAACACATACAATGTGCTAAGGACTATAGTAGGTGCTGAACACCCTGCTGAGCAACGAGCCTAATGGTCCCTTCTGACTGTAACCTAAAGCTCACTGCCATGTGGGTCCAAATGAGGTCATTAATGCACATATTCAGCCAGCTCTAAAACTCCCCCTGCTTACACAACAAGTTCAGTATAAGCTGATTCCTATCAAGTTCTAAATTTATTTGGGCTGTATGCTCGGCCATCTCTCATTCCACGCTCTACCGCCCTTTGCCCCCACTGCCTTCCACGCCTCTTACTAGGCTTTACCAAGCTATGCTTAATTGTGGGGGTCCAACAGCAGTGTAGGAACTAAAAAATGTAGTTGTTCTGAGCACTAGACACATGTGGCCCTTTAATCAAAATTCAGCTCCTCAGCACATTAGCCTCATTTCAAATGCTCAATAGTCCCATGTGGCCAGTGAATACTGTATTGGACAGAATATATATAAACATCTTTATCATCACAGAAAGTTCCACTGGACAGAGTCAACTAGAGTTCCAGTTTGCAAATATCGCCCTTTTCTTCCAATGGCTCATGCATGCTATCAGAATGTCATGTGCCAGCCTCAGTGCTAAACCCAGAAGCAACATCAATGCAGATACTATTGCAGACTCTGCCCCATCATGCTGTTTCCTTCTATTGGAAGGAATTCTCATTGAGATCTCAGAGTCCCTCCATGAAGCTTGGCTTCTGTCATAACCCTTCCCCCTGCCAAGTCCATTTCAATTCAAGGTATTTTCCTCCTACTGGAAATTTCTAGAATCTCATGAAAATCAGTCAATATAAACAGTAACCTAGAGAAAGAGATGGCACCCAACTTCTCCTGCCTGATGTATCCACACCTCAGATCCAGCTAGGCAGGACTACAATCACGTGGAACTGAAATGGAAATTATAATATTCAGGTGTTGAAGTGAGGAATAAATCCAGTAATATGTATAACATGTCCAGTGTAGGACTAGGAACATAGTAGATATCAAGAAATAATGCTTTTTAGCACAGGGAGATCAGCTCGGCGCTTTGTGACCACCTAGAGGGGTGGGATAGGGAGGGTGGGAAGGAGATGCAAGAGGGAGGGGATATGGGGATATATGTATACATATAGCTGATTCACTTTGTTATACAGCAGAAACTAACACAACATTGTAAAGCAATTATACTCCAATAAAGATGTTTAAAAAAATGAAAGAAAGAAAAAAAATAATGCTTTTCCCTCTAGTCATCTCAATTGTATTGGAATTTGGCATAATTTCCTGATGCTAGCGACTGGCTGATTCCATTAAGGTTTCTAATTAATACCCACCCAGATAAGTTCACAGGTGACTGGAGATGTTAGCACAATCAAAACTCTCAGCTAGGACCCACAACTACCTCCCTTTAACTGCACCAAGATCTTAGCCTTTGCCACTGGAGGAGGAGAAGCAAGAAAGATTCCTCACTGGAAGATCCCAATTTCAACTGCGTGACCACTAAATGATTTCAGATGTCTCTGAAGGAATCCCCGCTCCTTCCCTTGGCTCCCTGGGAGCTGCTTTCAGGAACATAAAAATATGACCACGAAAAATAATCTCAACATCTCAACCACCTCTATACTGATCGTTCTTCTTTAACCTTTGGGGTTCTTAAAAAATATTTAAAATAGAAGGAGGCCTAATTGGGAAGAATAAGGTCTGCCCTGAAGGAAGAACAGTTAACCAAGAACAAAGCTACAGGAGGGTTTCTGTTGTGTTTTCTTCTAAGCTCACTGGAATTTTTGGTCTTGGACGGACAGATCAGCACAGCACATCGCTCCCAAGTTTCCAACCCCAAAATATTTTTCTTAATTTTAAATCTTTGAAGAAGAAATGCTAAATTTGTTTCATGATTTTTTACTACTGAATATGATGGAAAGAGAATGCTAGCTCCTGCCTCTTATCCGCCCCCCCAGAAGAAGTTGGGCCAATGGAAAAAGCTGAGATTTTGCTGTTTTTCTACCCATCTATTGAGATTTTCAAAGTATACCACTCAGAAAATATTCCCATTTGAAAAGAACTTTATCCCTGATACTTATGGCTTTGATGACTAGATTTGGGAAAAAAAAAAAACAAAAAAAAAAACAAAAAAAAAACACTTATAATTCTAAAGTAAGTAAACCCTCAGTCCTTCCAAGATTCCAGAACCTAAATACCCCCAGACACTACTTCCTCCTAGAAGAACTGGAAGAATAAATTTGCATTTGCCATTCTCTGAAAAATGCTGATCACCAGGTCAAACTCATTTGAATAGGCCTTTCAAACTCCAACACATCTCACATTATTGTGCATCAAATTTTCCAGCCAACAGAATTAAACTCTTGTTTACTCCATTTTTTTCTAATTTTACATTTTCTACATTTTATTATGTACATGTGCCATGTTCCTTTTCTTTCTTTTCACTCCTTATACCTTGTCTTTCATTTGCTTCCCTCTTTCTGTGATACATAAGATCCCTTGGTCTTTCCTGTCTCAGTAAATAGCTAAACCATCTGTCCAAAGGCTCAGGTCATAAATACAGGATTCATCCTTGATTTCTCCTTTTCTCTCATGGCCAGCATCCAATCTGTCAACACGGTCTACTGAGTTTGCCTCCAAAACATTTTGTGAATCCATTACATCTCTTTGTGAATTTGTTTACATCTATTTCTTCTGTTCCACTACCTTGCTCCAACACAACATTATCTTTGCAATGACCTATTAATTGAGTTCTCTGCTTCCACTTTTGTTCTTCTACCATCCATTCTTCACAAAGCAGTTGGAATGATGTTTTAAATATATATATATATATATATATATATATATATATACATACACATTTATTTCACTCCCCTGTATAAACTCACCACTGGCTTCCCTTGAGACTTATACTGAAATCTAAATTTCTTAGAATACTTTACTGTGGCTCTGAAGAGTCTAGCCTGTGCCCACCTTCCAACCTCATCTTCTGGGCTCATTTCCGGTCATTGTCCCCTGGTGCTCTGCACTCCAGTACACTGGCTTCTCCTCTGCATATGCTGAATTTGCCAACTTTCTTCTTGCCTTGGCACATTTGCATTAGCTGTTCTCTCTGCCTGAGACAATCTTCTCCCACAACTCTGAACAACCAGCTCATTCTTGCCCTTCAAGTCGATGTCATTTCGGAGAGGATTTCCCTGACTACTTAGTCTAATGTAGCTCTCCAGTCATTTTGGATCCTAACCCCGCAACATACATTTTTTATAGTACTTATCACAAGCTAATATTTACCAGAGTTATTTCTTTGCTTATTGTCTGCTCCTCCACAGTAGAATGGCAGCCCCCGTAGAGCAGGGATCTTGTGTCTTATTACAACTGCAAACAGTAGGTGCTAAATGAAATATTTTTGAATGAAAAAGTGAATAACCCTCCAGAATATTTTCTTCTTCTAACCTGAAGGCTATTTGAGAATATATCCTTCATCTCAGCCAGAGAAACGAAGACACTCTCTTTAAACTAGATAGGAAAGAAAATGACGTTAACATTGATTTTGTGTGTTCTTTGTGCCTGGCACTGTGCTTAATCCTCTGAATTAATTATATCATTTAGTATTTATAATACCCCCTTTGAGTGGGCACAAGTATCTGCATTTTAAAAAGAAAAGCTGAAAGTGACCATCGTCAGAGCTTGCTACCCTGTTCAGATCCCATTTAGACCTGGCTGCTGTGAATAATGGCTGCTGATGCTGAGATGCCTTCTCTTGAGAATTGCCTTCTTGAGACATAACACTTCATGGGGAGACTGCACCCCTCCATGGAAGCCCCTAGACAAAAACTGACACAAGGGTACAAAGGGTGACCCTCTTGAGACCAATTCTCTGGTACAATTTACACTTCAGAGCTCTCCGTGGAATCAGGCTGAACCTAGATTCCAGTTAAGTTGGATTCTACATTCAGTATCTTCCCCTTCCCTTCCATGCTTCCCTCATTCTATTTCAGAGTTCTCCTGGGAGCGTGCTCCCTTAATAAATCATTTGCACAAAAATCTCCATCTGAGTCTCTGCCTCTAAGGAATTTGACCTAAGACACTTAGTGATAAAAAAATCATGTACTTAAGGTCAGAGAGTTAATAAGTGGTACAGTTAGAATCCACCCACAGGTCTGCAGGACCCCTGTGCCCTTACCACCATACTGCACTGACTCCTTCAGAAGTTCATCTTTGTACCTTCAGGGAAGACTACCATGGACCTTTCTGGTATGAGAATTTCTGAAATATGCCCAAAGGCAAAAAAATGTTTAAAAAACCCTGCAATAGGGGTGAGTGGCCCTTCTCTTCCTAAGATACATATCAGTGACAAGCATAAGGGGGAAAAAAGATGCATAGAGGAAAAGAGACTGGCTCTGTGCCTTTCTTAAGAATCCAACTGTCTATTCTGTGACCTTGAACACCTCCATCTCAGATTCCTCATCTGTAAAACGGATGGAAAATACCTATGGCGAAGAGTCATGTTATAACGTCCGGTAGGTAGTAGATGCTCAGTAACTGAAGCTAATATTCTCCAAAATCACAAGTGTTGTTACCCAACTCCAAGCGTTTCCTGAGATTCAAGTCCTAGAACTCCAAACATGTTCCCCACATCTCCTGTCTTCTTTTCATGGAGACTGGTTTTTGGCACATATGATAAGTTGCTTTAATCAGTTAAGCAAAGGCTGGGGTGGGGGGTGCCAAGGAGCTGGGCGTTGAAGGGAAATAGCCTCTATAGCCTTAGTCTGAGGCATCTAGCTCTACGTAAGCATGCTAAAGGGAAATAATGCTGGTATTCACCGCTCCCAAATTATGCTATAAGAATTAAGATGATGACACATGGTTGCAGCAACATGGACGGACCTAGAGATTATCCATACTAAGTGAAGTCAGACAGAAAAGACAAACATCCTATGATATCACTTATATGTAGAATCTAAAAAAAAAAGAAATGATACAAATGAACTTATCTACAACACAGAAACAGATTCACAGACATTGAAAACAAACTTACGATTACCACAGGGGAAAGAGCCAGGGAGGGATAAATGAGGATCTTGGGATTAACAGAAACACACTACTATATATAAAATAGATAAGCAACAAGGTCTTACTGAAACCATACTCAATATCTTATAATAGCCTATAATGGAAAAGAATCTGAAAAAGAATATATATATATATATATATATATATATATATATATACACACACACACACACACATATATACACATATATATGCATAAAACTGAATCCATTTGCTGTACACCACAAACTAACACAACACTGTAAAGCAACTATACTTCAATTAAAAAAAATGATACTTACATATGGTCCAACTGTACAGAAAGCTACAGATGTGCCTTCTTAGCATACCTCTTGCCCTTGGACATAAGAAAAGGAACGAGCATACCTCAAACTCATTAAATGCCTCTTAAATGTGTGGCTGACTCACTGAAAAGTCACCCTCGTTATCACAGTTAATATCCCCTGTGCCAAGTGCTTTATAATCATTATTCTGTTTAATCCTTACTACAGCCCTGCATTTTTTTTTTAAATACTCCTGGTCCTTTCTAGAGAAAATAGAGGCTAGAGCAGTGGACCTCAAATTTTGGCATGCAGCAGAATCACCTGCAGGGCTTTTTAAAATCTAGATTGCTGGGCCCCGTCCCCAGAGACTCTAATTCTGTAGGTTTGGAGGAATGGCCCAAGAATTTGCCATTGGACCACACTTTGAGAACCACCGGCTTAGAAGAATTACAAAATATTTCTAAGACTCCAACCCTTCAAAGAGTTTGTTTACATTCTAAAGCCTCTGCTGTTAATTATGGAAGGAAAATTCTTTCCTGGTCTTAACCTGGGATCAGTTGAACTTGGCTCCTACTGGGTCACAAGAGCCAACTGTCATCATACCCTCCCAATTTCATATTCACAGATGTCACATTGGTAGCTTGAAATCGGCTATGGTGGGGGAATTCACCCCATGGAAATTGGCAAACACTACAAACCAAGGTTTGTTTTTTCACCCAAGAAGCCAGTAATTAAACTCTTACCAGTACATCACTGGTCAAGACGATGCCTACAGATTCCTCTGCTGTCTCTCATTCCTCTCAGAAAGACTTCATCAGTAACCAAGGACCATGACTGTGGCTAAGACAGTGGCTCTATCCATATACAGGTTTCTAATACCACATTCTCAAGTAAGTCCATTTCTTTTCTTCAGTTTTCCTTTAAAAAGGAAAGTAACCAATTTTAATGTAAAATTTTTCCCCTGTAAATCAGGCGGGGCATAACCCAGCCCCACTGTCTCCACAGTGGGAGTGGCAAGCCTCTGTATGAAGTCATCTCATGCATCCTTTGCCTTCCTTTCTATTTCTAACAAATATTTTTGAGACCCTGCTCTCTGCCAGGCACTGGATTAGGCAAAGGGGAGAAGACAGTGGTGGGCTGTGGCTTTGTGAATCAAATAGTCTCATGTGGGCTTGAGGAAGAATAATTCCAAATTTTCAGAGAGAAGAGAATCTAAAAGAAACCTTTATCTGAGAATTCTGATTAGAGCTCAGAGTTTTAATGGGTAATACAGTCAAATACGTGGTACAAAATTCTAAAGGTACAAAAGGATATACAGTAAAATATACATCTCCCTCCCATTTTTGTCTTCCAAGCACCCAGGTCCCACCTTCTGAAAGAAAACGCTATTTTCATTTTGTGTGTGTGTATTCAAAGATATTTTATGCACATAAAAACAAATACACTTTTTTCTTTTTTAACACTGATAACTCACAACACAAAGTTTTCTGCACGCTGCATTTTTTTCATAACAATACATCTTGGATAGTATTCACAGCAATGAATAAAGATCTGCCTCATCCTCTTAAACTACTGCATAATACTGTGTATTATGGTGTACCATAATATATTTATCTAGTCCCCTATTGATAGGCATTCAGAATTGTTTCCAACCTTTTGCAGTTACAGATAGTGCCACAATGAATAACTTTGTGCGTTCAACAATTCACTCCTGGGTGGGTATTTCCGTAGGATAAATTTCAAGAAGTAGAGTTCAAGGTCAAAGGACATTTGCCATTTTAGTAGCTAGTACCAAATTGTCTCCCAAACTGTACCAATTTATGCGGTCACTAATGATTTATGAGAGTTCCATATTCTTCACGTCTTTTCAACTAACTATTAAACATTAAGGCGTTTGCTAATCTGGGAAGCGAAAATTACCTTATCATAGTTTTAATATGCATCTTTATTATTACGGATGAGGTTGTGTGGCTATTTATGTATGCAGGATAAATTTGATTAATTTGCTTCTTAGAGAACTATCTGATCATATCTTTAGTTCATCTTTCTATGGGTTTCCGGCCTATCCTTATTGATATGTAAGCACTCTTTATATATTATAGAAATGTCCCCTTTATCTGATATAAATTGCAATTTTTTTCCAAATGGTTATTATAAATCAAGAAAAACCAGTTACCACAGGAACTTTCTTAGCCAGAAACTACCTCCTATACTTAAATATGTTTGAAATGAGTGTCCAGAAGCCACAGATAATATTAAAAGTATCTGTCTCCATTCTAACAATAGTTCTCTAAAATCGTGGCTAAACGCAAAAGCTCTGACCAGAGCACTTGACAGTAACATGTAGAATCTCACTTCTGAACTAATAAGGAAAAGAATCTCAGAATGCTAGACCATGAAAAGCGATAGAGAGGGACCGGCTTTGGCCCACTGTCTCAGGAGTGTCAGAATGGATTGCTCGGATGGTCTTGAGAAACTTTCTCACTTGTTTATTTTCAAATGTCTTCAAGAGCCCATGAGGAAATCCTAGATAAGAGCAGACAGGGCTAGAGATGGCGACTCCACTAGCCAGGGGGGCTCCTGGGGGTCTTTACAATCACTGCCTGCCCCCATCCCCCAACCCTGTCGTCCTAAAGATATCTGCAAACTGGAAAAGCAGATGGCATGAATTATCTCCACACATGTCCCTGGATGTCTGGGCTTAGTTTTGATGGCAGCTTTATGATTCAACAAATATGTCTCTCCCAAATAAGCAAGTCCCTGCTTCGGCCCAGGTTTGCCAGCCTGAGCTAATGCCAGTGCTGTCTGGACTGCCCCTCCCCGCAAGCTAAGGTTTTCTTAAGCACTGTTTTCAGGAGATGGAGGTTGCTCTTGTTTTATTTCTGATAATCAAGCTTTACAAAGATTTCTGGCTAAGAAAACACCACATAAGCCTCTAAATCCTAAGGAGGCTCAGTAGCAATTTTAAGGGGAGAAGATAAAGCTCTCAACGGGCGCAGATGTCCTGCGGCTCAGATCTTCAGCACAGTGTGAAATCCACAATTCAGGGGGCTAAGAAATGGAACACTCCAGTCTCTTTGGAAAGTGGCCATGAGACATCTTCTGGAAAAGCTGGCCACCAAGCCCCTAGCTGCTATGGAGAACATCTAAAAGCGTACTCATTGATCTACAATTTCATGGTTCTCCTTGCACCCTGCCACAAAGAAACAGCCTCAACAATGCAGATGGAAATGAATGATAGGCTGAGCTTATGAAGTGCAACAGCCAAGATGTAACTTAAGAGGAGCTTGGCACCCCAAAGGCAAGCGTAACTCTCAATTTCATGAAGACATGGTTGTGTTTCCTGCTTCTTTTTCTTCTCCCATGGTTCCTCCCACAAGGCTTAGCACACAGTAGGTGTTCAATGGGCCCTCCCATAAAATTCCCAAGATGGTTCCAGGAAAATTTTCCTTTTTCCTGTGCTCCCAACCATGTCCTACACATTCCTTGAGTCCCATCACAGTTAGCTTATCTTCCAAGAAGCCTTCCTGGCTGTTTAGTTCAGTCCTCATTGATCTCTCTGTGTGCTCTTCCCACTTTTTGGACCACTTTATGTAAGTTCACTTTGTGTAAGAACTGACTTCTTTATTCGCGTGTGGATCTTGACATCACAGCTACATAAGAAGCTCCTTGAGTAAAAGAATATTTATATTCCTATGTTCCTGGCAGCGGGTAGAAAATAACTTGTTGCTTTCTCTGTTCCAGTATTCTCATGCTGTTCCATCTTCCTGACACCTGCCTTTCCCTCATCTTTATCTCTCAAACCTCAGCTTAGCAATGTCTTCCATTAGGAGACCCTGTATTTATCTCTATGACTCTATAATGATTACTGCAACGGTGACTGGACTATCTCTGTATCAGTGAGTGATTTCTTCCCACAAATACTCCCTAAAATTCAGTAACTTCAAACATGAGTTCATGGGCTGTGCCCAGTTATGCACGCTTATGCATCTGTGGTCAGCTGTGTGGGCACTAGCTGGTCCAGGATGGTCTTAACTGGGCTGACTTGGCTCTGGTCCATGTGTGTATGGTCTCCATCCTCCAGAAGGCTAGCTTCAGCTTGTTCACAAAGCAGTCACACCAGGATCTGAGAGAGAGAGAAAGGGGGTGGGGATGGACAAGGCCACCTGAGGTCTAGGCTGAGAACTGGCACAAGGTTACTTTTGCCACATTCTATTGGTCACATCAAGTCACAAGGCTAGCCCAGATTTAAGAGTGAGAAGAAGGACTCCTCTTGCTAAGAGCTGCTGCAAAGTCACATGATAAAGGGGTGTGATACAGAGAGAGGTGAAGAAGTGGGGCTATATTTACATTCAATCTTCAATGGTCTCTCCCACCTGACTATGAACTTGACCAGTACAATGTTCTGTTCACTGTTATTTTTCCAGCCCCCAGGACAAGACTGGCACAGAGCAGTTTTATTTTTTAGATGACTATATGAATTAATTAATAGTGAAAAAGGTTAGCTGAAAGTAAAGAAAAGGAGGAATGAAAACTCTCGTGATTGAGCATCTATGAATAGCTCAGTGTTTTATTTAATCCTCCTAATTTATTTCATGGGTTCCAGAAGCAGAGTCTCAGGACTATTGTGTCATTGGTATTGTCTTCTTTTAATTCTGGCTTTTGGTATGCCAGGCACTACTCTATGTGTTTTTTAGGAATCAGTCAATAAATTGTTACGCAAATGCTATGAAGTAGATACTGTTTTTGCCACTATGTCCCAATTTTATAGATGAGGAAACTAAGGCACAGAGAGAGTAAGCAACTACCACAACTTCACAGCTCAAAAAAGCACGAACCCATCCAGTCTGGCTCCAGAGTCAACTTTCTCAGTCACTACATTACTCTGTATCTCAAGACATGTGGTTCATACCATTGTTCCCCATCTTAGCTACTAGACAAGTTCCCTACTTCACTAGAGTTTACCAATACAGTGGCCCCATGAGACTAGATTTAAATGAATTAATTTTTTTTTTTTTTTTTTTTTTTTTTTTGCGGTACGCGGGCCTCTCACTGCTGTGGCCTCTCCCGTTGCGGAGCACAGGCTCCAGATGTGCAGGCTCAGCGGCCATGGCTCACGGGCCCAGCCGCTCCGTGGTATGTGGGATCCTCCCAGACCGGGGCACGAACCCGTGTCCCCTGCATCGGCAGGCGGACTCTCAACCACTGCACCACCAGGGAAGCCCAAATTAAAATTTAATCGAAATAAACGTTTAGTCCCTCAGTCACACTAGCCACATTTCATGGGCTCAGTAGTCCCAGGTGACTAATGTCTACTGACCAGGACAATGCAGGTATCACCTCCATCATCACAGAAAGTTCTATTGGACAGCACTGCTCGAGATTATTCCATGCTCAGAGAATTTCCCTGAGGTCACAAGGAGAAATAAACTTGAAGAAGATGCAATTAAGATCAAGACAGGATGTGCTGTCATATGGCCCTTTACCAGCTATGTGGGAAATTGGCATCTTGAGTCCTGGGGGCCTTGAAAGTAAATATGAGCATGAGGGGCTGTGGAAACACCACAGGTTGTTTCTCTAGTGAATATCACTTGGGTTTGCTAGTTTGTTAAAATTTAGAATTCACGCAAGTGCAAAAAATAAGCAGTTTTCCTGAACCTACACAATTTGATGTCTTAATAGTCCTCCACCCTTATTCCCAATTTTCTCAAATGTAAACCTATATACACCCAAGGTAGAAAGGTACACATTTTCTGAATAGGGCAAAGCCCTACACGGGGTGGGGGGTGTGGGGGGGTTGTCGGCAGAACACAGAGAAGGCCAGTGAGAAAACTTCTCTAGGTGAGGAGTGGAAATAGCTAGAGGGCAAGATTGGAGGGAACTTTCAGAACACCTAACAAGCATAACTATAGACCTGGCCAACCCCTCTTGCTTCTTTAAATTTCACTTTAAATTTGATATTTTAAATAATTCCAAACAGCTGAGGAAATTTCAACTGTGCTCTATAAATACTGCTGTTTTTTCTTCACTCATCTGTTTTATACCCCTTTATTTAAATCTTATGGTCTGCTTTGCAAATTTGATTAGGGTTTTCCTGAACGCCTACTTGGCACTGAAACTTGATAACAACAGTTGAAACTCAGAAGGTTGCTTTACTTTGAGCCTCTATTTACAACTTCCCACCAACATTTTGAGAGTAAGTGCCACCTAGCCAATAGATGACTTTTTTCTGCCTCCAGGCATTTCCTAAACTATTGAGGAATTACAGTGAGCGCTCTTGAGGCCATCCTCGAAGAGGATCCTTTCTGTGCCTCAAAAATCAGTCCTTCATGTTTTGAAAAAATAAAGAAAAATCAGTACAAAGGACATGCCATAGTATAGGGATTGACTTCAGTGTTACCCTCCTTAAAGTCTGCTAATAAAAAGTGCCCTATTTTTCATGGCTTGCAAAACATGATGAGTTTGCAAAAAATAAACCTCAACCTACTAATGGTGGATAGTTTAATAATCTCACGTATTCCTTTACTGCAATTCAGCCCCTTGCCTTTCCACTTTCTCTTAGGAGATAATTAGACCTGAACTCAGATGGCAAGAATGTAAAATCTCTTTAGAAAAAAGAATGGAATCTGTGGAGGAAGATGCACTACTAATGTGAAGACACTGCTCAAATGCACTTGAGCAGGTTTAGAAAGTTTTTGTGGTTAGATTTCCCACCTTTCCCACCAGGATGGTCATTTAATGCCTGTCATATTTTCACTAAATACTATAAGCCCTGTACACCCAGGCACATCTGCAATCTCAGCTTTATCAGAAAAGCTTGAGAGGAATATGATCAGTGGCAAAGATTAAGGGGGCTTTGCAAACAGAGGAAGGCATGTTCCATGTTAATTGCTAATCGGTTTCAGCCAATATGGCACCGTGACAAGGCAGCAGGCCTTATCTAACAAGAAGGGGATAGTCCTGCTTTTCTGGGGTACAATATGTCTAAACAGGAGAATCACCCAACAACCCCAGGTGACTAATTTCTCTATAAATATATTATTGACGTAATAGAGGCCTTTTTAATGGGATTATAACTACCCAGACAGCTGCTCTGCTAGTCGAGGAGAACATGGTTGACAAAAAGACTTAAAGGAAAGAATAGAGGAAAATAGCAAATCTCCAGCCAGGCACACTTAAATGACCTCATTGCTTCAAAATAATAGGATCACATCGCAGATATGAAAGGAAAAGCCAGTACGCTTAAAGCAATCGCTTTTTCCATGCTCTTCACCGTTTCTCTCCCACTGCTCAACTGAGAAGCCCCCACTTCCCTTGTGCCAGAGGCAGGCCTTCCAAAGCAAAGGCCACATTGTCTGTTACAGTGTTCTTTAAAGGAATCATGTTTGGATTTAAAAGTGCTCTAAAATGGATATGTTTTTTGCCTACACAGCCAGGCTAACTTTTATAATTTATATGAAATTCTTTCCAAGTTTTACTCAAAAAAAGCAATTCTCCCAGATGCCCAGTCTTCAGGGGGGAAAAAAAAAAAAGCATATAAAGAACTAATCAAGGAAAAGAAAAAAGAAAAATTGTCTTAAAAATTACTTCCACAATTAAACCTCATTTGGATTTAAAAATAAGAGCGTTAAATAAAATGGTAGTATCTCTTTATTGCTGCCCATTAAGAAAAAACAATGAAAAATAAATGTGATATTCTATACATTCTCTTAAGGTTCATAGAAAGAGTACAGTCGCTCCCCATTATCCACAGGGATATGCTCCAAGACCCACAGTGGATGCTTGAAACCATGGATAGTACCATACCCTACATATGCTATGTTTTTTCCTATATATACATTCCTATGATAAAGTTTAATTTCTAAATTAGGCACATTAAGAGATTAACAACAAAAATAATAAAAATAAAACAATTATAACAATCTAATGTAATAACAGTTGTGTGAATGTTGTCTCTTTCTCAGAATAACTTATTATACTGTAGTCACCTTTCTTGTCATGATGTGAGATGACAAAATGCCTCCATGATGAGATAAAGAGGGGTGAATGACGTAGGTATTGTGACCTAGCATTAGGCTACTACTGACCTACTGACAACATGTCAGAAGAAGGATCATCTGCTTCCGGTGATTCTGGATCATAGAGCCATACTGCAGGTGGCTGGATACCAGGAGCAGACTATGTCCATGGCTGGGGATCCCAGGCAGGGCCAAGCCAGATGGAGCGAGATTTCATCATGATTCTCGGAACTGAGGACAATTTAAAACTTATGAATTGTTTATATCTGGAATTTTCTATTTAATATTTCAGACTGCTACTGACCGTGGGTGTTAGTGAGACCAAGGAAAGTGAAACCACAAATAAGGGAGGACTACTGTAACCTTAGATGAGTCTTGAGAAAACACAGACCCAAATTCATGACTTACAGTTCTTTAGAGTTATTCACTGTGTCTAGTGACTTAAACATATAAGGCACTTAAACATTCATTCATTGGGTAATTAGAAATTCAATGGAGAATGAAAGAACATTCCTGCCCTTAGGTTCTAGTTTGGACATTGGGACCCCATGCAACAAAGTCTGAGATGGGGATCCTTGAGCATGTGGTTTATAAGGGAGGACCCTCAGGTGAAACCTGTAAGACAGTGACAGACGCAGCACAGGGCAGAGGAAGGAGCTCCAGAAGGATGTGGTTTCAACTGATCCCATAGAGAACTCTGGATGAGAGAAGCATCACCCCACCAAACCACCAATCCTCTCTTTATTCCTCCAAAGTTATTTAAAGTAGTAATGTAATCAAACCTTAAAATGTCAAAGGCTATGGGCTTCCCTGGTGGCGCAGTGGTTGAGAGTCCGCCTGCCAATGCAGGGGACACAGGTTCGTGCCCCGGTCCGGGAAGATCCCACATGCCGTGGAGCGGCTGGGCCCGTGAGCCGTGGCCGCTGAGCCTGTGCATCCGGAGCCTGTGCCCCGCAATGGGAGAGGCCACGACAATGAGAGGCCCACGTACTGCAAAAAAAAAAAAAAAAAAAAAAAAAAAATCTCCAAGGCTTAACAAAATAGCAGTTTTGGCCCATATAATTTGGTTAATGCAGGTTTTCCTGATCACGTAGCTCTTCTTCAAGCCCTGATCCAGCGACTTAGGCTCCTATCTTGTTACTTCACCAGAGTCTTCAAACACACGGCTTCCATGGTGGAAAGAAAAGAGATGGAAACCCCACAGAGGACATCCCCCGGGAGATTTTCAGGGCCTGGAAGGAGCACACGTTGCTCCCACCCACATCCTGCTGACCAGAACTCAGTCAACAGCCTAACTAAATTGCAAGGGAGGCTGGGAAATGTACTTCAGTTATGGGCCGGGAAGAAGCACATTTGGGGAACATCTAGGCAGTCTCTACCACTGCTCTCTGACTCTGTGCTCCAAGAAGGCCACAAGAACAGACATGCCAGTGCCAACACAATAGAGGAGACTTTGAGCTTTTATGATCGCTCACCTGCACCATGAAAGGGAATCCATTGCTCACAGGCCTCTCCACTGGCCCAGCAGTTAGGGAGAGGGCAGAAGAATAGGAATGGGGAGGAGGAAGGGCCTGGTGTGTCTGCACAGAGCTGGTCCTCTAATTCCCATTTCTTGCAGCTGAAACAATACACCTTCCAGCCCTTTGGACAATTAGCTAGTGTGGGGCAGTAGTACCTACACTGGGCTAAGCACATGAGCCATGGGGGCCTGACTTTGATGAGTCCCAAGCCTTTGCATAAGCCTTGGTGACTCACATGTCCACTCTATGCCTCAGTTTCCTCATCTGCTGAATGGGACAAAGATACAGTGATGTCTAGTCTACACCTCACACTGGAATTCTCTAGAGGGCAAGTAAGAAAACAAAGTCTCGGAGAATTTAAGAGCTATAGCCAAAGTCCCAATAACTGATTAATGACTTAAGTAATTCTAACTCATATTTTTCAACTCCTACGTTGGGACCCTTCACTGTACTGCAATACCTCTCATATCAAATGTGAAAGCTTATGGATAAGTATAAATAATGGCCTAAATGTCAGGTAAAATCATTCCTATTGCACACATTTGGGTTACCACTTTTCAGAAGGACATTTGGGATCTACAAAGGAAAATTCCCCAATCAGCCTACAAATCTAATTGTATCGTCAGGCACTACCAGCTCCCAGAACATCATGATAAAGCCATTAGCTTATTCACCAGAGAATGCTGGTTTCCTATCAAGAAAAGAAACACCTCTTCCAAAGCAATGTTTATAAGCTGAAGCAACCATATGACAAGAAGAAGGACCATAATAAAAGCAGAATGAACTGGAAATCTTGCATGGAAGCCCTGAGATAGGTTGCCCCAGTGGTTCTCAGTCTACATACCCATCAGCATCACATGGGGAACTTTTTTAAAATGCTGATGCCTGAGCCCCACTCCAGGTGAAGCAAACCAAAATCTTTAGGGTGGGGTCCAGGCATCCATGCTTTTTATAGTTTCCTAAGCAATTCTACTATGCAGCCAAATTTGAGAGCCACTGGTTCTCGCCTTTGTATCTTCATAATGCCTTACTGGAGAGTGAGGGCCCCTTGAAAGGACATGCAGGGAGGCACATAAGAAGTCTGAGGCGGAAGAAGAGCAGCTGATAATGATGAGAAAAGCCTCCATGTGCTTCCTCCTGCCATGGCCCACCTGCTGGAGTCATTCCTGAAGTCCTCCGTGGCAAGCCTAGAAACTGTTTCCGAGCAGCCATCACCAACCTAAGGAGGTTCTTCAGACGAGTAACTGGTGCTCAAGGATATCGCTGATGACAGTGACTGGGAGACAAGTTCACAAGGTAAGATAAGAATAACCCCCACTAAGTGAGGGCTTACTATCTCCTAAGCACTGGGCAAAAGGCTTCACTTGCATTACTTCATTTAACCCTCATGATAACTCTGTGAAGTATGTATTGTGACACCCATTTTACAGGAGGGAAAACTGAGGCTGAAAACAATGAAATAACCTGCCTCAGCCACCCAACTAATAAGTGCTAGAGCCTGGTTTCAAATCTTCACTACCCACTTTCAAAGTCCTTGCAGTTAACCAAAAATGACAGCCAGATGTAGGGGTCCACACAGGCTCTTGACCCCAATCACCCTTCAGAGGACTATATAGTCCTATAAAGGACTGCCAGGAAAAAGTTTAAGACTTGTTTTAGATAAAACTTCCTGGGATTGTAAAGGCCAAATACATCAAATATCCATAACATCAGAAAATTGAAAGTAAAACTGTAACAGGGTCCTTAAAAAGCTAATTGTAGCCATTCTTCTGGTCCACTCATACCTGAAGCTATCAGCCCTTTTAAAAGTCTATGTAGGGCTTCCCTGGTGGCACAGTGGTTGAGAGTCCGCCTGTCAATGCAGGCGACATGGGTTCGTGCCCCGGTCCGGGAAGATCCCACATGCCGCGGAGCGGCTGGGCCCGTGAGCCATGGCCGCTGAGCCTGCGCATCCGGAGCCTGTGCTCCGCAACGGGAGAGGCCACAACAGTGAGAGGCCCACGTACCGCAAAAAAAAAAAAAAAAAAAAAAAAAAAAAAGTCTATGTAACATATGGAGGAAGAACATAGTAGGAATTTTGTTTTCTTTCTTTTTTTTTTTCCAATAAGACAGTGGAAATAATAGATCCAGAGCCGACCTTGGCAAAAAAGACATACATAGCTTCTGGCTCAGGGAATTAAAGCTGCATAGAAGAAGGCAGGACATTCTAGGTCCAAGAGGCATTTTTCTTTTTTATTAAAAAAAAAAAAAAAGACTCAAAATATTGGGTTCTTTCTATGGAGAAAAGGGAAAGTCCCATGTGTTTGAAGGAGAGCTGACTTGATCTACACTCATCTGTGGAGACCTTTATTATTCAGGGATCTCAGGGACTAAGTGGTTTAAACTCTAACAAACCAAACTAACTACATGAATATGTATTTTAATTAACTATATATGAGCCAACCTCGTGTAGCAGACAGGTTGCAAAAATGGCCTCAATGCTTTGCCTCTCCCTAAATCTCTGCTCTTGGCTGCATAATAGTGCAATGCCTACCTCTAATCCCTGGACTCAGCCACGTAGCTTGTTCTGATCAATTAAACATCAGCAGAGGTGATGTGAGAAGCTTGAAATGTGCGTGCATGGTTTCCACTTAGTCTCTTGCTCCTCTGTTTCACAGGCAAGCACACCCTGGCTAGACAGACTTGTGGGGCAGACCCCACTAGTCCCAGTCAAGATCTCAGACATGTGAGGGAGTCCAGCCAAGACCAGCAAAGCTAGCTAGCCAAATGGAAACTGATAACAGGCACAGGAGGAAGTCCTACCAAGCTCAGCTCAGAGCAGCAGGACCCCCAGCCAAACCACAGATGTGGGAACAAAAGTGTTTGCTGTCATATGCATCTCGGGCTTTGTGACTACTTGTTATGCTGCACTGTTGTAGCAATAGATAACGGATACAACAAGTAACAAAAACTATATTTGGTGACAATTTCTAGATACTCTACAAATATTACTGCCATTATAAATTTTCAATAAAAGGTATGCCCCTTCACACATGCACACACAATTTCCCTCAGGCCTGATTCTCTCCCACCTCTTGAGTTATGTTAAGAATCAAAAACTTTCCTTTGTGTCTTCTGGCTACTCAGCTATCACTCAAAGCCACACCTACCTGAAGGTAGTACAGGCAATATTCCAGGGGCTACAGTTACCTTGAGCTTTAATTTATATCCCTTTTTTCTCCATGCAACTGGAAACTGAGCTTTTTCATAGTACCAGAGACACTCAATAAATATTACTTGAATGAATAAATAAATACATGAATAAAGTAAAAAGGTAAGATTCACCTTAAATGGGAGTAAACTCAAAGTATCTATTGGTTTCTTTTGGTTGCAAGTGACAGAAACCCCAAGTGAGACTGGCTTCAGCAAAAACAGGTATTTAACTGGCTAACGTAACTGAAACATTCCATGGGTGGCTGAATCCAAGAATTCAAACAATGCCACCCCATCAGGACCTGGTTTCTCCTTGGATCTTGGCCCTGCTTTCCACTGTCTGTTTCTTTCTCGAGTTCTGAGTGGTACAGTCTTACATCCTTCCAGCGGAAAAGAGAAGGAAATCACTCTCTAACAGTCCCAGAAAAGCCATGACTGGGTCTCCTTGACTCTAACTGTATCACATACCCACCCTGAGCCAATCACTTTGGTAGGGGAAATGCAATGTCCTATTCAGTCAGGCCTGGAGAACACAGGAGGTGGGAGAAGGGAATGGGGGGTAACTCTGATGAAAGAAAGTGAGGGTGTGGGGTCAGAAAGAAAAACTCAGGATTAGGGTAAATGGACGCTGCCTCTACTCAGATGCCAAGTCAACAGACTAAATTTTAAAAAAGCGTATATGAAGTTACAACACACACTGTATCTGACCCCGTGCCTTACCTACAGTCTCTCTACCTTTTCACTATAGCACTGCTGCAGCAACCACGTGCACGTGACAGAAGCTGACATCACACCCCAACTGCATTGCATACCTCTCACTTTCTGTCCTGGGGCTTTCTCCACCACAGCCCGAGGGATGCCAGCAGGAATCCAACCATCCATTCTGATACAAGTGCAAGCCTGAAGTGTGAGGGAATTAACAACCCATGAGGCATTCTTGACAATGAGGGATGGAAAACAGTGGATAAATGATCTCTTCTTCTCAGAAGACAATCCTACATGGCTTCTGGTGGGTCTGGACTGAGCCCCAGTTGTCCACAGCAAAAACCAGCTCAATAATATGCCATGATACTGGCTTTCTCCCTCCTTTTGGCACTCTCCCCAGTCTCCCATTCCCGCTCCCTGGGATCATTTCCCAAAATAACCTATCTGCACACAAATCCTTGCCTCAGGCTCTGCTTTTCAGTAGACTCTAGGCTAATGCATGTACATACACACACGGACAGACAGACACGCACACACACACACACACACACCCTCAACCATCTGCAGGAGGCTAAGAAAACACAACAAACTATGCCTTTCACTCTTCCTTGAGCTTCACATCCCTTTATCCCATCTACATATTTTTCTGCCCATCTTCAGATGGACCTCAATAGCTACACTACATGGCTCTATAAGAAAAGAAAACCTACTTGAAAATTCCCCCTACCCCCAAAATTCTCTACATCCTGAGAAGGGTTCTCTCTCTAATCAAGCACAAAGTATCAGGGCTATTAAACAGGAAACAGCAATGGAAGAAGACGACCAGGAAATGGGAAGAAAAGATGATGTGTGACTTGGGCCTTCAAAGGCAAATAGGATTTCCATATGCAAAGAAGTGATGTGAGGACCTCCTGGTTGACACCCAGAATGTGGAAGCCACGCTGAGAAGCATGTCTGTCTCCCTGAAAAGCAGAGGTAATGTCAGCTCAAGACACCACCACTGCGCTTCTGGAATACCTAGAGTTGCCACAAATAAGTAGAAATGGTATCTAACCCACAAAGCAAAGCAAACATTACTTTTCCAAAAATTGCAGTACAAAGATCAAGATAAATTTAACATCTATAACACATATAACACAGATCAATATTTTTTAAAGCACAAAGATTCCACAGCTATGTGAGCAAAGGATGAAAACAGATGATTTACTTGAGAAGAGTCAGAGTTGGGTAACAAAGGGGGAACTAGACAACTGTGTTAGTCAAAGATATGCAAATTAAACACGATGCCATTTTTCTATGAAAATAACCATAACCAAGGGACTTCTCTGGTGGCACAGTGGTTAGGAATCCACCTGCCAATGCAGGGGACATGGGTTCAAGCCCTGGTCCAGGAAGATCCCACATGCCACGGAGCAGCTAAGCCCATGCACCACAACTACTGAGCCTGTGCTCTAGAGCCCGTGAGCCATAACTACTGAGCCCGCGCACCACAGCTACTGAAACCCACACACCTAGAGCCTGTGCTCCGCAACAAGAGAAGCCACTGCAATGAGAAGCCCACGCACCACAACGAAGAGTAGCCCCCACTCGCCTCAACTAGAGAAAGCCCACGCACAGCAACGAAGACCCAACGCAGTCAAAAATAAATAAATGAATGAATGAATAAATAAATTTTTTTAAAAAGAAAATAACCATAACCAAGAGTGGTAGCCTATATGTCACTAGTGAGACTGTAAATTGAATGCTGTTTTGGAAAGCCATTGACAATATTATCAAGAGCCTGAAATCTTTTTATCACCTCTGATCACAAAATTTCATCTTTGGGAATCTATAGTAAGAAAATAATCCTGGACACAGAAAAAAAAACCCTGAATTTATGATTTTCACACCCATTTGCAGCATTATAATAGCAAAAAAAATAGGGAACATTATCTTCTAATAAAAGAATGCTAAAGCAAATTACAGCCTGTTAATTCTCTATATTATGTAACAATTTAACTGATATTTATCAAAGATTTACAATATTATACTTAACATCATATGAAATAAAAAATCAGAAAACAAAATTATACATGTAACGTAATCAAATTATGTAGAAAGAATAGCAATGCATGCATAAAATTTGAAGAAATAAACACTAAAATGTTAACAGGCATTTTCTTCGAATAATGGTACCACACTTTTCTATATTTTAAAATGTTCTACAATTATATACCTAATGGGAAAATGTAACTTTTATTATTTATTTCAAAAAACAGATTATTGGTTAAAAATTATATCTATATGGTGAAGACGAAAACCACATAAAAATATACCTACCTGCAGACAAGTACTAGGAAAAACACAGAAATACGAACAGTTGTTGCACTTAGATCCGAGGACCAGAGCAGTTTTTATTTCCACTATGATTCTCATAACAACACTGTTTGCAAACCCCATACACATTTGAAGTGCATGCAAAACAATGTTTGCGTTGTTTCTGCCCCCCATACACATATGAAGAGACAATGCTGAGGTTGACTTGAAGATGGCTGGCCCCTCTGTTCCACAGGGATGGGCAGAAATAGATGCCAAGGCAAGAATCAAGTCATGGCCCTGGGAATCGTGGGGAGTAAATGCTCACGAATGTAAAATCCAGCAGGTCTTCCCCCAGCTCTGAATTAAGGATGGTTCAGGGCATTAGGAGCTTCATCCCTGATCACGCTCCAAAAATTTTAATGCATGGGCTTCTTGACTATCAGAACCTATTACATTGACAGATCCCTGAAGAAGCAAAACTGAGGGAGAAAAGTCCCAGTGCATATAAACACATTCATGTGTATAAACATTCGTGGTCTCAAATAATGGGGTCAAATGCATTTGACCACAGCAAGGACATGACCATCTTAGAAAGTACCCAGCTTCCTACCTTTGGACCCAGCTGAATAGTAGTAGCTACTTTCAATTTCTGGATAACAAACAAAGTTCAAGCACTAGACTCCAACGTGAAGGGCTTGAGGGAAAGGAGCTTGGGCTAAGCCAAACTGCCATTCCATTTACCGAAAGCTTCAAAATATTACCAACTCTGTTTGAAATGCGTCAGCGACGGTTCATTTTTTTCCTTTTATCAAAACACATTTAGACTGTGGTGAATGACAGCATAAATCTTAAATAGAAAAGATACAGGAAAAAAAGACCACCCGGGTAGAACATAACTGTAAATGTGTCCATAAAACTATATTTGAATTCTGATCTATACACAGAAATGCATTTAACCTTCCCAGCAAGACGCTTTCACCAACTTCCAAAGAAAGTGTTACCAATTAAGCTAAAGAAACTTTAAGAGTCAATTTTAATTACACCGAGAGATGCTCCAATCACTTCCCAGCTCCAGTTGAAGTTTTTACTAGAGATGGCTGGAACCAATTTACGTGCTTTTATGTTGCGTCTAGACTTTAATAAGCGGTTTAAGCACGAAGCAAGCTGAAGCCAGCATCAAGCAGGCTGCAGTGTACACAGCACACAGAAATACAATAGCCCTCAGGTCCCCTCCCAGGCCCTGCTTGCTGCTATCAGAGAATCTCTCTCACCATGTGGTTTCAAAAGCAACAGGATCCAGGCTTTGTGATAAGATTCACAACCCTTTTCTTTAACCTAGTTCAAGTTTTTCTCTGCCACCTCAATCCCAAAGGCCTCCTAAGATCATTCACTCTAGCCTTTCTCTTGTTTTTAAGAATAACTGGGGGAAATGGAGGTAAGTGACTTGGAAACAGGTGCGCCTGAAAGGACAGAGCATCTGGAGGTGGGAGTCCAGGTGCTGTTACCTACCAGCGAGTGAACTTCAGGAAGTCACGTGGCCTCTCTGAGCCTCCATTTCCACATCTGTAAAATGGGAACGCTACATCGAAGGTTTTGTGTAGATGAAACACAGTACTCTCCGCAGTTGGCTGAAGCAAGGATTCCTGTACCGGTGATCTATTTAAGGAAGTGCTGTCAAGAGAAATGGGGAGGGGTCACTGGGCAGAAAAGGGGAAGAAGCTGAGCAAGGTTGAAATGTCCCACAAATTCCCAGCCTCTGCCGGGTCCCATGGAGCTCTAGAGCATACTTATAGCTCACAGTCTGTCCTGCATTAAGGTGAAGGAGCTGGGCTTTCCTAGTCCCACCCCAGTCAGTCTTGGCTACAGACAGTCAGGCTGGGGCTGGCAGGGAATGCAAACTCCCAGGCCCGCATGGCTCTCAGTGTGGGTGAGGCAGCTCGAAGTGCACAGAGGAAACCTTCTGACGGTCAGAGGTTCAAGCGGTTGGCAGAAGCTGGCACAGGAGCACCCGGCAGGCAAAAGGGATCTGGGCAGGACATGACTGCACCCAACTTTGCAAACAGTGTTGCGAAAACATCATAACAATAGCGGCTACTACAAGAACAATCAACAATACTTAACCTTTTTGAGGATTAGGTATCCCTCATGAAGCACTTTACATGCATTAGCTAACAACAAAGTAGGTTCGGTTATTACGACCATCGTATAGTTGGGGAAACTGAGGCTAAGAAGGATAAAGGAAACTGCTCACACACACCCCTAGAGGTAGTAAAGCTGGGTTGAGCACCTTGTTCCTGTAATTCCAGAGGCCAGAGCCCAAGTTCCTAACCACTATACTATTGCTATCTATGAAACCTATAAATTAAGAGCCAAATGGCAACCACCTTCACAGAGTCTGAGCACATAACGGGAAGGCACACAACGGGCAGGTTTCAGACAACTGAGTGAAATAAAATTCCAAACAAAATCCAAAATCCAAACAAGGCTTAGGTAGCCCACAGGCAGACTGGGACTCCTGAATGCTCCTCATACCTGTCTTTTTTTTCTCATTAATATCAGAGGCTCCATAGAGAATCTAGCCAACAACTACTTAGGTTAAATGTTTAAGTCTTTGGGGGCCATATTTCCAATATTTACTATATAGGGTGGTAACTTATAGAAGAGAGGAGATAATCTGGTTCCATGAGCATCACACACATTTACTGGCAAGGGAATGTGAAAGTTGTTCGGGGCATCTGCTCTGCCTGGGTCTTATAAGCTTCGAGAGGTATGAAGCAGGCTGTTGAGCTTGGTGGGATTGCCTTCTCTTCATCAGACACTGACCTAGTGACCACAGATATCTTCGATCATTACTGTATGTCACATAATTGCTCTCAGACAAAAACAATCTTGTTTACTACTAATATCTACCATTTGTGGACATATTTTCAGGGATTTCTCTACAAGAGTGTGAAGGTGTCAGTGAGAAGTTTTAGACTGAACCAAATGAAACTGCCATTCTTGTAGTTTAAAAACAGATGAGTATTAGCAAGTTCACATGGTTCAACCCCATAGGTCACTGAGAGGAAAAAAACCAAAAAAACAGAAAACCTAAAGAGGCGTCTTCCGTAAATCTTCATGGTCCTTTCAAATGGCTGAATGATGTGTAACGTGAGTAAACAGGCAGCGTTGTTTGTTAAAATCCACTGCTGTCTTTCACCAGAGCCATGGATAAATGACAATGAATAACCAAAACCGGCAGCAGATCGCCTGGAAACTCTGAGCCAACCAAACACTTTAGCCAAGCAAGGAGAAAAAGAGATTGATTTGAGTTTCCTCTAACTGGCCTCAAGGAGGTGGTTGAAATTGATGGGTAAATAGACCAAAGGAAGGTGGTGGAAAGAAAAAAAGAAAGAAATCATAAGCCTGGGTAACTTTCAGGCTGGATGACAAAGGCTGCATGTACATGTCGGCCTCCAATCCCCTCCCCCTCATGCCTGCAGCTTACTATGAGTTATACATATCATAAAAAAAGATATATTTCAGCTAATCTGTATAACTGTGAAACTTGAAAACTCAAGATTTAAAATGCAAAATCAGAACTGTTCTGCTCTATCACTCTCGAGAGCTATAATCACTAAACCTTGGGTCTGAGAGTAACAGACAACATCCAGGGGATGGCAGATGGGTTTCTAGGTAGTACCTGCCTAGACCATCAAAGGACACGGGAGAAGGAGTAGCCATGCATGGACCACACATCTGTCCTCCTGACCTGGGCTTCAGTTGACTTATCTGTACAAGAAGACACCTGAGCTATGGTGCATCTGAGCATCCTTCCACGTCTAACATTTCGGGATTTTTTCTAATTAGCTATAAATGTGACCTCTTCCCTGATACTCCGTCATATACTCTTGGTTGCCCAGAACTTTTTATTGCAAAGGAACAGCAGCAGCAATCCAACAAAAGCCACCTCATTCCTTATTTCTTCCCACTTTGAGTCACCACTCCTGCTCTCCTCTTAGCTCGGCTCAGGCCCACTCTGTTATGTTGTTTTAATAAGGTACTAACAACAGGTGCCGCATATCATGTCTTTAAATAATATCCCACAAAGGAATGTAAATTGGTGCAGCCACTATAGAAAACAGTATGGAGGTTCCTTAAAAAACTAAAAGTGAGTTGTCATATGATCCAGCAATCCCTCTCCTGGGCATACACCAGGAGAAAACTCTTATTCAAAAAGATACATGCACCCCAGTGTTCACAGCAGCACTATTTACAATACAAAGTGCTTCTTGCTTCCAAGACATGGAAGCAAACTAAATGTCTATCAACAGATGAATGGATAAAGATGTGGTAGATATACACAAGGGAATACTACTCAGCCACAAAAAAGAATGAAATAATTCCATTTGCAGCAACATGGATGGACCTAGAGATTATCATACTAAGTGAAGTAAGTCAGAAAAAGGCAAAGATCATATGATATCACTTATATGTGGAATCTAAAATATGATACAAATGAACTTATCTACAAAACAGAAAGACTCACAGACATAGAAAACAAATATATATATATATAAACAAGTATATATATATATATATATATATATATATATAAAACTGAATCACTTTGCTGTACACCAGAAACTAATACCTCACTGTACATCAACTATACTTCAATAAAATTTTTTTTAAATTAACAAAAAATAACAGTATCCCACAAAGCCTGTCACATTACCATCTGTCTGAATTTGCTACAGATAATTCAACATTGTGCCACTGGTGAGACTATGAACATCGTTTCCATTATCTTGCAAGTGACCACTTTTAGGTTATTGAAGAAACTAGATGGGACATGTGCAGAGACTTTGTCTCCTAACCACACAATATTGTTAGCTTTTTCCACACACACATGGTAGAATATTGATAGGAGCTTCAAGTTATTGAGTTCCCCCTTTTTTATGTCCTGAGGCCAGTCCCAGGGCACACAGCAGGGTAAAGAATAATGGAGAATTGATCCGGAGAAGCAAATGAAGATTATCAAGGACCGTCCCTCACTGAACAATGTAGCCATGTTTGATGTCATGGGACCTTGTTGGCCAGGCCACTGAAGATGGTTTCAGGGATTGGATCCAAAGGCAACCATCCCTAGGCTTAGCCAGGTTTGAGGAAGCCTTGCATGAGAACTCTGACCAAGAGGGCTCCTTATTTGGTGGTAACCTCCTGATTCAGTGGGATTCTCTCTGTTGGTCAAGTTTGAATGTAATATAAGGTGAAGGAGAGACAGCGATAGAAAGAGTAGAAAGAACCAAAAGCCATGAAGGCAGAGTGGAGACAGACTTACAGAGAGAGGAGGAGACAAGAAGAAACCGTGCCATGAAAATGGCCGGGCCTCTCATGAAGGGGCTCCCTTCTCCTGCATGGTGACCACTTGCCACATTTCCTTAAGTGCCTGTGTCTCTTGTAGTAAAATCCCTGATCTGCAGCGTAACCTGAACCTGCCTGTGATCCTTACAACCTGAGCGGCTCCAATCAGCAAAATGCAATTCCCTGATTTTACAGTTGAGCTAATTGAGCAAGAAGAATTAAGAATATACCCAAGGTGACACAGAAAGTAAGTACCCACCATGGAATTCAAACCTGGTTCCATCTGTCACAAACCCACGGGCTCTCCACTGAGCCACATTGCCAGTTTCAACCCAAGACAGGGTTGTCCCAATAACAGAAAGACAGTTTTCTGATTTTTCCCAAGAAAATCCCCCAATGATTGTAGAATTTCTGCTGCTGCCAGTTGATAAATGCTCATGCTTTTTTTGGTCTGGAGCTCACAGCCTTTTAAGAGCCATTCATAATGGTCTGCCTAACTGAAGGAGGTTAAGAGCACTATCTCAGGGATGTTGGCAGATGTTCCTGGCGAAAAAGGCTTTCTGGCATATCGGAGAAAGATATTTCACACCAGTTTCCTCTCCTTTCCTAGATCCCTCGAGACCTGAATGTGACCAAGACATACTGGGAACAGTGTGTGACACTTCTTCCAAACAAACAACACTTGAACTTAGGAAGGACAGAAGCTATTTCCATTATATGCATACTTTAGCTGGTAGAAGTCACCAAAGTTAACAGAACCATAATTAGTGACATAACTAATAATGAAAACAGAGCAATCAGAAGAGTGGTGGGCAAATGAGGCCTGGGAGATGTGAAGATGTCAAGATCTGCACAAGGCTTCTAAGACCTCCTGCCTCGTGGAGGCTTATAGTCCAAGACAGTGGAAGCACGTGTTCCATAATCCCCAAATGGTCCTTTATGGTCTTATCATTAATTTGAAGGGAAAGTTCATTTCCACAGGTCAAGCTTCACAGTGAATGTTGAGAACCCAGTTCAGCGGTGGAAAAAGCTCTAGAATGTTTTTCCACATTCAAACCACGGCTTCCTTATCAAGCTCATCAAAGCGTTTTTAAAAAATACAAATGTCTTACCAATTTGCCCAGGAAGAATAAATCTTCACAGCCACCTCAAAGGCTTGACAACTTTATTTTCATTGTGTGGAGCTGGGTGGGTCCCCCTGAACTGGGCTTCCTAAAGAGACCCAGCCCTTCTCCACAGTCTCCAGCCCTGCCACTCCAGTGAGTGTGATCAAAGCAGGAGGAAAGCCGAGCTGCTGAGCCTCGAGGAATAAAGCTAAAACAACAGATTTGTTTCTTGGCTTCTCTCTTAAATACGTTCAGAGTGTTTAAAGCCCTGTAAGGAAACGCTCTGGGGCCCTGGATAGGAGAGAAGCACATCTAAATGCCTTCCCAAGAGGAAATCTCTCACCTCGGTGGGGTAAATTAGCTCATTAAGAGCAGCCAGAAGCAGGCAGGAAACCTGGGAAATAGGAGCTTTAATTCAAAGCACAGAAAATTATAGATTTCTTTACACATTAAAAAAGCATTTATCTTGGCTAAAAATGAAACGACTTTTCAATGATCAACACATGGTTTAAATCTGCTTTGCTAATTTATATCTATCCACCAGTCTGTCTAGTTGTTCGGCTACCAGGAAATTCAATTATATTCAAGAAATCTTTGTTGAATACCTACTACGTGCCCGTGGCACATTTGTGACTTGTGCAAATACAAACAAAATTAGAAGGCAGGTGTCTACCCCCTTGCTCAGGAAGTAGGACTTATGTGTATTAAAAACTGGAAGACATTTTTATTTCACTTAGAGAGTATTTTTGCATTGAGCTTGGATGAGAATAATGTACAGTGGAACACTAAAAAGTGCTGTGTTCAGTGGAATCAAGTGGTGAGATGTGTAAAGGGAGGAATGGGTCAAAAGGAGGCAGGAGATTGAAAAAGAGAGGGTGAAGTTTCTTTGGAGGGTTTCCTAGTGCAAACAGGACCTAAACTGACCCTGAAAGAGGTCAGTGCAGCCTCTAGGAGATCTGGCTTTGGTCTCTGCTTTGCTGCTGGGATCTCTGACTATTCCAGTTCTCTGAGTCCTGATTTCCCCCTTTAGAATAAACACACTGGACTTGAATTATTCATTCATTCATTCACTTATTCATTCATTCACTATTCAGAACCAACTATCCATACCAGAGAGTCTGGATGTTTTAGGATGAAGCCTATGGGCTTGCTCTGAACCAAGGCATGAAAGAAAGGTCTCTGCTCTCCAGGAAGGTCTCAGACATACATGGCGCCATGACAAGTCCTATTGTTACCCTCCTTTTTACTTATCAAGCCGTCTATGTTTGTTCTGGGGAAACAGGACACAGAATTGGTTAAACCTAGTTGGGAGAAGGGGTCAAGGAAAGTCTGAAATATGGGGAATTGCAGGAGAAATGCCATGAGGGCAGTTACGTGGCATCTAATGGGTTCACGTGTGGTGACAGGATGAGGTGAGTGTGGTGACAAGACTGAAAGGTAGTGGAGGGGCTCAGAGGAGAGCTGCCATTCAGCTCAGAGTAAAAAGAACTGACAGACCCTTTGAGGCTGGCGTGTCACCCTGAGCCATGTGGCCAACTGAGAAGTCAGGAACAAGAACTGGGGCGCTTAGGACTTAGTCCCAGTTCTGTTATTCGGTAACGTTACCTACATTGTTCGAGTCTCTTGAACTTCAGGGTCTCCGTTAGCAAACTTGGGTTGATAAAATGCATGTACATGTTCCCCCTCACATCTCAAAAAGAATTTGGAGAAATGAGTAATAATAATAATATCCAGCATACTCAGAATGCTAATTTTATATCAGTTTTCACGTATGAGCTCTCAGCAAAGCCTGTGCCTAATTTTTCTTAAACATAATACCAGCTTCTTTGAAAAAGGCTGTGCAGTTAGGGGTTCAAAATTATCTTGTTTGGCGAAGTTTGAGGAAATTTCTCCATTTGAGAAATTCCACAGCAGCACTTGGGTGTTAAGACCAGGACATCTAATGCTGCTTGTGAAAGCGCAATAGAATGCGCACATGTCTATGGGACATGCTTTGCTTGAGTGATTGAAACCATAATTAAACATCTCACATAGTCTGCCATGCTTCTGATTAAACATAGTAAGAAGTGAACATCTGACAAGTGTAAGACGCATGCCCCTCCTGTTTGACACTTCCATCCAGCCCTTTGACGCCATTCCTGGATATGAAAGGAATTCTAATCAAAGACATGCCCATTCTGATTTGAGACAAACATCACTGTGGTTTATAGAAAACTTCCTTTCTGCACTGACCCACAACCTAAACAAAAGGTCAAAATCACTTAAGTTGCTTCAAAACGGACTGTGGTGATACAAGCCAGCAATGTGGTGTGGATGGAAGCCCCATGCAATTCCTTTGTAAATCACAGAGCTAAGTAAACACTAGGAAAGCCTGCTATTGTTTACTCTGATACTTTAGTTAACACTTCAGAATCGTTAGCCGTGGGCCCTTGGGTAAGCTGCTTTTTAAACTATTTCACAGTCAAGGTCGACTTCTCCTATAGCCAGCAGATCCATAACCCCGAAGGCCACATCCTCTGAAGCCTCAGACACACATGTTCAGCTCTCACAGGCATCAACAGGGGGGTTCCTGAGACCCTGGGGCTGGATGAGGTTACCTGCCCTCCTCTTTTACCTAAAGATGAAATGATAAGGAGTCAGAGCTTGGTTTACCCAATACAGAAGGCCAAAAGCAAGAAAGAGTACGTTGAAACTGAACTACAGCTGATTCCCAAATTTCTTGACACCAGAAATTTTATCAATGTAGACACGTTAAATTATCTCCTCACCAAGGCACCCGAGATAAAAAACCCTCTGCTTCAAATGTCACCTATTTATAAAGAATGTAGTGGCCACATACGACCAGTGGAACTTAGTAATCCAATTATCTTAATATATAGCCTCTTGGTTTCCATATTTGCACAAAGATTTTGTATGTATACATAAAAGATTATATATATATATATGTTGTTCTAGAAGGCAGGGGTCTCCCACCTCCCACCTTAGCCATCCAGCCACTGACACTAATTAGTGTGGTAACTTTCAGATATCTGTGAGGCTCTCTGACATGTATTTTCATTTCTTTTATTAAAAATGACTCCCAAAGCACTCAATGCTCTAAAATTCTGTGATATCTAAGAACCAAATGAGAGACTTACTGCACAAGTCAATAAGCATTGCTAGAGGGAACTGTAAACTTAAAATAAAACCTCTGGGGTGTATGATTATCTTCAATTATGAAGGACAAGACATTAATCATTAACAGTGCACCACTGGCAAAGGAGCTAAATTAAGTAAGTACTAAGGTGACTTTCTGGGCTGTGCCCAGGGTGCAGCCCTAAGCAGCTAGACTGGTACAACACCCGCCCTTAAGAATTAGCTGGATGTATTACCAAGGCCAGGCAAATCTAAGCTGCCTGGGATTAGGGAAGGGACGAAACACATATGCACAGCGTGTCTAGAACACTCTCCAAGGTCTGGACTTGCACCCCAGGCCCTGTGACAGGACCAAGAATACCACCGTCAAGGCATCCCTTCATTTTCAACAGGCTAGGTTCATTTGCAAGTCATACAGGAGCTACATTCTGCACAAAAGATAAGTATCTTAGCCAGCCCACAGAAATCTCAACAAAGAACCCCTGCCTTCCAAACAGTCATAGAACTGTTTCAACGAGACCTAAAGTTATATGCAAAAGTGATTCCAATGAAAGTATCTTCCATGTTCGAGGAAGAAAACAGTGCACCCCACCCCCACCCCCAGCACACAGGAGGCAGGCGGTTGATTTCCTCTCCAGGCGCTTGTTCAAAATGTTCAAAATGGGCACTGGCAGGTTAATTATCCCGGATAAAAGTAGCATCCCCTGACCCTTTCCATAAGGGTAAAAATTCTGTGGATTGATCAAGGTCACCTCCCCAACCATGGCAGTCATCAATCGATGGGTCAATCTCAAAACCAGTATGTTGAGTAAAGGACACAAAAGAATTTATACTGTATGATTCCAACTGTTATGAAGTTCTAAAACAGGCAAAATGAATCTACAGTGATAGATATCAAAACAGGTCTTGGCAAGGGGAGGAGGACTGTCTCATAGGAGCCCAAAGGAACTTTCTAGAGAAACAGAAATGCTCTGTGAGTTACATGTGGGTATGAATTTGTCCAAAATGACTGAACCCACACCAAAGATCTGTGCATTTCACTGACAAGTAATTTATACATCAACTAAAATATATGGGGAAAAGAACGGATGATCCCTCCCAGGGAAGGAGACAGTAACATGAAGATGAAAATGACAACACTCCCATCCTCAAGGACTTTCCAATGACAAGGGAGACACCATCTCTCTGACAAGGTCAAAGACTGTGGGGAGGAAAAGATAGAGTTGTTGAACACATTTTATAGCATGCATGTGGCCTCCTGTTTTTAAGCCCTGGTGACTGAAAAGTTTTTTTTTTAATCAGTTGAATGGGTAATCCTCAGTCTAAAGTAACTGTTGGAATGGGGGGAAGAGGGGGCAAATGTGCTGTCACCAGACAATAAACAAGATTACAGACTCCAACGTCCCCATTTTGGTGTGGACCACTTTATAGATCGTGTCCCAAGGGCTTCAAGTTTTAAGATTACACATTTCCTTGAGGTCATGGAGCCCCATTAATCTTCTCTGAAAGGCACAGACTTCATGGGGCTTGAGGAACAAGAAAATATCTACCCCTCTGCCCTGGCCCAACACCCAAAATGCCCACATCACAGATTCCTTAGGGTAAAGCACAGGTGGAAACCTTAAGGACCCAACATCCACATCTTACCCACAGCCCACCTGTAACCCATGACATTTGACAGCTTGCTCTTCCCTTTGCAGAGATTCTCCCTCAGGAGACACCCTTCCTATCCTCCCCTGAGCTTTCCAGCTTTATTCCCTATATCCTTAATGAACATCTCAGCTGATAAATTCATCCCTCTTCCCGGGGACTGAGTCTAGACTATAAGATGATCCAACCTCCTGGAGCCCAAGAAGGGAGGTGGTTCCCTTCAACACCTGGGGATCAGGCAGGGGAAACCACAAGGCTGATGGAGAGGTTCAAAACACCTCCATTCCTAAACTTTTAGCTACTCTTCTGCAGCCGTTGTCCGTTGACCATGGAACATTATGGTGGCGCCCTGTTGGAACCGTTCCGAGTCACTGAGCACCCAGTCAAGCCACTCCCTTCTTCACTCCCGCAGGTCACCCCGTCTCCATGCAAACACAGCAACCAAGCAGACTGACCGATACAAACAAACGCACTTCAGCCCAACAGAAGATCCGAAAACTTTCAAAACGAAGAAATTACAAGCACCGAGAGGCAGAGTTATATATTTACCCTTTTCATGAAAAAATAAAAAAAAAAAAATCAAACCTGAGAATAAATCCACCTGTGAGTTCCTATCTCTGTTGAGGTCACCCCAGATCCCTCCTCTTTATTTGCAAACAGTTCAGAAGCCACTGAAGGAAGTCGGCCAATAAACGTTTTTCAAGCCAAGATTAATGGCTGATTTGTCATCTGGGAAGGGAAAGGTGAGCCCGCTGCCTCTGAGAAGGAAGCAAACCGGAGGAGGAGGGGCGGCTGATTTATGGGGTTGAGAGGAGGCTAATTAGAGCCTCATGTGGGGAGATAAGAGGGCCAAGGCATTTGGGGACAGCACAGGGAAAGCGGGGGATGGGGAGTCGGGGAGGAGAGGGGAATTCCACAGAGGACATGGAGCAAACAAGGAGCTGGAGAAGGGAGGGGAGGGGTCTCAGACATCAGCTCCACAGAGAAGCAGAGACACTAAATGTGGATTCCAAGAAAATGCATGTGTGGAAAACTGGAAGCCACGCAAATAAGGCCCATGTTCCTGCATCTCAGAGAAGACCTGAAAACCAAGTCCTTGTGGCTTAATTTTGAACAGCTGCCCCATCCCCCTCTCCCGTGATGGCCCACCAGTGGCCAGCATGCCCAGGGTCACCAGCTGGCCCTCCTTTGCCTTCTGATGCCGATGTCCCCCGACAAAGCCTGCTCAGTGGTCCCTGGGTGGATTGGCTCATTAGAAATTATCATCCAAGGCAATTTCTTGGATCTTCACCTGGAAGGTTTGCCCTCCCGGCAGCCACGTTTGCATCTGTCAAGTGACCCGAGGCAGGAGGAGCCACCATAGATCCAGTGTGGATGAACAGGCGTGAGGAGAATCAGCACAGGGAGGACAGGACACCCGCTCCTGAGGGACAGACACCCAGGCGCACAGGCGGAGGTGGCCTGTGCAGGAGCTGGTGCTGCTCCAGGCACGGGAGGAGCCCGAGGTCAGGACCACTGGAGTGGGACGGGGGGAGGAAGGGGCGAGTAGGCGACAACCTGCCTTACGTTCCCGAGGAGGGGTTCCTAGTCCCAGGACAGCTGCGTGCCTTACAAGGCGTGCGTGTGCGTGCGTGCGCGTGCGCACAAAAAGTACGCATGTTGCTTCCGTGGGTGTGGTGCGTACGTGCGCGTGCACATCTGCAAGCGCTCATTCCCGTCTCATCACCCTTAGATAATCAACCTGGGGACTCGCCATCTTTACCGGGGTGATGTGTTCAGGTGTAGAATACAGGCGGGAAGTCCCTCAAGCATCGCCCTAAAACACATTTTAAAAATGAGAAGAGAAGGCAGGGAAAGAAAGGGAGAGAGGCAAGGAGGGAGAGGAAGAGAGAAAAAGGAAAAAGAGAGAAAGGAAAGAGGAAAGGAGGGAGGAAGAATAAAGAGAGAAAGAAGGAGGACAGAGAGAAAGGGAGAGACAGGGAAAGAAGAAAGCAAAGCAAGCAGGCAGCTGGTGCAAGACCTAAGTAAGTGTCTTTTCTCCCGTTCTCCTGTCTTTTAATAAATCACTGTAGCAGCCTGTGACAGTCTCTGTTATCCCTAAATGCTCAAGCTAACAGCTTTTCTTGGAGACTATTCAAGTGGCTGCCAGGGCGGCCCTCACACTGCCCCCTGTAATTCAGCTAGAAAAGCAAGCCTGAAGTCAATATTCATTGCGCAGGGTGAGAATTACCCGGACACAATGAAATGGTAATGAGCCGGCTCACAAAGGAGGCAAGCCTGATAATCAGCTTTTAAGGAGGTGCTGGGCACACGAGGCTGCCAGGCCCAGAGCTCCCACCTGAGGGGCCTGACCTCGGCCCCCTCCATCTGCGGGCATTGCAGCGGCAGAAGGCCGACTGGAGACCAAGGGAACCTCGCCAGGCCCTCTTCCCTGGCCACTCCTCTCCGTGTTGCCATTTGAGGCCTTCAAAGCACCTAACATGCAACGACGAAAAGCCATTTCACAGCCACAGCCCCTACGCCGGCTTTCAGATGAGTCAGGGCGGAGGCCAGCAGATGGGAAACTGAAAATCCTGCAGCGGTACCCAGCGTCCATGCTCAGTGCACTCAGAGGTCATTACCGGATACATCAGTACACCTGAGCAGGAAGTCCCCAAAATAAGGAGAATTGAGGGGTGGAGTTAGACACTGCATAGTTATATATGTCGGTCGTTTCAAATAAACAAGGGAATTTATTTGACAAGATTTCACTTAATATACCTTTCTTAACAGGCAGATTTTTTCATCTCCTCAATAAAGGTAGAATCAAAGAAGGGTCCAAGTAAGATGAAGCCACCAGACCAATGGCCACATGAGAGGTGCATTTAGACGGCCATGGCTATGGATTCGTTCTGGGGTGGTTGGCATCCCTGGATTTAAAGAGAATTTTTTTCTTCAAAACTTCAATTTTATTTTATCTTGTGTCTCCTACCCATCTGTTTCTGTCTGCCAATAGGCTGCTGTCAAGAAATATTCTGATCATTCCAGGGTAAATCTGTTATCGTCAATAGCATCATCACCATTTATATTTGTACCTCTAGTGATTGCAAAATTAAGTTAGGTGACCTACAAAAATGCATGCCAAAAAGCAAGGTGACTTACGATTCAAAATAAAGGGCGAAGGGAAAATCAGGGGAAGAGATGAAATGAAGCCCGAGGTTTTGCCTCGTTGCAGAGCTGAGCTAGCATTTGGTTCCTGGCTTTTTAGTCACCAGCTCAAAGAGGGAAAAACATAGTCCTTTAGGTCAGTGAATCTGAACCCAAGCCCAAACATTCTGATGTATGTGGCCTGGGGGTGGGGGACCCAGGCTTCTGTATTTTTCAAAGCTCCCCTGTGAGGTAACAACACCCCAGTTGCTCATGAGATAAGCAACCATGAAGCTTCTACAAAGGACATTGTGTTGGATGGGGAGGAAAATAAAACCCTTTGAGCAACTCCTTTACAGTGAGAGCAATAAAGGGTATTACATTAAGACATGAATACAGCACATGGAAACACAGAGGAAATTGAGGAGGAGGGAAGGGCATTCCAGGGAAAAGAAACAGCATGAGGAAAGAAACAGAAGCATGCACACAAGTCATGGAATGTTTAGTAGGCTGGCCAGCAAGAACATAGACACATGTGGAGGAAACTCAGCATGTTGATGCAAAGAAGTTGTGAAGAATCCCACATGCCCTGTTCAAGGACTGAGACTAAGAACACAAGGTCCAGCTGCCTGGGTTCAAATCCCAGCTCCCCTCCTAACTAGCATCTGAGAACCTGCACTCATTGCTTACCTTCTTTGGGCCTCAGTAAAATGTGGACAGGAGAATATCTGTAAAATGGGGACAGGAGAATACCTACCTTCTAGGAATAAGTGAGATATTCTACGTAAGTTTCAAACCTAGCATCTGATACATTAACTGCTATTATTATTACCATTATTATTGCTGGTACTATTCCGTATGTAATGAGAACAAGGGAATAAAATTATTTTCAGGAAATACCTTCTAGATGTTCATCTTTTTGTATATTATCTTATTTAATTTTGTAACAACCCAGTTGAATAGGCATTATTATTGTTATCCCCAGTAAGCCCACTGAATCTGAGCATAGTTAAGCCCTGTGCCCATGTTCGTACAGCAAGAAGAGGGTCAAATTGAGATTCAAACCCGGAAACTAAAATATTCTAATGATAAACTGGGGCCAGTTTATAGTAAAGGGGATAAGGCTTAAGTTTCAGGGATATCTCTCTCACTTTCCCAGGCTCCTGCAATGCTCTGAATCTAATTTTGCATTCACACTGTTGTATTCTTTTTCTTATGGAGTATCCCCTAGATCTGTATAAGTTTAGGTTTTCCAAAACCTGGATCCACCTCAATGATGATATATGAATGACACGGTATGATCACAACTGGTGCTAAAAAATGAACAAGCGTAAAGTGATAGGAAGACGGCCAGGAGAAAATGTGTTTTGTGGATAGAGATAAAGAGTTAAACATTAGGCACACTGCATTTGACGAGACCGCAGACCAACCAGGTCGAGATGTCGTAAAAATAGGTCCAGAAAGCGCATAGCAAGAGATTCAGATAGGTAATAATGGGTGGATAGTGTTGACACTATAGTAGACATTATTTCCCATAAAGAATGTTCTAGAGCTTATGGCTACCATACAGCAGCCACCAGCCATCTATGGCTATTTAAGTTTAAATTAAATAAAATGTAAAATTCATTTCCTCTGGCCCACTAGCCACATGTCAGGTGTTCAATGGTGAGCAGCTATGGTACTGGACAGCGTAGATACACATTTCCACCATTGCAGAGAGTTCTAGTGGACGGTGCTGGTCCAGAAAGCTAGAAGATGTTTAAGGACAGACTCACAGGAAAACATCTGAGGGGTGAAAGAAGGAAGAGGACAGTGAATAAAGATAAAGGAAAGTGACCAGCAGAATCAGGAGGAGAACCAGGACACAGAGATCCCAGCAAAGAGAATTTCAAAGGAAGAGTTTATTCAGCAGCTCAGCAGTCAGCGTAAGAGACAGCCACAGACTCCCAGCACAGAACTAATTCACGTCCAAACGGCCACCTGCAAACCCTGTGTCTTAGCCCGTCCAGCTGCTGTAACAAAACAGCACAGACAAGGCGGCTTATGAACAACAGAAATTTACTGCTCACAGATCTGGAGGCTGCAAATCCAAGATCAGGGTGCCAGCATGGTCTGGTGAGGGCCCTCTCTCAGGTCACAGACTCCTCTTGTGTCCTCACATTGTGGGAGGGGCCTGGGAGCTCTCCGGGACCTCTTTTATAAGAGCACTGATTCCATTCATGAGGGCTCCACCCTCAGGACCTAAGTACCTCCCAAAGGCCCCACCTTCTAACACCATCACACTGGGCTTGAGGGTCCCAACACGTTAATGTCTGGGGGACACAAACTTTCAGGCCAAACCCCTCTGCATGAGTGCTCCCAAAAAGACCTTGAAAATGCACCGTTTTCCTACAGCCACAAACAGGCCCTGAACTTGGCCCTGCCCAGAAAGAAAACCTTGAGAAGGACAAAGGACAGCTGTAGCTGGAGAAGCAGATGCCCAGAGGCCTGCTTTCTCTCCCTCCCCTCTGCAGAATCCTTTAAAATCATACACAAACGAACAAGACACATGCCTGCCCGTGCCAACACACAGATCTCCAGCGGGCGGCTGCCTGCATACCTACGCAACTTCCTGTTTGCTTGTGCAATTACCTGCAGTTCACGTAAGAATGCATGTTCTGAGCGCAGCCTTTTCTGGCCCGCACATGTATGCGCATATTTTGAAGGTGCAAATGAGGCGCCGAGCATAGCTTTTTAATGTAGCCCTAAGGGGTACATTATTCTAACCAGCACTAACAGAGGCGACCCACGTTAAGGCAGCGACTTTAGGCCCCACTAGAGGCAACAATGTCAAACAAGCACACAAACCTAGTCTCCCCATGTGGCTCAACGCTCTCCTTATGCCCTTCACTTCTGTCTCCTCCTATTAAAGTTCCACTGCCCCAAAGCTCCCACCTGGTACAAAGTCTCTCCAAACCCTTCCCCAGACTCCTGCCCTGATCTCCCAGGTATTTATACAGGGACCTGGGTCTGTCTTCCCTTCCTAATTATGACCTTGTCTTTCTAAACTTTGTCCACCACACAGGGTCACATGTCAACATTTTGAAATGTGTTCCGGTGCCTCTTCTGGAACGTGTTCTTCAGTCACAGAGTCTGTAGCTGTAGCAGAGTCTGGCCAGGTGTTCAACAAACCATCTTCCCTTTTGCTCCTAACACAGCTGGACCACATTTCCCAGCCTCCCTTGTGGTTCTATTCAGCCACGTGACCCAGTTCTGGCCATGAGAAAGGGGAAAGAAGTGATATATATGACACCTCCAGGTTGAGATGAGTAGGAGATGTTCCTTCTACATATTTGCCCTCTTCCCTCATCTACTGGCTGGAAACAGAACTCTTGGTGGAAGGCTCCATGGCCTTGAATGACACAGCAACTAGATAGGAGGAGCCTGGGTTCCTGAGTGACTGTGTGGAACAGAGCTCCTCCCCCACTCCCCTGCCCATCCTTACTGGATGGTAATAAAGGCAAGGAATAAACCTCTACTGTATTAAAATCCTGAGATTTGGGGGTTTGCTATAGCAATCAGTCTATCCTGATGTGGTAAATGGATTGTGAAATTTCTCCCAATTATTTCCCTCCCATGCAATGTGATTTAGTAGTTTCTTCCATCAAGTGTTAGAGTCTGTTTTCCATCCCTTGAACATAGGATTGGCCACAGAACTTGCTCTCGCAAATGAAACACAGCAGAAGTGACCATGTGCCATGTCCAAGCCTAGCAGTCAATAGGCAATTGCCTGCTTTCACGTGGTTATAAAAAATAGTTTGTAATTAATCTGTTGAAACCTACCAATGAAAGGATGCTTCTCAAATCTTTCAAGTTGCTTTTAAAAGTTTGTTCTCTTTAGAAATATCACCACTTCTCCCAACAAAGTGTATTTAGTCGAAATTTGTTTTGTAAATGATTCCTTTCAGAGTCTTTGAAAAAGAAAGCAAAAAGCCAGATCTAACCTCCATTCTTTACAAACATCTCAGATTCCCTACTAAAAAAGGCTGGGCGAAGTGAGAGTAGCATTGACATATATACACTACCAAATGTAAAATAGATAGCTAGTGGGAAGCAGCAGCATAGCACAGGGAGATCAGCTCTGTGCCTTGCCATGACCTAGAGAGGTGGGATAGGGAGGGTAGGAGGGAGGCTCAAGGGGGAGGGAATATGGGGATATATGCATGCATATGGCTGATTCACTTTGTTGTACAACAGAAACTAAAACAGCTTTGTGAAGCAATTATACTCCAATAAAGATGTATTTAAGGCACTCGGCGGCGACCACTGCGCAGGTCGGACCTCGTTCGCTCGTAACTCGCTCCGCTTCCTCTGCAGCCATGTCTGACAAACCCGATGTGGCTGAGATTGAGAAATTCGATAAATCGAAACTGAAGAAAACAGAAACGAAAGAGAAAAATCCACTGCCTTCACAAGAAACGATTGAACAGGAGAAGCAAGCAGGCGAGTCGTAATGAGGCGTGCGCCGCCAATATGCACTGTACATTCCACGAGCATTGCCTTCTTATTTTACTTCTTTTAGCTGTTTAACTTTGTGAGATGCAAAGAGGTTGGATCAAGTTTAAATGACTGTGCTGCCCTTTTTCACATCAAAGAATGGAGAACTACTGACAACGAAGGCCGCGCCTGCCTCCCATCCGCCTGTCTGGCTGGCAGGGAAGGAAAAGAACTTGCATGTTGGTGAAGGAGGCTGAGTGGGACGACAGTGAAATCTAGAGTAAAGAGCAAACTGGTCCAAGGTGTCCTGCGGGCTGTAAAATGCAGTTTAATCAGAGTGCCATTTTTTTTTTGCTGTTGTTGTTCAAATGATTTTAATTATTGGAATGCACAATTTTTTAATATGCAAATTAAAATTTTTAAAACCTGAAAAAAAAAGATGTATTTAAAAAAATAAAACAACAACAAAAAAAGGCTGGGGGATGTTTTGGAACTGAGATTGACAGTTACCTCTGTGGGTTCAAAGATGAGGTGGGAATTTGATGGTTCTGAGACCTTCTATTTCATGTATGGAATAAAAACCTTTCATCACAGCAGCCCTTGACCAGTACTGAGTTTTTCTCTGCATTAATAACTGTTATGCTTCATAGCGGCATGTCTATCTATCCTTTGTGGAGTGAACTAAGGGATAACTATAAATAACATCTTCCCGTATCTTCACACCTGAAAAAAAAAAAAAAAACGAAAGCAGGTTTTTCTTAAAAGCTCTGTGTTTGATTTAGTATTGTTTCAATATTAGCTCACAACAGCACTAAACATGAAGCCATTGTATCGATTATTTGAATTACATTCAGTTTTTCCACTTGTTTGCAAGGTCTCCTTAAGCGGTCTATTTCTGGCTGAGAGTTTTTTCAGTGGTTCCACTGAAGGAAGTACCCACTTGTTCTGAACAGCACTTCACGTCTGCAACAGTGCTTCTCAAGTTTTAACACATCTCCTGGAGATCTTGTTAAAATGCAGATATTCTGATGCAGTAGGTCTGGGGTCAGGACTGATATTTTGCATTTCTAACAAGCTCGCAAAGTAATGTTGCTGAAGGTGGTCCATGAACCACACAAGAGTCTAGAGTGGACTTTTACTGTGCTGGATTTTCCAAGGCTTAACATTTTACTAGGATGGGACAGGATGTAATACGTGAAGATCAGGCCAGAAAATAGGCAGTGATTTGCATAATACCTGTAATTCACCCTGTGATCACCAACCTCAACTCAGTCCTATGGGATGCCAAAGGTGTCACCACCTAGATGGTCGTTCAATGAATGAACGCATATGTGTTCACACAGGAAGCAGTGCTGGTACATCTTTACGTTCTCAATTCACATCTAAATTCGTTTCACATTCTAAAGAGTCTGGATTCCCGCACCTCTTTCCACAATTCTGTTCCCTTTCCTTGCCTATCACTATTACCAACCTGCCACCTTGAATAGAGATCCACTAAGGCTAAATAACACAGGTGGTATCTACTGACCCAAGCACTCATGGTAAGGTTGGATCTTTTTAATCCACTTGTTTGGTCTACCTGTCCACTTGATAGCAATCCCTACAGGTGGGATTCGGAATTCTATGGGTAGCACATAGAACCAATTCAGCAGGAGAGCTTTTCTAAGGAGCTTATAGCCTCTGAGGTTTGGGTTAAGCCCTTAAATGAGGATGTCTTTCAATTCCATGATCACAGTACTCAGATCAAGTGTGTTTCTTTAGCCATTAATCCACCATCTAGGAAGGCTTATTCCTTATAGCTTGACACAAAAAGTATGGTTCATGGATTAATAGAAAGGTCCATCAATTGAGGAATAGGAAAGTAGGTTCTGGCTCCAATTCTGCCCCCTAATTAGCTGGGTGAGCTTGCACAAGGCATGGTGCTTCCTTAAGTGTCACTGCTATTAATTATAAAAATAAGTTTCTAGCTCCAACATTTCTCCCAGGTCAGACTTCCCTTGACCTGAAATGCCTCCAGACCAGAGGCTGCTCACAGCAAGTGACCCACACAGCACAGCCCTGTGACCACACCCACTTCTGCACATGGATCCTTGGCTACTGCAGATCAGGCAGGAAGGGCCCCCAGAACATTTAACGCCAGCTCCTTCATTTAGCACTAGAAGAAACTGAGGTCCTTGGAGGCAAGACAACTCCTCCAAGGTCACATGGCTTGTCAAGGGCAGAGCAGGGACAAGGACACACGTTTCCTAACTCTCAGGTCAATGGTGTGTATGACAACCCGTGAACTCAAGAAGTCACATCAGGATTAAAAGTTGCCCCTCCTGGGACCTCCCTGGCAGTCCAGGGGTTAAGACTTTGCCTTCCAGTGCAGGGGGTTCGGGTTCGATCCCTGGTCAGGGAGCTAGGATCCCACATGCCTTGCGGCCAAAACACCAAAACGTAAAGCAAAAGCAATATTGTAACAAATTCAATAAAGACTTTAAAAATGGTCCACATCAAAAAAAAAAAAAAAAAAAAAAAAAAAAAAAAAAACAGTTGTCCCTCCATGCTGGCTACCGTGGAGCTCCTAACAGGAGAGAAGTGTTCACACCCCAGCGAGGCCACCTTCCTCTGCATAAAGAGGACTTCACAAACATTTGTTAGATGAGAAAATGAGTATCTCCTTTGCATTTTCTCTTCTTTCAGAGACATATCCGTAGGTGTTTAGAGTCGCTGTGTGTGTAGCAGGGCCTTTGGTGCCCTTCCCAAATTCCCTCAGCATCTACCTCTATACGGCAAACTGAGGCTCTCCTCCCGAGGGCTTCTTTTCTGGCCACAAGATCATGGTCAGCCCGAGTGCAGGTCATCTCAGATGTGCTGGAGAGTGAGATCCCTGAAGCAGCCCGCGATCATTGGTGGATGGAGAGGTGGTGGAGCGGTGGGTCATTTCGGCAGCTTTCTCACCCCCGCAGTGGGCTGACTCGGAGGCACATTCTGCAGTGTTCCAGAGGCAAAGTGCCTCCGCAGGACTGGGCTCCAGCTGCCCACGCTGGTAACCGGCTTGATAACGCTCACTTTATCTCTTCCATCCCTTCCCTGTCTCACTTCCCTACTCCCCTGCAAGCATTTCCTGGAATCATCTCCCAAATAAACTACTTGTGATGAAATCCTCATCTTAGCGTTTGCTTCTGGGGAATCCGAACCAAGACACGGAGGTATCAGCTTGGTGGAGATAGAGCTTTCAATGGGTCCCTTAAATTCTTTTTGCTATGACAACTTAATTTTTATCTGACTCTGGCAGAGTTTGGGTTTCCCCACGAGCAGGCCCTGAGGAAAAGCCTTGGGTGCAGGCAGGTTACTTGGGAAGTGTCTCAGGAAGTACAAGTGAGAGAGGGGAGCAGGGACACAAGGAAGGTAAAGAAAGCCAATACACAGTGTGTCTGTGAGTGGGTTGCTGTGGGAAACTGGGAGTACAACCCCAGGGCCCCCCCAAAGGGCTGTATAGAACGCACCCTAGAATTATGCACTGAGGGGCAAAAAGCTGGGTGCTGATTCACTAACCCCCCTCCTGAGGGCGTTTGCCCTGTAAACAGGCAACGCACACCCTGAGGGTCACAGGACACCCTGAGACAGAGACACCAGAAGCTCTCAGTGTGTCCCCAAACCACCTGCCAGGGGCCTCCAGGAAACAAGCCGTGTCTGCCGTAGACACCGTTTGTAGGACTTTTACTACATCAAAATGCTGCTCTGCTCAGTAGATGGTCACCTTGCTATCCCTGGAGACTACTCAGAGCCTCCCAAGTTCTGAGCCTGCCTTCCTTGAGCTTCCTTCAAAGGCACCCCTGAATCCATCAGGGTCCAATTGCAAAGTTTCTCCATCAGCTGAGAAGCAGGTGAGATGAGAAATGGACCCGCAGAGGAAAAATGAGCCTGCCTCTCCCCAGTCAGGTCACGAGCTGAAGTAAAACTGCTCAGTGGCCACGTCAGGCCCAAGCTGGGCCCGTCGTCAGCACCTTCTCCCCGAGGCCGGGCTGTCAGGGTCCCGGGACCGCACAAGTCCTTTCTTTGATAGCTCCCTGTACAGTGTCACCGAGATGGCCTGGTCGGAGGGCCCGAGGTCAAGGCACTATCAGGGGTAAGGTTTCTTAAGTGCCATGTGTGAGACACCATCTGACACTGTTTATACATCGACTTAGCCCCCTTATTGACCACAGGACAGAAGTTAAAAGCATTGCTTTTGGAACTCAAATGTGTTAACTTCTGAAGTGATGTTTGAATTAGGGTTAAGAAAGGGCCGAAGTTTTGATGGGCTGATAGGAGGGAAAGAAAAGGTAAAAAAAAAAAGGAAAGAAAGTAAATTAACTAAAACTTCTTTTATCCAGAAAGGAAATTGAATTATTTTGACTAAAACCAAGAGACTTGTTTGTAATGAATCTATTCACTTTGGGGTTGTCATGAGATGGCTACAGACATGTCTGAATTCTGCCGCTGCCCAAATGAGGCAGCTGATCTATTAAACTCAACTGCTGGTTCTTGAAGGAGCTCACACAAAAAAGTAACTTCCCTCTTCAATAGATAAAGGCCAGAAAGGGGAGCACCCACTGGAGTCAGACCCAAAGCCATCACTTGACAGTCAAAGACAGCAGCAGCCTAAGCCTAAAGGTTGCCCAGTTAAGGATGGAGTATTGGCAAGGAAGAAGACACAAACACTCCACAGCTCAGGTTGTTGAAATTTGGCGCTCCTGCCCTGAAATGCCTTTGGATTCCTAACACAACAGCTAGCAAGTACATTTCCCACACTTTCATGAACAATGTGATAAAATGCCTGATCTGTGTTACATAGTAGAGTTGACAATTTTTAGCTAATGTATTCTTATCTACTTATGTGGCATAATGGGAAGCAGTGGCAATTAAGATAATTAGATATGAATAGGAAGCAGCTCTTCTGACTAGAATCAAAGATTGAGCTTGCTGGATATTCGGCACATGGACATCAATGTGTGTGGCATGTTATGAGCTGGCGTGGTCACACTTCTGCAATGTGGTAACAATTATTGCATTAGTGACGACCATGAGGCATGACAAGGTGCTGGGGTCCCTTTTGTACTGTACAGAAAAGAGCAAATGATGTTCAATGGGGTTTGGAAAGTTTATTAAACTCTATTGTGTTCTAATTCTTTTTAAATTAACAAAGTGAATTAAATCTGGGTTAACTGTCTATTAAACTATGTAGCTGATGAACAAAAGGCTCGCCAGAGAAGAGTTTACTGTGGAAATGACCAGCCCAGTCATAAATAGACCAGAATCCTAAGAAAATAAATGAAATGATGTCTGTAAGTAAAATAGCCAGAAGGAAAAATTCTGTGTTAATATGAACTAGGAGGTATTTATAGGCAACTTTAAGAATGTTTTAAAACGATTTTGGACTACATTCATAATATTAAGAAACAATAAAGATCTAAGTCATTTAATAGCCTCTGTATTAAATGTAATGTGGGTACAGATATTTCACAGAATCTAGATGTTTGCTAAAGATGGTTTTGTACAGTCTTTGTGTCTCTTATAAAATCATGTCTTATAAAACGTTTAGCTCGTTTTGAGCTTTGGAAATAAAAATTGAGATTTTCATGTAATTGTTCAGTAAATACTCGAAGGATATCAACACTGCTGTCCTACCAAGATACACATCTGAAGACATCCAAATGGCCTGAACTTACCCAGATGACAGGGACACTTTCCAAATGGTCAGGTAAGGGGAATGCCCAGATGGGCTAAGCATGTTTAAGTTCACGTGTATAAGCGGCAGGATGAGGGATGAGGTGGCATGTGTATACATCATAATACAAGGGGCTAGAATTGATCATCCTTTAGGTTCTAGAACAATACTTGTGCTTCAAAAATTTAGAATGTAGACTTTAGAGCTGTCAGGACTGCATTCTCTGAGAGTCACTGAAGAAGCCATTCGTGAGTTACTCAAGAATTATTAACGGAGGGCTTCCCTGGTGGCGCAGTGGTTGAGAGTCCGCCTGCCGATGCAGGGGACACGGATTCGTGCCGCCGTCCGTGAATATCCCACATGCTGCGGAGCAGCTGGGCCCATGAGCCATGACCGCTGAGCCTGCGCGTCCGGAGCCTGTGCTACGCAATGGGAGAGGCCACAGCAGTGAGGGGCCCACGTACAGCAAAAAAAAAAAAAAAAAAAAAAAAAAAAGTGAAATCATGACTTGTATAGAAAATGGTGAAGTTTGGACCGGTTTACTCTGAAACATACCCCCAAAATTGATGTGGTTTCCAATGACACCAAGGAGTAAAGACAACAGAAAATAACATGGTTTCTTGTCATATTGGACAACAATTTTTCTTCCAAATTCATCTTCACAAGGCTCCTTTCTCCTGTTCTGATAATTAGGGTTGGCATGAATACGTTACTCAGCTTCAACTTCTCAGTAGAATCAATAGTAACACTAGTGAACAATTATGGAAAACTTAATAGTGCTGTACGTCAATTAACTCAACTTTCACAACTGTTCTATTGTCATCAGCCCATTTAATAGGTGAGAAAACTCTGAAGCGAAGGACATTGCCCAAGGCCATCTAGCTTCCAGGGGTGGCAGGACAGGGATGTAACTGAGGCTCTATCCAAGAACAGATACTGCATTCCCGTGTCAAGTCTCCTCCTCTCGGATTACACTTACTGCTACACTAACAGAACCCCCCCCAGACCCTTGAGTTACGGCTTTATTGTCTCTGAGGATAGAAGAAAGACTGAATTGAAGGAAAACAGCTCAAACCAGCATGAAGAGAAGGAAAGCTGGTTTGGGCTGAGCTACCACCTATAAATTGCCATGATTCCGAAGGCTGCATAACTAGTTCTGTCTTAGGTGCATTCAGGAAACCTGGTGAATCAGCAATGGCACCCAGCCTGGGTTACCAGGGCATCTGAAGCTAGATGTTATTAACAGTAAAAGCCTCAGCTCCCAGTTCAACTCCTCCAGTGACATCTGAAATAGTTGTACTAACTCAAGCTTTGTGCTCTGGCCATGTAACTCTTTCAGCCGTGAGGTGTTTCAAAAACCTGTAAAGAGAGAGGCAGTTCTGGAGCCAAGTTCACTTGATCACCTCTCAGCATTCAGTTCCTGTATCTCTAATCAAGCTAAGATGCTTTACAGATGTAGATATACATTATATATATTATGCCAAGTTGCCAAATTGCCTCTGTGGAAACCACAATCTGTTTAGACTCATACAAGAAAACTGGTATTTGTCAAATTAAAAATGTAAAACAAAAATTTTTAATTACCATCTCGCAGGCATCAAATGATATAACTATGGAATTTTTCCATCTTGACCTGCCTTGGGGTTAGCTAGTGAGGGTATTAATTCACTTTTCCTTCGCTTGACTTATCACTTCCAGTTAGTAATTCTGATTGCCTGTCTTCTCCACAAGAGATAAAAGAACGTGGTCAGAACGAGCATAGATTTGGTCAAGGGTTTTTTTCAGATCTGCTTATGCTTGTGGTTACTCCTTAAAAACAAAAACTAGGGCTCTGAATGTAAACAGGAAATCATGGTAATGAACAGACAAGGCAAAAGAGAATGGAAAAAGACGAGGCCATCCTTACAATGTTTTACTTTTAAGGAAGAACAGAGATTGTCCACATTGCCAGAAGGGAGGGGGGGGGGCGGGGGGGGGGGGGAAGAAATAAGTGAAGGGGATTAAGAGGTACAAACCTCCAGTTAGATAATAAACATTCATGGGGTATAATATACAGCTTAAGGAATATGGTCAATAATATTGTACTAACTTTATATGGAGACAGTTGGTTACTAGATTTATCATGGTGGTCATTTTGTAGTGTATGCAAATATCAAGTCATTACGTAGTACACCTGAAACTAATAATACTGTATGTCAACTATATTTCAATTTAAAACAGAGAGAAAGGAGGAAAAAAGAGAGAGAGAGAATAAAGAGAGAGGGGAAAAAAAGGAATGTCCACAGAGTGACTGCCCCATGAGTGGGGCATTGGTGGCAATGGCTGGAATGCTTTTAAGGGAGGAAAGTATTCAAAATACACATCTATGCTCCGCAGTCTGCTGATCCTCTAGTGGTGAGTGGCAAAAATTGGCAAAGAACCCGAGTCAGTAAATATTTTTTGTTGGCAGTTCTATAGGATTTCTCTCCTTATGTGCATGAGTTTCAGCTGCATAGTTTGATATAAACAAAAAGCTACAAGCACTTTAACTTAACAAGAAAAAAAGGTGAGCCCCCAGACTCCAAGTTCTCCCATTCAAACGTCACTTTCCCCATCTCTCTACAAATACAAACAGCTGCACATTAAGGAAAGTGAAGCTTCCCAGTTCTTTGCTGGTGCATGGCCCCATACACCCATTATTATTCAACTCTCAGTTTACGAATAAGCCACAGAACATTTTAGCTGCGGAAGGCAAGCCATTTTATCGATGGGGACGTTGAATTGCTGCTCCTTGTCTACTTCCAAGAATAGGACGTCTCCGTAAACAAGACTGGCTAGGAACACATGCAAATTTCCAATCAATGCCCACCTTTGAAAATTCACAGTGTCTCTTGTCAACAGTCCAACTTACAGGGTATCAGATTCCCATTTACCTTTTTAACATCTAATAATTAGCCAGAAAGACAATCCGTCAGGACTCTTACCATTGTGTAGGGGAGGAAGAACCAAGTGCAGGGAGCTCTTAACCTAGCTTTTGAAGGCCATTGAGAATACTCTTGTTACACCTTCCAAAACATCTCTGGGGTGATGATGGTTCTACTGAAAACAAACAAACTAACAAAAAAAAAACCACTTTGTTCTTTCTATTCTGCTTTTGAACTGTAATAGAAGATAAGTTTTCCTGGTGTCATGACTATTGCCAAAGAAAAATGATCATCGTTGTGTAATATAATAACACCTTGTATCTATACAACATCTCTGCTTCCAAAGCTCAAAGCACTTTCATGAAGCACTAGCTCTTTCTATCACTTCCATCCTCACTGAGGTAGGTTGAGGCATGTATGTAATCCTCCTGTGCAGGACAGGAAAACAGAGACACTCAGAGGTTGCACAGTTCAGTTAATGATGAAGGGAGAACTTTCTGCCTTCATTTACTGGGCTGCTTTCTCTTCTCCTACTGAGATTCCAAAACACATAAATAAATTCATCCGACCCTTCTCTGAAATGAAGAATAATAACGTTTACTTAAGGCAGAAAAAATATTTCACTTTCTTACCATTTCATAACAATGCATACTGTCTAAGGGCCTAAAAATAAAAAAAAAAAAGTCCAGACCCCTTATTTCTAGATGAATAACAATTATGGCTTGGAAGATCACCACGTAGACACGTGCAGAACAGAGCTAAGACATAGCAGAAGAGGTACAGATACGAATTTCAAGAGTGTTACCTCCAGCTTCACTGAACAAGGCCACTAAAGCAATAATACCAATTAGAATTAGGGTACCACACCAGACACTCCATGTACGATTTCCCTTTTAATCCTACATCAACCTGTAAGGAAGGTAATAACATCCCTACTTTAGAGGTGAGGAAAGTGAGACTTGGGAGGTCAAATTATTTATATAAGGACTCCAGCCAGAAAGTGACAACTCTAGGTGGCCCCTCAAAGGAGGTGATCTATGCCCAGAAGTCCTCAAAAAATAACCTGAGTAACGCAGAATGATGGGTCACAGATAAGCATTCTTTGGTCCATATATTAAGTTTAATCATAAGAAATTGCTGATATTCACCTCCTTTCAACCTACAAAAAGGAATAATTCAAATGATTCAAACTATTACTTTGGGGATCTTTGAGCTATACTTGGGGAAAAAATATCTCCAAAGTATTAATACTAAGGATAAAGTCAGACACTGCCTTTGAAGGCACAGTCGGGGGCTTGAGATGAAAGTCAGGCTGGATGGAAGTTGTAATTCAAAAAATTCCCCAGTTCATAAGAAGCTTAGTGAGAGAGGGTGTGTTCCCACCACTGGAGCAGAAACTTCCTTTCCCAAAAGGCCCTTCTAGGATTTTGCCCTTCCCATTCATCTCTTCCGATCAAATTCATCCTTTAGGTAAACACAGGAGGGATTAGAGACCTTTAATTGGCTTTGAGGAAAAAAATGGTAATCTGAGATGTCTGGGCAGGAACTATCTTGTGTCTTGTGGGAGAGAAGTGGGGAGAGAAAGAGAAAAGGAAATGTCTGCAGCTTTACAGGCTGTTCCCAGCCATAGCAGAGAGAATTCAAGAATAGGCAAGATTGTTAAGCCATTCACCCCAATCTGGCTGTGAGCTACAGGCATGCCATCTTGGATTTCTTCTTCCGCTCAACTCTTCCTGTGTCTATTAGGAAAGTTCAGTGGCATTCCAGAGTCTAGCTCAGTGGTTTTCACACTTCAGCGTGATCTCAGTATCACTTGGGGCCTTGAGTCGGTCCTAACAAATTCCCAGGTGATACCGATCCTGCTGGTTCAAGGAACACACTTTAAAAACCACTAGCCGAACTCCCAGCTCTGCAAATGCATTGTATCTTCCTGCCACGTAATTTCCTGGGCCATGTCTGCACAGACAGAAGCCACAAATGGTCCGGAGAGAAGAATCCATAGACATGATGCTGTCCGAGGGTTTGTAACAATAGGTACTATAATACTGGCTTTGGTACAAAACAAGTTGTAACACACCTGGTGCTGTGGGGTTCTTATTAATGGTAATAGCTGACAGTTATTAACTAGCTCATATGTGCCAGGCCATATGTCAAGTCTCTACCCATATTATCTTTGAGACACGTATACTGTTATTACTACTGTTTTATAAACTTAGACTCTGAGTCTCAGTGGATTAATTCCGTGGTCACTCAACCAGAGAATGGAGGAGCTGGGTCCAGAACCCACGACTCTGACTTAACTGCTGTACGTGGTAGTTCCTGAACTGCAGAAACATTAAATCAGGTAAAGAGACATCCACCTCCATTGCTTTTTGATAAAGGAATAAATATGGGTGAATGGGTGGCCATAGCTTTCTTCATTCTACTTTCCTATATCTTCTCTGGGGGATGTGAATATTCTCCTCCAGCCCCATTTTCTCCTTGACCTTACCTGTTAACACACATATGTTAAAGTGCAGGAGATTGGAGAAGGGAGTGCCCTGCTACCAGACATGGTGTCTTAGATTTATCTTTCCCTGTTGAAACAAACACCTAATTCCTCATGGGAACATCATCTGGTATTGGGGGACTCTGGCCCCAGAAATGTAATTATGGTTTGGGGCTCCATAGGGAGTAGATTGCAAGGGATTGGACACCTTGATTTTATGACACCCAGTTCTTGCATTGTCTATCTCATCTCTTTGATGTTAAGGGACAAGAGGTGGAGATTGGAGCTGCAGATATACCAGGCTCTTATCTGATGGAGACTTGTTTCATTGTTACTGCTCTGGCTTTGATATGCTACTTATCTAGTCTCATAACTTGCTCCTTCACCCTGAAGTTCCTATGTTATAGCTTAATCCAAGACCTGGCTTTAAAGAGGCCACTTGCCTGGGATTACAAGCTCCTAAGGTAGGAGTTGATAGAACCTCCCCTCTCCATGGGAAAATGCCAAGCTTTTCCTAGGAGTTGGACATCTGGCATACAAAGTTCAGGTGCAACCTCATGGAACATATCATAGGCTAGGGATCTTCAGGGGTGCTGGCCACACAATGGCCATGGCGTCACAGAAGAGTGATGTTCTTGTCTAGTTCTGTCCTGACTCACATCTTTGTTTTACTGGACTAAAAGTCCACAGAGGTGTGGCCACATATTTGCTTCCCATCCTACTGTCTATCCTACTTTCCCTAGTGAATAATCAGGTGATGCATTAGGCCTAAACCAATCGCCCTTCATTCTGAGCATTTTCAAACCTGTTCAAATTCAAATATCCCCACATTAAAATTTCACATACCCTTTGACCTAGCAATAGCATCTCTAGATAGTTACTCTATAAATATACTTGCACATGTGCAAAGTGAGATAGAACAGAATTGCCTATAACAGGAAAAATATTGGAAACCGTCTAACCCAACTGACCCATCATTATGGAATCAGCTAAATAAATTACATGTAATCCATACAATGGAATAATATGCAATCATTGAGAGAAACGAAGCAATCTACCTTACCAATGTGGAACACATCACCAAAGTGTACTATTGAAGAAAAAGGGAAACTGAAAAGAGATTGCAATTCAGGGGGGTGAAGGGATTTGCCCAAGGTTCTATAATTTCGCTAGATGCAGAATCTTTGACTCTTTCCCTCCTAAAACTTCTACTAGTCTCTCTCTACTGGATCTTTGGCTCCAGCATATAAATAAAGTCATATTTCCCTTACTTCTCCCTCACTTAGAACCTATGCCCTCTTTTAAGCTACTGTCTTCTATGTCTTCTCTCCAGCAAGCTTCTGGATGGTTTCACCTACACTCACTCTCCCCTCTTCCTCTACCATTCTCCTTAATCCTGTTGTTTAGCTTCCTCCCCCACCAATCCACAGAAAGTCGTCTTCCTAAGGGTACCTGTGACCTGTGATTGGCAAACCTTACAATAAAGCCATTTTTGTCTTTACCATAAGACATCTCTGCCTACATGATGCCCTTAACACTTGCTCCTTGGCCACCTTCCGTGAAAGCCCTCTCTCCTGGTTTTCCTCCACTTCTCTTACTGCTTCCTTTCAGCCTCACCTTGGCAGATGACTCTTCCTAATCCCACTCTTGTAGTGCTTGTTCTCTGTATCCTTCTTGTCTCACCATACATATTTTCCTGGGTTCATATGTCCTATTAATTTTTAAAATTTTATTTATTTATTTATTTTTTTGCGGTACGCCGGCCTCTCACTGTTGAGGCCTCTCCCGTTGTGGAGCACGGGCTCTGGACGCGCAGGCTCAGTGGCCGTGGCTCATGGGCCCAGCAGCTCCGTGGCATGTGGTATCTTCCTGGACCGGGGCATGAACCCATCTCCGCTACGTCGGCAGGTGGACTCTCAACCACTGTGCCACCAGGGAAGCCCTGTCCTATTAATTTTATTACCACCTCTGTACCAATAGCTTCCAAATGTCTTATCTTCAACTTTCAACTTTCTTTCAGTGATCTGGAACTCAACCTCCAACTTCTTATATCATCACTTGGATGTCCCTCAGGCACGTCAAACTCTGCATGTACAAAAATCTGAATGTAACATCTTTTTTTCTCCCCCAAACCAACTAGTAGTTTCCCTACTTTAGTGAACAGTAACAACACCCTCCTGGTCACCAAAGACTGAAATCTTAGTGTCATCTTTCACTGATGCTTCTTCATAAACTTCATATACCATCAATCACCAAGTCTTAATGCCTCCATCTCTGAAACATCCTTCTAATCTACACCATTTTCTCTATCCTCAGGGCCATTATCTTAGTTTAGGTCATTATTACTGCTTGATATTCTATTACAACAGTTCCCTAGCTGCTGTGCCTGCCTCTGATCTCTGGCCCCTCCAACCCCTGCCATTCAATAACCCTGCCTTTTTTTGAAGTCCCTTTGATGACTCTGAGTAACCTTGAGAAGACTTTTCAAGCTCCATATGCGATCTACAAGTTTTCCATAATTTTCCCTTTCCTATTCTTTCAGCTTCATTTCCTGCTTCTCCCCTACCTCCACCCATACTGAATAACTTACAGTCCCCCAAAGTCCCAGCCAGCAGCCCACCATTATGTGCTAAACATGTTATAGCTTCTGCTTGTGATGCCCACCCTCCCTGTCCCATCCATTTGCCTGGCTTCTATCCATTCTGTAAACTCAGCTCAATCATAACTTCCTCTGGGCATTTTCGCCATAGTTTTGCTCACACCAATTTTGGCTGAGTTAGCTATTGTCCATCTCTACCTCCATGATCCTCTGTGCTTCCTTCTATTTTTAATGCCTCACACTACACTTCAAAGAGGAACTTATCTCTTTTTTAGTTTATCTTTTCTTCTCCTACAGTTATAGTTCCTTGCAAATAGGGACTATTTTTCACTTCTCTTTCGATCCCTAGGGGCTACGTAGTGTCTATCACACAGTTAGTACCCAGTGCCTGACGAGTGATTAACAATTAGGATGTCATCCTTCTGATTTCTAGAACAGTATTCTTTACACTACCCCTAAAATAATAATTGACTGATTGATTAAAAGGGAGGTATATCCACAGTCAACAGTGACCTGTAAAACATGAGATTGTTCTTCACACGATACAGAATCATAACTATACAAATCTCCCATGACTCCAAAGACCTGAGAACTGGAATTATGTTTCAAGAACTAATTTAACTCTTATTTGTGTCCTGAGAATTGTTATTCATTCAAGTGTTTATATATGTTGGCTTCTAATTATTGGTTAAAGCTGGAGACACTCCTTATACCCAGATGATCTTGCTAAGTTCATTTCAGGGATGACATTGGAAACAGTTCTCAGATTTGACTGCAATTTGTAAGAATCACTGCACTGCTAAGACTCGGACTCTGTGATTCTCATCCAGAGAATTCCTCAGCTGACTGGCAGGTTTGTTGAGAAATGCCCCAATCCTAGAGAACACCCTCAATTGTCTGTCAAGTCACAGATGAAGCACTTGGAGTAGATCTCTGATTCCACACCATCCCATTTTCTTCCAACTCCTTCGTTTGATAATGAAATGTCAGGGTCAGTGAGCTTGATAAATCATGGATAGATTCACTGGAAGTTTACATCACTTTCATTTCCAGATTTCATGCCACGGGACCAACTTGTAGGGGAAACTCATTTAGAGTAAAGCTATGTGTAAAGCCTAAGTAATGAAACCTACCCAAGTAGAGTCCAAGATGGGATCATATGAGAGCAAATTTAACCATAAAACAAATAGAAACCCACCCATAAAGAGTCCTCTATAAGCTCCAGAAATTAATTTGTACGTAGATTTGTTTAGAACTCAAAGTTTATCTTCCCAAAGAAGTTGTTACACATCCTGAATCCCTTCCCCAGCCTTTTAATAGGTATTTAATGCTCCTCCTATTTGACTCTGATAGAATCAAAGAATCTATCTGCTGCACCCAACACTATGTATGTGGGCAACAATATGGTAAGTCCAACTGCCAACAAGCAAATTTTCTGACTTTCCCACAAAGCTTGCAGGGGGAGAAACCACAGTGCTTGAGGAGGATGGTGAGGAAACCCCCAAGACAGGGCAAAGGGGAGTTTTTTTGCATGAGCTCCAGACTGCTGGGCTGGGGAAGCTGTTTCCTGCAGCCAGTCCCATCTCAACTCGGCATTCGTACTTCAGGAGGCGGCTCATGAAGCAAAAAGGAAATTCCACAGCATCAGACAGACCCAAATTGAGGGACATTCCACAAAATAATTGGCCTGTTTTCATCAAAAATATCACGAAAGACAAAGAAAGACTGAGAAGCTCTTCCAGATTAAAAAAGACTAAAGTCATGTTAACTGAAGGCAACAGGAGATCCTGGATTTTCTGTTACCATAAAGAACATTATTGGGACAATTGGGGACCTGAATGAAGTCTAGATAATAGTGCTATGTCAGTGTTAATTCCTGATTCTGATAATGGCACGATGATTATATAAGAGAGTGTCCTTGTTTTCAGGAAATATGGAAATATGCACTGAAATATTTAAGGGTAAAAAGTCATTATTTTTATGAGTTATCCTCAAACAGTTCTGGAGGAATATATATGTATATATGAAAGAAAGACAGAAAAAAAAAAAGAAAGAAGGAAAGAAAGGAAGATAAAGAAAGATGGGAGGGAGGGAAGAAAGAAAGGAAAAGAGAGAGGGGGATAAAAAGCGTGGGAGGGAGAACTGGTCAAACACTGAATGTAAAGAGTATGCAGTATAATTCTGCAAATTTTCTGGGAGTTTGAAATTACGTTAAAATAAAAAATTTTTTGAGATGCCACCATGTTACTATAATTCTCAGTCATGCAGGCTTGGGAGCCTCAAATGCTTTTTAAGTTCTTTTTTCACTTGAGTAACAATATAGCTATGCTACAAGTCCTCCAAGGACAAGGCCACCCCTTAGAAAGTGTCTTTGCCTCTGGTTCCTCTATGCTGAGGTGGCTCCTGGTGGGAGCGGAGAGCCAGCCTAGCAGCCTGGAGCTGTCTCCAAAGCACCCACAGTTGTGAGTCTTCTGAACAGAGTTTCCCACTCTGAAGGCATGAGCAACATTCAACGACTTCACCCAAAACTTTGGTTGAGCCTGTTTGATCTGGCATCCTGTCGTTTTATTCTGCTATGCTTGGATAACTGTGTGGATCTATTTACAGCTTTCCTTGTTGCCCAAGAATGTGGCTTTGAGACAGTGTCATAGACCCAATGTGGATCTAATGATTTTTTTATGATACCTAGATTCACTCCTGGGCCTCTCCCTCATCCTCTTCTGCAGGGTCATCTGTGCCACAGGACCCAGGCTAGTCTCTTCATCCCAAGTGGTTCACCCAGACCGCCCCACCCTGGGCCTTTCCTTCCAGCAGCTATCATGGTGAAATGCTTGACACTGCTCTGCTCAGGCTTGTCCACATGCCAAAATCAACATGCAGTACGTACTTTGGGGTTTTATAGAGCTGACCCCAAAATATCTATTTACCCAAATGTTGACATTCTCATGAGTAATGGGCAAAGCTCCGAGGACACACTGTTGGTGGCAGAGCAGAATTCGGAATCCCACTCAGAATTTTGGAATTGGACAGGGATGTAGAGACTGTCCATTCCAACCATCACATTTTAGGATAAGGAAAACGGGGCTGCAAGCAGTGAATAACTTGCCCATCAAAACCGGCATTGGAACCCAGGTCTTCCATCCCCTGGATCAGTTCCTCTTGAGTCTACTAAAGAAGTGAATGCCCTTGGGCGAAACAGCTCCGGGAGCCTGTATTATTAGGTGGGTAATGGTGAAGGCAGCCTCCCAAATACATACTTTGGGATTAGAGACAACATTTCCAAATCCTTTTTCTGAGTCCTACATGAAGAAACCTCAAACCCAGGATTCCAGCCAAAAACAATGATTCTCAAGTCCCTCTGAAATCCTGGATGGATGTTTAACCCAGCAACGTACTAGCCGACTCCAGTGGCAGACGCGGGTCTCAACAGAGCTCTGGGGCTGATGCTTCAAAGGGGGTGGATGTGTGTGTGAGTCTGAGTCACACGCAGTAGGTCATGTGCTGTTATCAACAGAGTGAGTGAGGGCAAGAGAATATGAGGGAAACGTCTGAAAAGGAATGCGGAATGATGTGCCCCTGTTAACTTGATTCAAACGTTTCTCACAGCTTACATAAAAGCTTACTGAGAAACTTTACAGGGAAACATCCAGAAAAATATACTGGAAAAGGGATATTTCACTCTTTCTCAGGTCCTAGTACCAAACAGGACAAACGAAACTATTAACACATTCATTTATTCACTCACTCTCTCATTCATTCACTCATTTATTTATTCACTCACATGACAAATAATTGTTGATTTCCACTTTGTAATATATATCGTGATGGATTACAGTGAGGTCCCTTAGGCTCACAGTTCTAATCTCCTTAATATATAAAGAGCTGATACAAACAATAAGAAAAAAATGAAACCTAATCAAAGGTTGAACAAAAGATATTCATAGGGAGTTCACAGAAAAAGAAATGGAAAGATTCGCTAAACATATGAAAGGGTACTCACCATCACTAGGCAACAGGGGAATCAAATTTAAAAAGTGAGATAGCATTTTTAGCCGTCAGGTCAGTTAAAATTTAACATACTGATAGTATCCAGTGTCTTAAGTCTGGATAAAGAGACTGTGGATGCTATTGGTGCTGGAAATATAAATTGAGATAAAATTTTAAGAGAGCAATATGGCAGTAGCTATCAAAAATTTTTAATGAACACTCTACCTCTATGTTTCAACTTGCAAAAATCCATCATGATTCCTTCTCTTCCTACACAGCATTCCTTCCCCCTTCTAGTAACAGGAGCAAGAATAATTTGGGAATCTCTCCACTACCTCATCTTCAGTCCATGCCACAAGGGGGCCTGTGCCTAGGTATGGCCAATAAAAGCATTATATCCCTCCAGCCTCAAGAATTGGTTAGGGGATGGGCATGTGAGTCAATGTGACACAATCTGGGGACGTTGCCTAGAGTTACTGAAGGAAAATCATCCTCTGTTCTCCAACAGACGTGGAGTTTTGAGAATCAAAGCATGGAGTTACTGGCAGCCACTTTGCCCCTGAAAAGGAAGGCCTTGGGAACGAAACAGCACAGAGGACAACAGAAGTGTATGCGTGTGTTGGGGTTAGCGTGGGCACAGGGCCCTGTGATACCTCTTGAGCCCCTAGCAGCTGATTCTAAAGCTACATCCACTCCCTCAGCCAATACATTTGCTTTTTGCTTAAACTAGTTTAGGTTGGGTTTTCTCTTGCTTACAACTAAAAAATCCAGGCAGAAACACTCAGCAGCAGGATGACTAACAAGTGTACAAAGACATAAACGATTATTGCAGCATTTTTTATCACAGTGGAAAAAGTGTCAGCACCTTCAGTGTTCATCAACAAGAGAAATGTTTACATAATTATAGTACCTCCAAACTATATTCTGGAATATAAGGGTATCATATTACTGGGGAAAAAAAGCAAGTCACAGTACAATACGTATGTGATTTCAGTCATGTGAAAGGGCCCTTGTAGGTGTGTGTTCACATGTATTTATCATTGTATACATACTTTTGTAAATGCATTTACATTTGCATATATACAAACATATATATGCATGCGTGTATGTAGTTATATTTTTAAATGTGAATGTATAGATATACAGAAAAAGGTTGGAAGTATACATACCAAACAGTGGTTACTTCTGGGAAGGGGATTAGACCAGAATAGGAGAGTGAAAAGAGGGGAACAGATAATGAAGGAGGCTTTAATATTTTATTCTGTTTTTCCTTTATTATTTAAAATGTTTATTAAAGAAGTAAAAGGGATAGATGCAAAATTCCTCAACAAAATACTAGCAAACAGAATCCAACAGCACATTAAAAGGATCATACACCGTGATCCAGTGGGGTTTAACCCAGGAGTTCAAGGATTCTTCAATATATGCAAATCAAACAATGTGATACACCATATTAACAAATTGAAGGATAAAAACCATATGATAATCTCAATAGATGCAGAAAAAGCTTCTGACGAAATTCAACACCGATTTATGATAAAAACCCTCCAGAAAGTAGGCATAGAGGGAACTTACCACAACTTAATAAAGGCCATATATGACAAACCCACAGCCAACATAGTTCTCAATGGTGAAAAACTGAAACCATTTCCTCTAAGATCAGGAAAAGACAAGGTTGCCCACTCTCACCACTATTACTCAACACAGTTTTGGAAGTTTTAGCCACAGCAATCAGAGAAGAAAAAGATATAAAAGGAATCCAAATCGGAAAAGAAAAAGTAAAACTATCCCTGTTTGCAGATGACAAGATACTATACATAGAGAATCCTAAAGATGCTACCAGAAAACTACTAGAGCTAATCAATGAATTTGGTAAAGTAGCAGGATACAAAATTAATGCACAGATTCTCTTGCATTCCTATACACTAATGATGAAAAATCTTTAAGAGAAATTAAGGCAACACTCCCATTTACCATTGCAACAAAAGGAATACAATACCTAGGAATAAACCTACCTAAGGAGACAAAAGACCTGTATGCAGAAAACTACAAGACACTGATGAAGGAAATTAAAGATGATACAAACAGATGAGAGATATTCTATGTTCTTGGATTGGAAGAATCAACATTGTGAAAGTGACTATACTACCCAAAGCAATCTACAGATTCAGTGCAATCCCTATCAAACTATCAATGGCATTTTTCACAGAACTAGAAGAAAAACTTTCACAATTTGTATGGAAACACAAAAGACCCTGAATAGCCAAGGCAATCTTGAAAAAGAAAAACGGAGCTGGAGGAATCAGGCTCCCTGACTTCAGACTATACTACAAAGGTACAGTAATCAAGAGAGCATGGTACTGGCACAAAAACAGAAATATAGATCAATGGTACAGGATAGAAAGCCCAGAGATAAAACCATGCACATATGGTCACCTTATCTTTGAGAAAGGAGGCAAGAATATACAATGGAGAAAAGATAGCCTCTTCAATAAGTGGTGCTGGGAAAACTGGAGAGTATGTAAACTGGAGAGTACATGTAAAGAATGAAGTTAGAACACTCCCTAACACCATACACAAAAATAAACTCAAAATGGATTAAAGACCTAAATGTAAGGCCAGACACTATCAAACTCTTAGAGGCAAACATAGGCAGAACACTCTATGACATAAATCACAGCAAGATCCTTTTTGACTCACCTCCTAGAGAAATGGAAATAAAAACAAAAATAAACAAATGGGACCTAATGAAACTTAAAAGCTTTCGCACAGCAAAGGAAACCATAAACAAGACGAAAAGACAATCCTCAGAATGGGAGAAAATATTTGCAAATGAAGCAACGGACAAAGGATTAATTTCCGAAATATACAAGCAGCTCATGCAACTCAATATCAGAAAAACAAACAACCCAATTCAAAAATGGGCAGAAGACCTAAATAGACATTTCTCCAAAGAAGATATACAGATTGCCAACAAACACATGAAAGGATGCTCAACATCACTAATCATTAGAGAAATACAAATCAAAACTACAGTGTGGTATCACCTCACACCATTCAGGATGGCCATCATCAAAAAATCTACAAACAATAAATGCTGGAGAGGGTGTGGAGAAAAAGGAACCCTCTTGCACTGTTGGTGGGAATGTAAATTGATAAAGCCACTATGGAGAACAGTATGGAGGTTCCTTAAAAAACTAAAAATAAAACTGCCATATGACCCAGCAATCCCACTACTGGGTATATATCCTGAGAAAACCATAAGTCAAAAAGAGTCATGTACCACAATGCTCATTGTAGCTCTATTTACAATAGCCAGGACATGGAAGCAACTTAAGTGTACATCGACAGACGAATAGATAAAGAAGATGTGGCACATATATACAATGGAATATTACTCAGCCATAAAAAGAAACGAAATTGAGTTATTTGTAGTGAGGTGGATGGACCTAGAGTCTGTCACACAGAGTAAAGTAAGTCAGAAAGAGAAAAACAGATACTGTATGCTAATACATATGTATGGAATCTTAAAAAAAAAAAAAAGGTTGTGAAGAAGTTAGGGGCAGGACAGCAATAAAGACGCAGACATAGAGAAAGGACTTGAAGACACAGGGAGGGGGAAGTGTAAGCTGGGATGAAGTGAGAGAGTGGCATGGACATATATACACTACCGAATGTAAAATAGATAGCTAGTGGGAAGCAGCCGCATAGCACAGGGAGATCATCTCGGTGCTTTGTGACCACCTAGAGGGGTGGGATAGGGAGGGTGGGAGGGAGACACAAGAGGGAGGGGATATGGTGATATATGTATACGTATAGCTGATTCACTTTGTTATATAGCAGAAACTAACACAACATTGTAAAGCAATTATACGCCAATAAAGATATTTAAAAAAAAAAAAGAAATATTGTGTCCCCAACCGAAAGCATAAATAAATAAATAAATAAACATTAAAAAAAAAAAAAGAAGGAAAAGGGAATCCAAACACAAATAATGGCATATGAAAAGGTAAGTCAATGCTGAAAGAGAACACTGATATGTCTTGGATTAGGTTCCTCCAAAAGCCAACCCTGAGATAAGGCTTCCAGTGCAAGTAGTCTATCTGAGAGGTGATTCCTAGAAATACTGGTAGGGAAATGGGGAAGTGAAACAGGGAAGAAAGGAAGCAAATAGAGGGTGCATCAAGCCAAGTTACCACTGAGCGTAACTAGAGCCTAATCCTGCAGGGGTAGTCCACAGAACAATGCCGAACATGTCAGAGTCAGCCCACAGGAGGGAGGTGGGAGCTGAGGCACTTATATGCCCATTCCCGAAAGTTGTTGGTAAGAGATGCTTCCGGGGGCCATTAACTCCTTGGCACTTCAAATCTTCCCCATGCTTGGGCAGAGTGTGTCCGGTGCTGGCAGCTAGAATTTGGGCCAACATGCATTAAAATGTTATATATCAAGGGAACGTGCACAGGGCACAGACATCACTACTTTGAGTGTATTCTCAAAAGGAGCACAGCGTAGACAAGGAACAGATGGTGTTGGAAGAGGTGGGAGAGGAGACCTGTGAGGTCAGGGTGAGGGTGGGAGGTTGGGTTGGTGACGAGATCTTTTCCACCATATTAAGAATTTCTTGACAATGGGAAGCTACCTGTGTGTGCAAGTAACAGAAGGGTAATATCAAATTCATAGAAATTCACTCTAGAGCAGGAGGTCTAATTGTGGAGGTCTAGTTGTATTCGAAACATTAGTGTGTAAAGATCCACTATTGGGTGTGTCACAAGTAACACTCATCCTTTCAACAAGTATCTATTGAGCTCCCACTATGAATACCTGTTAGGCCCTAGGAATATGTTTGTAATAGTTTTCTAAACAGAGTCTGTAAGTGATTTTTCTTAATGAAATGCAGACAATTCCATAATCATCATGTGAATGGTGCGAGCCGTGGGTGCCCCCCCAGGATGTATATTACACATAAGCACCATCTGTCAGCATTAAAATTGTTAAGACATTAACAGTTGGTTAAAAATGAAGTTAGATCACAAACTGGGGACAATTGGGGAGATTTTGTCCAGCCATCTAGGAAAGAGAGAATACAAATGAAGGCTGCCTTGTCAAGTATTGAAGGGAGGAGATGATTTGGGGCTGGTTATTCTCCACTTGTTCTTACCCCACCAGGTCCAGTTTGCTCCCATCTCAGTCCCTTCTGTGCCCCAGGAGACTTAGCCCTGTGACCTGTAGCACTGAATTCCTTTGCCCTCTGATTTTTCATTGGTCTTTGCCAGTGGGAAGCAGCAGTAGAAGATGAGAGGATGGGGATGGGGGTAGGGAGAGTGGTCAGGGCGACCATTCTTCCTGCCCCACTCTTGCCTCAATGCAGTTCTGGCAGTGGCTGCACTGCAGTTTTGGATCCCATTGGGTGGCCCTTCTTCCAGAGTCCTAAGCTCACATATAAGGGACTTTTGAGAATTCCACTGCTGCCCTTGCCCCTTATTTCCCAGGGAGTTAATAGCATCCTATGGTGTCCCTGGGTCTTTCGTTATTCTTTCCTAGCTTCCTCATCCCTGCTCTGTAAGTGGGCTCTTCATTAAACTCTCTGCCATTCAGCCCTTTGAGTGTTTCCTGCAGGAACCCTAATTTCTACAGAACACAGAACACATGGCAATGATCTCCTGTGACGAATCACCTTCTCCTCATGTAAAAATGAACTCACACATTATTGTTCCAAGGGAGGATTTGTACATTTCAAAGGACAATGGCTGGACCACCAATTGGATAATGATTGAAATCTTTGTTTCTCAAAACAAGATCTTCCTGCTCCAGAGGAGACAAGACAGTATTCCTGGGAGTGTTCAGGGCTGTGGGATAAATGTGGCCCATCTTCCTGGAACATCAGTGTTACTCAAAGATTTGAGGGTGGGTGACCTTTTTAAGTTAAATAAAACATAAGTATGTTATGGAAAGGATGAAAATTCCTAGCAATTTTAAAGATAAAACATAAGCCTCCAAAACATTCCCCGCCAAAAGGTTCACATTAAATTTGACCTTCTTGTTGGGGTACGTAGTGGGAAAGTTGGGCTAAGTCAGTGGTTCTCTGAGGACTATGCCAAAGATGGGAATTTCTGGACATTGGAGGGCAAATACTTTAGAACCAGCCAGACTTACGATACCCCCATAAATCATGCCTCTTTAGCCCACCCAGACACCATATACCACAAGCCTGTGCCTGAAATGACCGTTTCTTGTTCAGCTGCCTTTCCTCGCTTTGGAACTTGGGGCATAAAATGCCTTTCAGATGATGTAAATGCCTTTCAGATGATGTAAGTCCATCCATCCATCTATCCATCCAGCCTTCTTTAGGCTTTTCTGTTGTACACTGTTTAAGTGTAATACATTTGCTTTCTTCCTGCAGGGAACATAGCCTAGTTCCAGAAAAATCTTCCAAGGGAGAGGAAAATAAATACATACACCAACTTCTTGAAACATTTGGCACCTGCCACAATCACCAATAAATCTAAGTTGGACAGCTTGACATTTCCTCAAACAAGACTCCGCCTCTCAAAGAACATTTGTCCGAACATGAAAAACAATAAAGGCCCCGCTGATAGAATGCAAAACATGTTCCCTTGTCTAACTGGAGAAGCAAAAACAAATAATTGTTTGCTTAGGCAGCAATTTGAACCATTCCACAGTCCGCGGATATCACAATCCTGTTCAAATGGCCTCAGCAATAACCTCCAATAATCTTCAGATTGGAAAGATGTATACACTGTCCCAATGCTCAATTTTTCGAAAACCACCTGTCCAAAGAAAACTGTACTCTGATCTTCTTAAGCATTGGATATGCCTGAATGAAGGCTGTGTAACTCACGGCATCTTTTTTTACTTTGTAAAAACACAGTTGTCAGTTCCGGCCTTAGAAACAATTCAACTTATAAACAATTTAATGGAGGTTTCCTGTCTCCTCCTTTCCCCTTTAACATGGAGCCTTCCTCCGCTGTTTCCAAAGGAGACCTTAGCTTCCCCCCTCTCAGCCCCCACTCCCACAGGCCCTCCTCCCTCTCACCACTCAACGGCTGCCAAGTTCTCCCAAAAGGAGGAAGACAGGATATGGCCAAGTCCCTACCACTTTCCCGATCCGTCGAGCTGCCTCACCAAGGGTTGGAAGTCTGGGCCTCAGCAGCCTCTGAGCACTTTCATTCCAGTTCAGCCACAAGGGGAATCCAGTAGGCTTTTCTGATGGCCTGGGGAGATAACCATCCCTTGGAACATTGTTCTATAAGAAAAATGCGTGTGAAGTTCCAAGGAACTTTTGGAACAGAACGTTTTCATGTGATAGGACTTCTGTGATCTACATGATATGCTGGAGGCTTACACATGGTTTCCACAGACCCACAAAATATCGTGGGAATTGCCTAGCAATGTCACCAAAAGTGAATCTAGGGGCTTTGGGGAAGGGCTGGGCAAACCATCTACTTGCTTAAAGCGCTACAATGTAGAAACAAAAAGTTCATCCTTTGAATTTGATTTTTGTCATTTTATAAAGTATCAGAAATAGTCATAATGGGGGAAATTAGAACACTCTGAGGCTTCCTTCACTTATTTCATGACTTGAAATTGTTATTTTTGAATTCTCTATGGAGAAACCAGGCTTAAGGCCTTATGACCATCTTAAACAGCCCTCAATTCTAGATAGAGAAAAAAATCAGTATCTGTGCAGATACCAGCCTTGGCTTCAGCACGACCTAGCTAACATTTGCATGTCCATTATCTCCCAAGTTGGGTTTGCCCAAGGACTCCTCCCAGTTTAATATTTCGTGATGCCGATTATTTCTCTCTTGTCTTCATGCCCAGTCCTCCAATGCACCTACCTGTTGAGAGTGAACCTGCGCAAAATTCCTCCCGGTTTAGCCATGAACACAGCTATGCCTCCTGGATTCATGAACTGACACCCCCAGAACCTAATGAAGCAGTGGATAACATGGAGGACCTCAGCAGGTACTATCCACAAGCCTCTGTAGACAACATCTGCAAAGCCCCCGTGACCACTCATGACCCAATGTTAACATTCACAAATTTCAAGTGAGACATCCATTAAATTCCAGTCACCAGAGACTGAACAGTTCTCCCTATTCATTTCAATACAATCAGTCTTCATGACTGATTTGACATGACTTTAATTGTCTCCCATTTTAGAAAACAGGTAGCAAGACACCCTAGGTTTTGAAAAGGAAGTATCAACATCTGTCAGTTGGTATAAGAGAAAAAAATGATTTAATGTTTTTTGCTGTCTGCTCTTTGTGCCTCCTACCTCTCCCTCTCTCTGTCTCTCACTCTCTGTCTCTCTGTCTCTGTCTCTCTTTCACATACACAGACACGCACACACACTCACCATCCCTCCACTGTGTGCCAAAGGTCTCCTCTCAAAAGTCAAAACATGTTGAGCATAAAGCTAAGTCTTGCTTGGTAGGGAGGTTCTGATCCCAAAGAACTCTATTTTTTTTTAACTTTTTATTTTATATCGGAGTATAGCCAATTAACAATGTTGTGATAGTTTCAGGTGCACAGCAAAGGGACTCAGCTGCATGTATACATGTATCCATTCTCCCCCAAACTCCCCTCCCATCCTAGCTGCCACATAAAATTAAGCAGAGTTCCCTGTGCTCTACAGTAGGTCCAAGGAACTTTAGATAAAACAATCTTCTAAGTCAAAACAGCCTGCCTGAGCTTTGGAATCAGAAAATAACAGTGGTCAGTTAACTGTGGCCTGTGGGCCATATCTGGCTCCACAACTGTTTGTGCACACCTGCTTGCACACACCTGCAAGCCAAAAACGATTTTACATTCTTATTTTTTTAAAAGCTATTGCATTTTTCGTTTTATTTGTTTATTTTTGGCTGCGTTGGGTCTTCGTTGCTGCACGCAGACTTTCTCTAGTTGTAGAGAGCAGGGGCTACTCTTTGTTGCGGTGCGTGGGCTTCTCATTGCAGTGGCTTCTCTTGTTGCGGAGCATGGGCTCTAGACCACAGACTCAGTAGTTGTGGCTCACGGGCTTAGTTGCTCCGTGGCATGTGGGATCTTCCCAGACCAGGGATCAAACCTGTGTCCCCTGTATTGGCAGGCGAATTCTTAACCACTGTGCCACCAGGGAAGTCCCTACATTTTTAAATAGTTGAAAAAAATTCAAGAAAGTATACTAGTTGGAGGCACGTGAGAATTTTATGAGATATAAATTTCAATGTCCATAAATAAAGTTTTATTGGCATCCAGGAACACCTACTTCCTCATATACTGTCAGTGACTGTCCTCCCACCACAGCAAAAGAGTTGAGTAGTTGTGACAAAGAGTGTATGACCCACAAAGCTGAAATATTTACTATCTGGCCCTTTACAAAAAAATTTTGCTAATCCATGAGATAGACCTACATTTTAATATTTCTTTATATTATATTATATATTATATATATATTATATATTATATAAAGAAATATTATAATATTTCTTGACCTCTATGACCTCAATTTTCTCCTTCTAAGTTCAGAGTAATGACATCTAAGTTTCAGGTGTCTAGAATGCTTGGAACCACAGATATGAGTTCCTCTGCCATGTCTTCTCCCCATGCCTTTCTCTGTGTAGCTGTCAGAGGCATCAGGCCAACACACGTTGGCAAAGTTCTAATTTGCAGAGAAAGCAGAACACATCATATCTTGGTTGCAAGGACCAGAGCTGAGCTTCTGGGCCTATTTCAGTGAAAGTGATTTTTGACCCGTACCTGGACTTTTTATTATTTTCCTTTCAGCAGAGGTGGAAGTGGATATTAACAAATTTGTATCTACCATTTTTTCTGGTATACTCCTGGGAAACTCTTGACTAAGAGGAAAGTGTGTTTTAGTTGTTAAACTGATAAACCAGATAAAATAAGTCAATAAGTATTAAAAGTTGGAGGATCCGGACATCCCACTCCATGGAAATTGGAATTATTTATTCAATATGCAGTTACTGAGAAGCATAACAACTCCCACAGTGAGAGCCCCAAATCACAAGGTCCTTTGAGACTTCCCTGCTGTTCTCCAGATCCCTCTGCCCACTTCATTCACAAACTATTTTACTGCTAAGTCAATTCAACAGGGAAAATGGTACTCTGGAAACCAGCTGAGTGGATGATTCCTACCTCAGAAGGAAACCACTATGTTTAGAGAAATTAAAGTACAACTTGGTTAGTTTTCTACCTAATTGGGAGGCGGTGGGCTCTTGGGAAATGAGCTTCATAAGTAAGCAAGCCTGGCTTCAAATAACAGGGTATCTCCTATGGCTCTGTGATGTTGCTTACCTGGCTCTCTGAGCCTCATTTACCTTAACTGGACAATAGGGGAAGCTATTTTTACCCCCACAGGGTTGATGGGGGATTAGGTAAGATGACTTACATAGCAGCTTACAAATTTATGAGCAATGCTTGGCACATAACGCTTGCTTAGTAATTGTGCATTTTTCCTCCTTTCCCTGATTCCAAGTCCAAACAGGGGTTCAGGATTGCCACTACTTTGAGTGCCCACCAGTGCCAGGAACTGTTGCTATATGCAAGATCTTGGTTACTATTTGCAATAGTCCTATAAGGGTGATATTTCTAGCCTCAGCTTTTTAAGAATTTATTTTGTTAATTTTCTTTGTTCTTTATTAAGAGATTCACATAAATTTAGGGTTTAAAATTATTTGAAAAATATACTTTTGCTTTATAGATATCCTTTTCTTGCAGTGTCACTCTAAATTGTGAATTTAGAGTGTTTGCTACTTTATGAAATCCACCTATAGCTCATTTGGATCACATTAGCATTTTAAAATTAACAAAAGCCCCCCATAGCCTTAGCTTTTAGATGAAGACATTGACTTTACCATCTTGAAATAATGATGTGAAAATGCTCTATTCTATTTAAAATGTTGTATAAATTTAAGGAGTGCAGGAATTATCTATAGCTGGTTGACTCAGCTGGCCAGCTTCATTACACAAAAATTGCTAGTGGTGTCTAGGGTGGTCGCAGCGAAGGTGGTAGAAATAATGAACTTAACCTTGCCAACATTTTAAAAAATTATATTGAAATATAATATACTAAAAATATGCTTCAGCATACAGTTCAATGAATTTTCACAGACTGAACACACCTTTGTAACCAACACCCAGACGAAGAAACAGAACATTACCCACACCCAAGAAGCCCCCGGTCATGCTCTCTTCTGGTTCCTAGTCTTCCAAGGGTAACCACCATGCTCACCTCTTTTTTTTTTTTTTTTTTTTTTTTGGCTGCATTGGGTCTTTGTTGCTGCACGCGGGCTTTCTCTAGTTGCGGTGAGTAGGGATTACTCTTCGTTGTGGTGCGCAGGCTTCACATTGCGGTGGCTTCTCTTGTTGCAGAGCATGGACTCTAGGCATGCAGGCTTCAGTAGTTGCAGCACGCGGGCTCAGTAGTTGTGGCTGTCAGACTCTAGAGGGCAGGGTCAGTAGTTGTGGCTCACGGGCTTAGTTGCTCTGCGGCATGTGGGATCTTCCCGGACCAGGCATCAAACCCGTGCCCCCTGCATTGGCCGGCGGATTCTTAACCACTGCGCCACCAGGGAAGTCCATCCTGGCTTCTAAACAGCACAGATTAGTGGTGCCTGTTTTTAATACTTCATATAAGTAAAATCATACAGTGTTTTCTTTTTTGTATCTGGCTTCTTTTGTTCAGTGTTTATAAGATTTACCTATAATTGATGGGTGTAATTTAAGATTAGATCACTCTCAATAATGTAGAGCATTATTAGGCCTGTTAGGAACCAGGCCGCACAGCAGGAGGTAAGCGGTGGGCAAGCGAGCAAAGCTTCATCTACCGCTCCACGTCGCTCACTTTACCACCTGAACCATCTCCCCCATCGCTCGCATTACCGCCTGAGCCATTCCCACACTCCCCACCACCCCATCCATGGAAAAGTTGTCTTCCACGAAACCGGTCCCTGGTGCCAGAAAAAGGTTGGGGACCGCTGCTGTAGAGCACCCCATTTTATGAACATGCCACAATTTATCCACTGTATTGCTGACGGACATTTGGGTAATTTTAGTTTGAGGGTATTTGAGCATTCTGCTACATGTCTTTTGCTGACTATTTTATGCATTTCTGTTAAGTACATACCTAAGAGTAAACTTACTGAGCCCTGGGGTGATTTATGTTCAGAGTTAATGAGTACTTAACCAAGGATTTTTCCGAGGAGTTGTGTCAGTTTAGACTCCTACCAGCAGCATTCCACATCCTTGCCAACAGTCAGAATCTCCATCTTTTTCATTTCCACCATTCTGGTGATGCCTTCTCAGTTTTGTACTCTTGTTCCATATACTCAAAATATTCAACTACGAGGATAAAAGACTAAAAGTGAATACAAGGAGTGTGAATTGAGGGAGCATCACAAAGACTCCATGAAAAACGTAAGGGCCATGGACGTGTAATCAGCCACTGGACAGATCATCATTATCAGATGCACGTGGACCTCACTTTAGTGCTCCATGATTCGGCCCCCTCTTCTGTGGTGCATTTAATTTAAATTTCTGTAACAGATCCTGATTTTCTATCATCCCCCATTTTGACTTCTGAATTGCATTTTCTTCCCACAACTGCTTGGGTCTCCTGGGATAGCCTTAATAAAATTTTGGATATTGGCAAAGAACAGGTAAGAGAACTTGGAGAAGACTGGGCTCCAGATCCAGTAACAGGCAGTAAACATAAATATGCTCTTCAAAAAGGGAAGGAGAAGGGAGGGAGGATCTTGGGTTGTGCCCAATATGTCCCATCTATAGGGACCACTTCACCAGTTGATACATGGTAATAGTAATACCTTGCGTCTGTACAGCCTTTTCAATTCATAAATGTTCTGGGAATCTATGGAACACCTGGAAAGAAACGAGTCCCATGAAAGCAACAAACTGAAGGGCTGCTGCTTAGCTGGCTTCACACTAGAACTTTCTGCAGTAGTCAGGTCGGGGTTGCCCTAAGTCAATGTGGATTTAGGTCAGTAACAGGAGGGGTAGCTTGCTCTCCTGGTTCCTGTGTTCTGTGTCATGCCATCTGACCTGGGGGACAAGTGGAAAATGGACTTCCTTCTTGCCCCCCATGACACTTCCGGTGCAACTTACAGCCCCAAGCCCCCACAGCAGCCCAAGGCGGTTGCAGTTTTGCTACTGAATGTCCTTCAACACATGGCTCTTACTCCATAGCTCATAACAACAGCCCATACTTACTGAGTGCCAGTTACCTGCCCGACAGTGTGATAAACACATTACATGCATTACTTATTTTGATTCGACTTAATCCCCAGAAAACTCAAGAGTCACACAGTACATAATTCACAAGGTCCGGGGTGAATCCTGATCTGCTCCCTCCAGTGTCCTGTGCTCCTTCCATTTGGGCCGTGTGATCTGAGGAGGGCCTCTCTTCTCCCCTCTCCAGAATACACCCCTGTCTGCTGATGCTTAAGATTCCATAGTCCTAACTTCTTCCCTGTGTCAGAAAGGGTGTTTGTGCTTGTTTGAGGCATTAATGTTCAATGAGTACATTACCAAACATTTACCCCTGAAGGGAAATGTGTTGAGAAGGAAAATGACCCTTTATAACCTGGGGGCCTCGATAACGGGCTTCTGAGAGGTCAAGGAACATGAATTGCTGGATGTTTTTCTCTGCCCTTTAGTATGTCTTAACCTACAAATATTTTTGTAGATTTCCTTTGAGGCAACTCTCTCAGACTAGCTAAGAAGGAAAGGTAAGGTAGACACCAAATTATTCCCCCAATCCTAAGATAACAGAACAAATGAGCCCTCTTTCATTTTTTACTTGGAGCTAAGTTTAATTATTTTATCCAATAATGTATTAATCCCCAAATGGGTACAGTGTAAGGAGACAGAAGAGACACTTGAAAAGGTCTAGGTAATGCACGATCGATAGAGGTGTAATGGGTCCACGCAGCCCATTGGGATATGATGGGGATGCATGCTGATTGCTGACATCAGGGGAAGCAGAGGTCCCACCGCCACCCAGGTAGGGAGAACACCTCCATCTCTTGCTCTTTGGGTGAGATCCCAAACTCTTAATAACACCAGCAATAGTAAATATTCTTTCATACCTTTGTACACCCTGAGCACTCATCCAGAGTCAGGACTTCACCCTCTTCCTAGAAAGCACTTCCTTCCCCTTGTTACTTGATGAACTACCTCCCCCTCTCTGGGCCTCAGTTTACATTTCAGCAAGAAATCTTTGCAAAGCCCCTGCATGTGGATAAGAGCCCAGCCCTCTTAATGGCCTCCCTCACGTTAACCCCATGTCCATTTTCCAGGCTGACCATGATTGTCTCTTCATGTGTCTCTACCTTTGAATATCTTGTTCACCAGGCAACCATGTCCTACACGAGGCCTGGCCCTCAGTGAGCACTAAAATATCTTTCCATTTTGAATTCACTGAATAATGTTCTCATTAAACTAAGATCATTTCTTCTAATCCAATCACAGGAGATCCCCAAGCTCCCTTCAACCATCTGAGATAAGCTTGCCATTCTTTTGGGTAAGGAGAGAGAAGAGAGACTTCATGGATGAAAAGAAAGCCCACACTCTCCAAGACCAAATAAATTAATTCTACTTAGCTAACCAGCAAATACAGGATGAGAAGTCAGAAAGCTCCAAAAGTCCCCCTCCTCGGCATCCGCAGAATGCATGGTCAGCTCTGAAACATCTTCTATTCTCCCAGACTGTTTCTGTTGCTTAATTGTTCAGCAAAAAAAGAAGCAAATTTGGGCACTCCCAAGTCACCCTCCCACAGAAACCTGTTTTACTAGCTGGATTTTATGTGGCTGAAGAAGGCCCCAGAAGGAACTTACGGAAAAGAGCACAGGTAACAACCATGCAGGCTTGCAGGTCCAGAACACACACCCAGGGCTCAGAAGAGACCCTGGTTTAGGCATTTTCCTCATGTTCCTCTTAGAGCTGCTGTGTCATTAATTGAACTTGTATTCTGGTGCTTGTATAAAGCATTCCCTCTGTGGTTCACTCCCAGTCTTAAACCTTGCATGTGACCACATGTTAAATGTGTATTTTTATGGTCCTATAATCTCAGGACTTTTAAATCTCTGTTGCTTAAAGGCATCCAGTGAGCTGAAGCGGAAAACTCCAGAGATTTCTGATCATTTAGAAGCAGTTTATGTGCTGGTTCTAAGTGGCTTCACAGCTTTACTTCTTGCAGGGACTGGGGCAGAGCAAAGATAAGGCCCTGGCACAGAATTAACTCTTCAGGGCTTTCAAAACCAACATCAAGAATCACTAGAAAATATGCAACCTCTTTCTATTTAAACACCTCATTAGCAGAAACCTGTATCCGCTTACTCACTGGAAACTTCCTTCTTAAGAGTTACTCCTCTGTTGCCTGTTGTGCTGTCAGTTCATCTTCAGAACTGATTTTTTTTCCCAAGCTTGCATGGGCCTCCTTGGATAGCCTTAATGAAAGGTGGGGTATTGACAAGGAAATAAAATGAGAGAGAATTGGGCTTAGGATCCAGGAAATGGACTCCCTTCATGTCCTTGGACATGACAACTTTCCTAATAGTCTCTCAACTCACATTTCTTTTTTTTTTTTTAAATTTCTGCAATCGCTTCTTTTTTATTGATTATTAAAAACTGAAGTATAGTTGATTTACAATGTTGTGCTAGTTTCAGGTGTTCAGCAAAATGATTCATATATATATGAATATATATGTATATTATTTTTTGGATTCTTTTCCATTATAGGTTATTACAAAATACTGAATATAGTTCCCTGTGCTATACAGTAGGTCTTTGTTGTTTATCTGTTTTATATATAATGGTGTGTATCTGTTAATCCCAACTACTAATTTATCCCTCCCTCCCCTCCTTTCCCCTTTGGTAACCATAAGTTTGTTTTCTATGTCTGAAACACACATTTCTTTTATTCCTTTTTCATTCTTTATTCTTGTAGTTGAATATTTTGTGGATCTGGGACAAGAGCAAAAGGTAGGAAAAATGCAAAAACAAACAAACAAAAAACCCCACAGATCTGCTTCATATTCAGATTCTGTTTTTCTCCAAAATAAGCAACGTTTCTTTGGCACGGATCACAAGGGATGACAAAGCAAAAGATTATTTACAAATGTTAAGTTGATGAAAAAGACTGCATCTACCTCTCTACTTCAATGCCATTCAATTACATTCTTATACCCAAAACATTTGAGATGTTTTTCCATAACACTAGTTTAATTTCTATATACATAAGCTATTGTTCTTTATGCCAAAGTGGTCGCTTTTTTTCAGAATTTTCTTTGACTTTTTTTCTCTCTCTCTATTTTCTTCTTCTTTTTCTTGGTTGTTGCTAATGTTTATTTTTTACAATCCATTTGTTTCTGAAAGATTGTCCTAAGTAGGCAACAGGTTTTGAAGCTTAGTATAAAGTCATACTTAATATAAATTCACACAACTCTTCTGACCAAGAGAACATCTGCCCAGTGGGTTTGCTCAAGAATTCAGAAGCTGCCATCCTCCACACCAGACCACTAAGCACTGGACCAAGGACCCCCCAACATTTTGGTCAAAGTCACTAGATTCTGCATTCAAGGACTCCACAAGAATGGATTGAAAAAGTTACATTCCTAGCCACTCCATATTTCTAGTGTGGTTTTTATCTGCAGTGAAAACTCCCAACAAAGGTTTGGTTTTGGTTTTATTTTATTGTGTATTCGTCCATTTGTTCCCTCTTTGATCTGTATTTATGCCAGCAGATCTTTTCTGATCCAAAGGAACAATCTTACATATAGCCCTGTTAATTTCAGCTTGCTACATTGGCCCAAACTCGGCGGTCATGACCTTTTGGCTTTTAAGTCAATCTTAAAATCAGCTTAAGTCTGTCATCTGGAAATTGTGTTCTCTCTCAGCATTGTGTCCACAACACACTTAATAAACATACTTTCAAAATTCATCCAAACCTCTTATTACAGTGTTGGGAAGGGCAGGTCAAGAAACAAGCTTTGGCATCTACTCTTATGGCTGGACTTTAAAAGATTGAGTTTTTATGGAAGCAGATCCTCAGATAGACATCAGGAAGGAATTTTAACAGTAAAAACTGCTGAGAGATGATGGAGGTGTTACATTTCCAGCACTTGAGTTTTTTAAAATTGGGAGCACTTACAATCAGCGATGGCTTCTGATGAAGTGAAGGTGAAATTAAACAACCTTGTTAGGCTTATGAAGTTGTTTTGCTTGGAATCTTGGAAAAGAAAAATGAACCCTCCTACACCAACATTTCTATTTCGTATATCCATACTTTTAAAGGAGTCAGCCCTGAAAAATATCAGTCATGTGGGAAGTTGATTCTCATTCACATTTTTGGGGATTGCCCAGATAGTGGGGTCTTTTCACCAGCTGGCCCCGGGCATTCCAAGAACAAGTAAGAAAAACACTTTTCTCTTTGGTGGAGGCCCAGGTGTATCTCAGAGTCTTACAGCCCATTCCAAGGAAGTGAGTGAATGTGAGGTATTTTTATTTATCTGCTTACAATATACCTAGAATTGTACTACAAAATAAAAGTGAGTGGCCAAACGTTAATGCAAGGAATTGCCCATCATAACACTCCCTCTCTTCCTTAGGGTCTAACTCACTTTGATGGGTATTAGCATAAAGCTTATGTTTTTGACACTTGTGTAACATGGAAGGTTTCTTTCAATATTGTCTATACTTATTAGGTGTCTTGGTCTTGAAGTATAAATGATTATGCTCTGCTGTATTCATGGGATGTAAGTAAAATACATTCATGCACAAAAGGATTCACTGATCACATTTTTCTGTGTTTTTAAGTACCTGAAATCCAATAAGAACGTTCAGGAATTACCACATCTGTATTTCAAGTACATTTACTATGCGTGCACATTTGTAACTGTCACATGCTCGTGGCATTTATAACTTTTGGTAAATAGTGAGAGAAAGGAATTCAGTGAGGCAATGAATGAGTAATTATGAACAATAATCTAAAGCCCAAGAAAAGGAAACTTTGGATTTCATGTTAAATATTGAATCTTCTCTAGAGAGAAATTGCTTCTTTCTCATATAAAACTAATACAGGTAGACCTCAGAGATAATGTGGGTTCAGTTGCAAGCCACAGCAATAAAGTGAATATCACAATAAAACAAGTCACACAAATGTTTTGGTTTCCCAGTGCATATAACAGTTATGTGTACACTATACCATAGTCCATTAAGTGTGCAATAGAATTATGACTAAAAAAAGAATACCTTAATTAAAATGTACTTCATTGCTAAGAAATGCTAATCGTCAACTGAGCCTTCAGCAAGTCGTAGTAGTAACATCAAAGATCACTGATCACAAATCATCATAAGAAATATAATAATAAAAAAAAAGTTTTAAACATTGTAAGAATTACCAAAATGTGACACAAAGTGAGAAAATGCTATTGGAAAAATGGCACCAATAAACTTGCTCAACACAGTGTTGCCACAAAAATTCAATTTGTAAAAAACACAATATCTGCAAAGTGCAATAAGGTAAAGTCTAATAAAACAAAGCATTCTTAGGGATAGTCGGGGAGTTTGGGACAACATGTACACACTGCTATATTTAAAATGGATAACCAACAAGGACCTACTGTATGGCATAGGGGATTCTGCTCCATGTTATGTGGCAGCCTGGAAGGGAGGGGAGTTTGGGGGAGAATGGATACATGTATGTGTACAGCTGAGTTCCTTTGCTCTGCACCTGAAACTGTCACAACATTGTTAATCGGCTATACTCCAATATAAAATTAGAAGTTAAAAAATAAAGCAAAAAGAAAAAAAAATGTATTCCTGCAGTTGTTTAAGGCAAGAATCATCAGTTAAAATTTGTAGGGGACAGTATGATGAGAAACAGGATTTTTACATAGTCTCAAAGTATCTTCCCACAGAATACTTATTAATTATAGTGAAGAAACCTAGCAGACACCACCTTAACCAAGAGGTCAAAGTTAACAACATCACTAATTAGATATTAACATCACGGTGCCTCCTGATACGGTGCACTGAGAAGGGCACAAGATCACTTCTGTGGTTTTCCTACTAAAAGTGCGTGACCTGAAAAGAATCACAAGGAAACATCAGACAAACTCAAACTGAAGAAACTTTTACAAAGTAACCAGCCCAAGCTCTTTAAAGTTCAGGTCGCAAAGGACAGAAAGACCGAGGAAATGTTTCTGATTAGAGGAGAATAGCAGAGATAAAAACTAAATGTAACATTCAACCCTAGATTAGATTCTGGACCAGAAAAAAGACACTAGTTGGACAAATGGTGAAGTTTAAATAAGGTCAACAGTTTAGACAATAGGATAGTATCAATGTTAATTTATTGATTATACTGTGATTATAAAAAATATGAACACTTGGAGAGTCTGGATGAGAACATACTAAAATTATTTAATTATATCTAACTTTTTTATAACTCTGAAATTATTTCAAAATGAAAAGTTAAAACACATAAAAATTAAAGCCAAAAAAATATGAATAAATATATTCACATGTTACTGACGAATTGTTAAGGAAAAAAAAGACAATAATTGAAAGATCTAAAAGTTTCAGAACTACTGGATTACATGATATATAAGATCTCTTTACATGCTAAGGTTTTACAATTCCATGAATTATGAAACTTAGAAAACCAGATGTGTTGAGATCAATTATTTTAAGAAAATCTGCTTCTAACTGAACTGTGAGAGAGAGTGAGTATTTATTTGATTTTCTTACATCTTTACGTTCATACCAGGTATATAGGATCAGCTAACACTTTCATAAGAGACACTGAAATAAATTTGCTTCTTGTCTTTTCCACTAGTGGAGACATATATACATATGTGTATCATTAACGCATCTTATTCTAGAAAATGCATGAAGCTGGTAATCCAAATTCTCCATACTCATTCCAACCTAGACTGACCTGACACCCAGCTTCCTGCTGCTCACAGCTGGAGTGCTCACAGATAGAAATTTTCATTTCAATTCCCCTCAAATATTCAGGAGATACAACTGCTGCTAGGGGTGCAGAAAATAGCATATAATATGTTCTGTGGAACAGTTTAAATATAACCTGATCGTTGTGCCTCTGTGTTGATTTTTTTAAATAATGACATTTACTTTATTTGGCAATGTCCACACTCTAAAATGAAGGTAGAAAAGTATATTTGAATTTGGAAACAAATTCGCTGGCTAAGATTAGCCTCAGGAATTTCTTATCATCCTTGATTTCTAGGCTTAAAAAATGTTCTTTTCAGGAAGTATTCTGTGCTATTTTTATTAAGGGTACACTCTTCTCCTGCAGACTCCCATAACAGTGGGAAGAGACCAGAGACAGCGTTGTGGGGTTCTGGCTCTTTCTCTGTCACTTACCAAATTGCTTCCATTTCCTCAACTGTAAATAGCAGAGATTGAGAAAGGAAGCGTTCTTAAACCTTGTATGAGGAACTTCCCTTGTGGCACAGCGGTTAAGAATCCGTTTGCCAATACAGAGAACATGAGTTCGGTCCCTGGTCCGGGAAGATCCCACATGCCGCGGAGCAACTAAGCCTGTGGACCACAACTACTGAGCCCACATGCCACACTACTGAAAGCCACACACCTTGAGCCCATGCTCCGCAGCAAGCCACTGCAATGAGAAACCCACGCACCACAACAAATAGTAGCCCCCACTCACCGCAACTAGAGAAAGCCTGTGCACAGCAATGAAGACCCAACGCAGCCCAAAATAAATAAATAAATAAGTAAATTTTTTAAAAAACTTGTATTATGGACTTCTTTAGCAGTCTGATGAAACCTATGACCTCTCTGACAATAACATTTTTAAGTGGATAAAAGAAAATACATACAGTTACAAAAAACTAATTACATAAAATACAGTGCTCAAAATAATATGTATATTCTTTAGTAACTCATTAAATAATATCTAGTATTAAATCTAATAACCCGTATAATTTCAAAGACATGAAGAGCATAAATGGTATCTTGAGATAATCTGCAGCAGATTAATGTGATATAAAGACCTCTTTGATTTCTTTTTTTTTTAATTTTTATTTATTTATTTATGGCTGTGTTGGGTCTTCAGTGCTGAGCACGGGCTTTCTCTAGTTGTGGCAAGTGGCGGCTTCTCATTGTCGTGGCTTCTCTTGTTGCGGAGGACGGGCTCTAGGCACGCAGGCTTCAGTAGTTGTGGCACGTGGGCTCAGTAGATGTGGCTTGCGGGCTCTAGAGCTCAGGCTCAGTAGTTGTGGCTCACGGGCTTAGTTGCTCCACGGCATGTGGGATCTTCCCGGGCCAGGGATCAAACCCCTGTCCCTTGCATTGGCAGGCAGATTCTTAACCACTGTGCCACCAGGGAAGCCCCAAGACCTCTTTGATTTCTACTGTGTCCAAATCAAGGATACAAGTGATGGCCCTGTGGTTTGTTGCCCACATTTGAAGTGGGAAGACACAGTAAATTTCAATTAGAGGTGAGTGAAAACAAAAATGTAATTATTTTCCCATCCAAGTTCACAGATCCCCTGGATTCTCTCCAAGGATCCTTGGTAGAGAATGTCTGGACCAGATGACCCCCAGGTTCTCTTCTCACCCTGAGTCTGTCATTTCTGTAATCTCCTCCAGCCAGGCACCTTGAGGCGGACCCTTGTCAACCATCTGTATGTGTGTGAGCCTCTCTGGGTACTCAAGTTTAATGAGATATCAAAATATTTCATTTGCAAGTCTTGGCTGCTGTACAGCACTTAGCAAAGCAGAGCCAGTTTTCCTATTTGAGATTGGTCCACATCAGGTTCCTTTTTCTAGCATTTCACAGAATATTTTCCCACATTTGTCCAACTGCAGTTTGAAGGCTGTAACTGACAATATAAATGTGCCCTAAGGTAGAAACTCCAACCCCATTTCCCTGAGTGATCTCCAGGGTTGGCCATTACCATGCAGATGCCCAGAGTCAAGGGATCTCCATGGATCTGCTAATTATCCCCCAGGCTTTTCCACCAGCAATAAAAATCCCATCTGTGGCAGCTTGTTCGCAGAACAGCCCCATTTCCACAGTGGTGGCATTAATTAGCAAAAACCTGTGAAAATGACCAGAGTTTATAGGTTTTAAAGAGAGAGAAAGGACCCTGAGTCACTTCTAAATATTCTTATAAACTCCCCTATAGCAACCAGGGACTAAAAGCCCACTTGTCTAGATGCTGTAATTTTTTCATGTCTGTAGCCCTAAGTAGGAATTCATCGAGACCTCAGGTTCTCATTAGAGTAATGGCTTTGGAGAACCTGAATGCAGAAAGATGCTGAATTTCTCAGATAGTCAATCACCCTTTCCTGATGGCCTAGTGGCACCTCACATTGGGGCTGGAAGGATCCTGGGTAGTCCATTCTTGAAGGCAAAGCCCTTGCCTAGTGGGGTGCTCTAGAAACAAACCATCTCTCCAGGGTTCTACGAGATATTCCAGATGATGATGTTGGGGTATGAGGACTGGAGAGTGATGAGAGGTGTCTCCGCCCTCCAACCTGGAAAGATACACAGTCTTTAACCTCAGAGACATAGGATAACCCCACACAAAGATGGTGGCTAACAGAGGAAGAAGAATGAACAGGAAACATTTTCTTCGATGATTTTATCAAGTCTATGTTTTGGAGCAGTTTTGGGTTTTTGTTTGTTTTTAAGTTAAGAAGTCCTATTTTCTACTTAACAGTTTATCTATAAGGAGAAAATGGTCTGTCTTCCTCTTAAAACCCAGGACTTAATCACTTTCTAAGCAAGTGTGACTCTAACTTTCCTTCTGAAGGGTTAAACAAACGGATAAAGGGTAATAAATCTTCCCTCTTCACTTTCAATGAGTTTCAGAATGTTTTCCTCCCTAATTCCTACCCTGAGCCAACAATCACTGCTGACTTTAGCTAAGAATTCTATTTTTTAATTTTTTTTATAGCTGCAATGTGAGTTTCCCATGCAGTTTTTATTAACTGTGTTTCATTGCAAGGCCTTGCAAGCAAAAATGGCCCTTATTTTTATTTGAAGAAGTCTATTTCAGTGACAATCTAGCCTCAGGGCAGCTATATGTCAATCTCTTTGCTTTTTTTCCCTGTTGAAACAAGCATGGGAAAGTTGCAAGACAAATGTCATACAGGGCAGGGCTGAAGCAAGCAGCATACCAACCCTCATCTTTGGCCAGTTCAAGACCAGAAAGTATTATAAAGGAAAACTCAATGAAGGGATGATCCAATGGTATAAGGTGGAAGGAAACCCTTGTACATCTACCAGCTTTCATTCCCAATAGATGGAAGACCTTAAATTCTCACCACTTGTCAACTTTTCCCAGAGATGACATTATTTGGGATTATGCTGGGAGGCTGGAGTATAATATTTACAATAAGTAGCATGTCTTCTTGAAAAGGCAATAGGAGCTTAAGTGCCTGTTGTTTCTGGGCTACCACCCCAGGGCTTCCTGAACTATTTCCTCATTGCGATCCCTGAGATAAAGCCAAGTCCTTCAGAGATAGGCACCTGGAAGTCTAAAGTAGGAATTACTGGGAATCAAACTCCAGCACCTCACACTGCAAATTGGTGTTATGGCTGCTGGGTCAGTATGTAGGTATGAACACCCCAGGCCAGCTTCCTCAGACACACACAAGCTTATTATCTGAAGCCTCGGCTGCTTGACTGAAAACAGTACTTGAAATGCCAACCCCTAAAGCTAAATTCTGAAAACAAGTGGGAAAAAACCGTAACAGGGGTGGGGAAGAGATGAATGTCTTTAAATGAGGCTGGCATTGTCCCAGATCTTACGTCTTTACATTATTTCACTAAGCCTTCTCATCAACACTATCAAGTAGGTTTTATTTTCACCATTTTATATATGAAGATGAGGTTGGCAAGAAAATTAGTAGTTAAATAAACAGTAATATAAATTCTCATGTGCTTTCTTTATCTGGCACAATTAGAGAAAAGAACCCTTTCTTTTTTTTTCCAAGAGAAAGCTGGAAGGAGCTCTAGAGACCATTTGGTCTTACTTCTCATTTTTCAGCTGATGGGTAATAGAAGAGGGACAGATCTGGCCCACAGTCTGTTTTTGTAAATAAAGTTTTATTGGAATGTGGCCACACTTGTTCATGTATATATTGTCTATGCTTTTGTATTACACAGTCAGAGTAACTGCAATTAACATCACATGGCCTGCAAAACCTAAAGTATGTACTATGTGGCCCTTTACAGAAACAGTTTGCCAGCTCCTTCTAGAGATCAAGTTGCTCTTAATAATATTGAGTTTTCCGATCCATGAGTATGACATATTTCTCCATTTATTTAGGTTGTCTCTCTCTGCAATGTTTTGTATTTTTAAATGTGCAAGTCTTGCACATCTTTGCTAGAAATAAACTGTGGTGTGTTACGCTTTTTGATGCAGTGATATTTTTATTTTATATTTCAACTGTTTGCTATTGAATATACAAATACAATTCATTTTGCATATCAACTTTGAATACTAAAACCTTGCTGAACTTAGTATTAGTTCTAGCAGATTTTTATAGATTCCTTAGGATTGTCTACATAGATAAAAATGCCATCTGTAAATGAAGAGTTGTATTCTCCCCTTCTGGGACTTTGGTGGTCCAGTGGGTAAAACTCTGTGCTCCCAATGCAGGGGGCCTGGACTCGACCCTTGGTCAGGGAACTAGATCCCACACGCATGCCACAACTAAGAAGTCTGCATGCCGCAATGAAGGAGTCCGCATGCTGCAACAAAGATCTCACGTGTAGTAACTAAAGATCCCACGTGCCACAACTAAGACCCAGCACAGCCAAAATAAGTAAATATTTTTTTAAAAATCTTGTCATTTCCATGGAAACCCTGGGCTACTCTGGAGTCCAGGCGACATTAAAAAAAAAAAAGAGTTGTGTTCTCCTTTTCGATCCTTATGCTGTTTTTTTTTTTTTTTTTCCTTGCCTTATTGGACTGGTGTGACCTCCAGTACAATGTCAGTGGAAGGGGTAAAAGTGGCCATCCTTGTCTTTTTCATGATTTTAAGGGGAAAGCCTTCAATAGTCACCATTAAGTATAATGTTCACTGTTGCTTTTTTCTTGGACTTTAAAGTCCTTCACCCTTTCATTTATTTGTACCTTTTTACAGAATGACTTTTTGACAGAATGAATTAGAAAATAAAAAGCCTAAGCAATCGGAGATGGGAATGTTTGCTAACTGAGTCCTGCCCCGTGTTCAGATTGGCTAGTTGGCCTGTTTCATAGGAAGAGAGGGAGATGGAAGGTCAGAGAGAAAGTAGTACAAAGATCCCTCTTCCAGCACTGTTGATCTTTTGAGAGAAAATCTTGAGTAAGAGTGTAGAATGGCACAACTGCTTTGGAAAACTGCCCTCTGACCCAACAATTTCCCTCTAGGTATCTATACAAGGGAAATACTTGCATGTGTCAACAAAAGACTTGTACACGAACTTTCATACCAGCTTCGTGTATCGTGCCAAAAAGTAGAGACAACCTACATGTCCATCAGTGAGAATGGATTTTAAAAGTTGTGGTGTCTTCATACAATGGAATACTTCTCAGCGATAAAAAGAAACAAACTCCTGGTACAGTAATGTGGGAAAACCTCAAGACCATTATATCAAGTGAAAGAAGGCAGTCTTAATACTGTTTGGTTCCATGTAGATAAAGTTCTAGAACAGATGAAACTAATCAATAGTGATAAAAATCAGAACAGTTGTTAGTTGTGGTGGGCAGAGAAGGAGGGATTGACTAGAAAGGGAAAAAAAGGACTTTATGGGGAGATGAAAATGTTCTAAATCTTGAGTGGTGGTGAATCCATGGGAATATATATTTATCAAAACTCAAACTGTATACTTAAGGTCTGTACATTTCACTGAATGTAAATTAATCCTCAAGAAAAAATAAATTTAGAAAAAGCAAACCTGCAGGGAAAGGGCAGAGCACTAATGAATAAGTCTTTGACAATGCAATTTCAGACACTTGGACCCCGGGTACAAAGAGGCTCTGCTGGGGGACAAATGACAACACTAAGGAACAGCTTTGTGAGTGGGGTCAGACCCCACAGTCTCTACTAACAGATATCCCGCAACCAATAAACATACAAACTAAGCGAAAGCAATGTGTGTGCCAAACAAATGAAGCTTCAAGACAAGTTCCATAGATCTTTTTCCAACTGATTTGCAGGTCCCTGGCCCTCCTACTCAGAAATTCAGGGGCCACCAGTGTGAACCTCAAATCACTTAGGCAGTCAGTCATTCAGACACAGCCCCCTCCCCCATGCATTTGCAAGCACTCGTCTACCTTCTCAACTCCCTAGATTCACTAGTATGCCCCATGCACTCTTCTAAATCACTGGACTAAGTGATTAAATGAGTTAAGATAGTCCAAGTAACACAGTTACAACAGTGCTGGAGTTGTAGCAAATGCCCAAGAGACATCAGATACCATTGCAGCTTCCATTTCTGCCTCTTTCTCTAGTTCTCCTTCAGCCCCACTGGATCCAAAGGAGCACTTGGGCAACAGTCATGGATAGGTTTTCTTGACTTTTTCAGAATTTCTGAATGAACTATAGGAGCCTCCCCAAGAGATAAGAGACCAGAGAGTAGAGTTTTTCTCTCTGAGGGCCTAATTGCTCAGCCAAGTTCACCATACCCTAGAACTTCAGGGGGCTCCTGAATACCAATGCTTTATACTTAAGCAAATTGAGGCTTAAGACAGTAAAATGGGTTTCACCAAGCTTCCCAAACTGTCAGAACTGTGTTAGGACTTTGCACTTTGCTGTCTTGCCCTCTAGGACTGACAGGCAGACATTGCAACCAGCAGGTGCTCAGTAAATGTCTTTATGAAATATGTACTGGGGGGCGGAGAAAGTTGTCTCCTTTCCAAGGTAGTGAGAAGTTCGAAACTTACTGTAATAAATGTGCATGTTCTAGACAAATTAAATTGTGTTGAATCCTGAGGATTTTCTTTGATTTTTTACAACCAGATTTTATTTTTCTTCCAGGTGAGAATACACTTTATTTTCCTGGGTTACACAGGGAAACTTAGGCAACTGAGTTGAAATATCTATTTAATTTCTAGTCCAGGAAAGGCAGTGTAACAGAAGGGGAAAGCAGAGACTCAGGAGCGTAACTCACTCTAACTTCTGAGTTACTTACAAACAACTCCACATCTCTGGATCATAACTGCCTACACTGCAAGGTTATGGTGGGAGCCTCAGACCGTGCCTAGCAGAATGTTGGACACATAGCCGGATCTCAACAAACACAGTAGAGCTTTTCGTTTCTCTAGGTCTATGGGATCACTGGCTCTGAGCCCCACCACCCATAGCCCATCACCCCCTGCCCATTCCAAATCTCTCCCCAGGTCATTGGTTCAGAAACAGAGTAGATCATGAGGGCTGTCTTAAGCAAAGCAGTGAAGTCACATTCAGGTCCAGCTTTAACTCAGGCCACGAGGAACTGGAGAAGAGTAACATTTCAAGTATCAAGAACAAAGCAACAAAAGAGGAGATGGGCACCCTGAGCTCCAAACTTCAAACCTTAGACCAAGCCACGATTCCAAAACAGCCTCAAACTGGGGCACAACAAAACATTATGTAACCAGAAAGCTCCTTTATTTATTCCATTGGCAAACATTTCCTGCTTGGTTTTGTATAAACATGGGTGCAGAATTTCCTAGCAGTCGTATCTTCTGTCGGGCCAGCTAGCATTACCCTGTTTGGTTCGGAGGGTTGACCTCATTGTTTCAGCAGCTCTCTTCTCCCCCTCACACCAGACACTTTGGTGAACTGGCTCCATGAAGGGATGGAGGTTTAGGTTAAATTCTTCTGGCTTAACAACACAATCAGATTGAGTTGTCCCAAAGTAGCATCAGCAACATGAAAGAAACCCTTCTGCCCGAGGACGTGGAGCTCAAGGAGTCGCTCAGCTTTTCTGAAAGGTGAAAAGAAGGACAAGATGCATGAGGGCTTAACCCAGGTGGGGTTGGTCTTGGTAAGACCACGTGTACATGAGAGAACTTGGCATGTTCCAGGAGCTCTTCTAAGAACTTCACACAGTTTAAATCATTCCATGCACACCCACAATCCTATAAGAGACACACTATTTCATAAGCACACCTTAGAGATGTCGTGGGTTCAGTTCCAGACCACCATAATAAAGCAAATATCACAACAAAGTGAGTCACACAAATCTTTTAGTTTCCCAGGGATGTAAAAGTTATGTTTACACTATATGTAGCCTATTAAGTGTGCAATAGCATCATGTCTAGAAAAATGAACATACCTTCCTTAAAAAATACCTTATTGCTAAAAAATGCTAACCGTCCACTGAGGCTTCGGTGAGTCATAGTAGTAACATCAAAGATCACTGATCACAGAAAGAGAAAAACAAATATCGTATCATAGCTCTTTTATGTGGAATCTAGAAAAATTATACAGATGAACTTATTTGCAAAGCAGAAATAGAGACACAGACGTAAAGAGTGACATATATACACTACCAAATGTAAAATAGATAGCTAGTGGGAAGCAGCCGCATAGCACAGGGAGATCAGCTCGGTGCTTTATGACCACTTAGAGGGGTGGGATAGGGAGGGTGGGAGGGAGAAGAAAAAGGGAGGAGATATGGGGATATGTATAGCTGATTCACTTTGTTATAAAGCAGAAACTAACACACCCTTGTAAAGCAATTATACTCCAATAAAGATGTTAAAAAAGAAAAATAAAGAATGGACGTATGGAAATGAAGGGGAGGGGGGGAATGAATTGGGAAAATGGGATTGACATATATACACTACTATGTATAAAATAGATAACTAATGAGAACCTACTGTATAGCACAGGGAACTCTACTCAATGCTCTGTGGTGACCTAAATGGGAAGGAAATCCAAAAAAGAGGGGATATATGTATACGTATAGCTGATTCACTTTCCTGAACAGCAGAAACTAACACAACATTGTAAAGCAACTATACTCCAATAAAAATTAATTTAAAAGAAAGATCGCTGATCACAGATCACCATGACAAGTAGAATGATAATGAACAGCTTTAAAATATTGTGAGGATTACCAAAATGTGACACAAAGACACAAAGTGAGCAAATGCTGTTGGAAAAGTGGCGCCAATAGACTTGCTCGACGCAGAGTTGCCACAAACCTTCAATTTGTAAAAAATGTAGCATCTGCGAGGTGCACTAAAATGAAGCACAATAAAAGGGGTATACCTTTATTTGCATTTTACAGATGAGGAGAGTGAGGCACAGGGATCAAGATGACAAGGCTGGGCTTCCCTGGTGGCGCAGTGGTTGAGAGTCCGCCTGCCGATGCAGGGGACATGGGTTCGTGCCCCGGTCCAGGAAGATCCCACGTGCCACGGAGTGGCTGGGCCCGTGAGCCATGGCCGCTGAGCCTGCACGTCCAGAGCCTGTGCTCCGCAACGGGAGAGGCCACAGCAGTGACAGGCCCGCATACCACAAAAAAAAAAAAAAAAAAATAGATGACAAGGCTAATAAACAGCAGAGCCCATATTCAAATCCAGACAGGTAAGCTCTGGACTCTGAGGTCTTATCCACTTGCTACACCACACCACTCGAAATACGGTTTCCAGGAAAAATAAAGTGGAACAGATTTGAATGTGTCTCCCATGCACCCCAGCTCCCTGCCTCAGCCAACATGTTCCTTGCACACAATAAACATGTATTGAGAGACACCATGTCCTGGGCTATGTCCTAGGAATTCCGAGCTAAATAGGCCATGGATCCTGTTCTCTAAACCGGTACATTCACCACTAGCCACATTTAACAAGATTAAATTAAATTTAATTTAATTTAAATTTATTTCCTCCACCGCACTAGCCATATTTCAGATATTGAATAGCCACACGTGGCTAATGGTTAGTGTATTGGACAATGTAGATACAGAACATTTCCATCATTGCAGGAAGTTCTATTAGACAGCAATGTTCTAGACTTTGCTACTCAAAGAGTGTTCCCTAGACCTGCAGCATCAACATCACCCAGGATATTGCTGGAAATGCAGAGTCTCAGCCCTGCCTCAGCCCTACTTGATCAGAATCTTCATTTTAACAAGATTCCTAGGAGACTCATGTGTACCTTAGACTTTGAGAAGCACTTCAGTCTAGAAACTTTTTTCTGCCCTACTACTGGAACTTAGATGAGCTAAGACTGGAAACTCAATTGAATGCAGGAGCCAGAGTGTTCTCAGGAGCTCACAGAAAAAGGGTCCTGATGGGAATTGCTATCATCATGGCCCTTGGAATAGAAAATAGCACACTTGGAGCTTATGTCAAGGAAGGGGCAATAGGCTGTTTGGGGGCAGTGGTGGAGGTGGGTGAGAAGAGGGCTGAGATAGCAAAGCTGTACATAAACATAAATATCAATGACAGTCAGCAATAATAATCATAAGCAACATTATTGAATGTGTACTATGGGATCGATACTTGTGGTCGACATGGAAATGCACCACACAGACCCCTCTTCAGGAAGGGCTTGCTGTCCAGTTGCAGGGTATGCATTCGGCACACAGCCTCCAGCTGTCAGCTCCTTCAGGGTCTGCCTCAGTCACAGGGTCCCCAAGCCCAAACACACCCCTTTTTGGGTAGCCCACATCAAATGAATGGTCTAGAAAGAAATTTGAAGGCTTGCTCATCTTGACCCAACTCAGGAGAGCTCTGGAAGGCTGTTCTAGCTTAGGGCTCATGCGTGGTTGGCTGAGGCTTTGTCACAGTTTCCACAGATTGACTTCTTCTTTTTCCCAATCCTTAATAAACATCTTGCATCCCAAACACTGTACCAGTGTCCACTTCCACAACTCCAAGAAATATTCATTCATAAGAGTCAATAGTTATAGTAAGTACTGAGATCCAATCTGTTCATCTGATAAAAGTCTCATTTTATTTTTAAAAAGAAGAAATGAGAGAAAAGATGGAGGAAGGAAGGAAGAAAGGAAGGAAGGAAATTAATGGAAGTTAAATACTTCCTGAGATTCACAACACACCACCATAGGTCCCAAGAAAATCAAATTTGTGACACTTTGGGACCATTATGAAAGTAGTAGCCAGTGATCAAGTGAGCACCAGCCTGGATGAGGAAGAGAGAAATAGAAACATCTCCCCTCTGCTCTCATACTGCTAAGTCTTTCAGGTTCTACAAGAGGAGTGCAAGAAGTAGGGCATAAAGGAGAGACTCAGGGCAAGTTGGAACATGAATCTCAGTAAGGTCTAACTGGGTTTCCAGAAGTTTCTTTGCTTCTTTCAACTTATGGAACCATCTTTTTATAAGAAGTAATAGTAAGGAATACTATTGATCTTTTACTATGTGACAAGCAAGTGTGCTAAGAACTATATGTGTATTATATCAATTATCACTCAAACAACACTAGGTTCGTGAGGCAGATGTTATTGGTGAATAAATACTCATTCTGCCTGCCTCTTTCCATGGGAAAAGCATAATTACCCAGCCCTCCAATGTTGAACTTGGCCCTATGACTTATTTGACCAATGAAATATGAATTAATGCAAGTGGAGGCTCTGACTGGGATTGTTCAATGGTTTGGCTCCCTCTCTTATGCTCCTAACATCCCCCTCTCAGAACTACTTCCTTTTCAGCCTGGTATCTGTGAAGTAGAACTGAACCCACCTTTCAGTCTAGAACAAGCTGCATAGTTGACCTACAGACTCTTGAGGAAGAAAATAATATTTCTGGTCATAAACCACTGAGACTGCAGAGGGAGCTGTTTGTCACGCAGCACTATTGTAGTAAAAGCTAACTAATACAGACATGGTCTGTACTTATTTTTAGATGAGGAAATTCAGGTACAGAAAAGTTAAGTGACTTGACCAAGTTCACACAGATAAATTAGTGGAGAAGCTGAAATTTAAACCAAGCAATAAAACTCAAACAGCATTGTTAATCCCTGCTTTATAAGGCATATTCAATGTTAGAGATAAATACTGTGATGTCATTCTATTTGAAATGTTAAGAGATCTTTGAATTCCACCTCCAACCAAGATTCAGTTATTTTATTTCCTAGGTCTTTTTAAGCATTCTTAGATGGTAGTGTCTATGAATAGGCCCAACATTTACATATGATTACTATGAATGTTGTAACCAAAGAAATGACAATAAAATGTCCAATCGTTGGTTCAAGATATATGCACATTATTTACATTTTCATAAGATAGTGAGTTATTATTGAAAATTACCTGATTTTCTTATCAATGGAAAACTGAGGGCAATTTCAACAGCAAAAGTATTGAGGAACAGGTTAGAACAGTCATATCTCTAAGCCTGTGCGCTTTAAGAGATGTAAGCCTTTAAGAGAAAAATATATAAATGAGGAATGGTAACTTGCATTTAATTACACTTTTAATTGAAATAATTAATTATATGTTTTCTTTTCAATTTTAAAAAATAGGGATCACAAAAATCTTACCCCTTATTACTTCATACTCACAATCAAATTTTCCTACATAATACTGAAATGTATACAATTAAGTCAAATGATTTATGTCAAACCTCCCCCACCCCACCCTTTTTTTTTTTTTTTCATTAACTGAATTTAGACCACAAGAAATTCTTGAACCTTCCTGGGAAATTTCAAGACCCCAACAGATCTTCCACACACACCCTTCCTCAGAACAACTCCATCCATCATCCCCTGCCACTGCGGCTGCTTTCACAGCCCTTAGAGAAGATAAACTTGTGACCCAAGCTGGGAAGTTGGGACTGACTCACGCTGAGAAATGGAGCAGTGTAGAGGGCATCTGGTACTTTAATTTATTCCTTCAGACTTCCCACTGCCCTTACCAGAAGCTTATTGCCACAGTCCCTCGGACTCTTTCAACTCAAACCCTTTATACACCTCGCTAGAGATGCATAACTATAAAAGTTCCACACCATTAGTTCAGATTCTTTCCAGACCCTTTCAGAAGGTCTGCCCTAAAGACAGTCACATGCAGTAAATGACCTCAAAAGGAACATGCCACAAAATACTTACTGGAAAGATGATCTAGGATGGAAGAGGCATAACAAGGAAAGGCATTTTAAGATTCTGCCTCTAATTGTCTGAAATCCATTTTACCTCTTTTAGCTTATGAATGCCACGAACAAAATGGCGATACCAATATTGTTCCCATTACCTCCATGCTGGAAGAACAAATTGCTCTTTTGTGGCTCTCCAGAGGGTCTTCCATAAGTGGCTTCCAAAAGACATCTGAAAAGGGAAGAAAGCATATTACAGCTGCAAAGTAAAATAAAGTGCCTACCAGTTTTATATACTCAATACGAGGTCTGCTGTAAGCCCAGCCCTGCTCAAGGCATGATGGGAAGTGCACAGTAATGATGAAGCCCTCATCCCTTCCTTCAAGAGGCTCACAAACCGGGTATTTGTTCAGCAAATAACTGTGTGCAACAAGATTAAGATATGTCCCTGTCCCTGAGAAAGAATACGAGAGCAAATCCATTAATTACCCTGATTTCTGGGACTTCACTCACAGTCTGTAAGGGGAGAGAAAACTGACACTAAATAATTCTAGTAAATACAACAGGAAGTGATACATGCCTAGGAGAGACTCAGTGGACAATACGGAGTTGAGGAGAATGGAAATTACTTAGAGGTAAGGGGGGAATTGATTGAGGAAGACTTTGAGTGGGTCTTTTTCTTTTTTTAATTGATTTTTATTGGTGTATTGTTGATTTACAGTGTTGTGTTAGTTTCAGGTGTACAGCAAAGTGAATCAATTATACATATACATATACCTACTCTTTTTTTAGATTCTATTCCCATATAGGTCATTACAGAGTACTGAGTAGAGTTCCCTGTGTGAGTCTTAAAAGACAGGATTTGGACATATGCAGATGGAAGGAGGGTAAACTAAACAGAAGAGAATTCTATTCATATGAGCAGAGGATACAAAGTGGGGAAACAGAGTATATGGAAATAACAGTTCCCTTTCACTCAACTGTTGGGGACATAGTGGACACAAATGGGAAATAAGATGGAAAAGTAAGCTGGGAGGAGATTTCAGAGGACCATGACCAGGAGGCTCAGAAAATTGGCATTTATTCAAAATCTCTTCTGCTGAGTTCTGGGTGTTAGGAATACAGAATGGGCAATGATCCGGGATACTCTCCTGGTGTGACCAGACCAGACTGCTTTTATCTAGTTGACCTACTAGACTTCCTGGACAAGATTTCATTCGGGAGACCACATACAAAACCACTACTGTCAGCAAATTCAATCTGTGCAAGGATTAAAGATGGTCAGGTGAGTCAGAAGATCAGATGCCAAAAGATGAATCTGGTAGCAGCAGCGTGTATGATGGATTCAAGGGAGGGGAGTGTCAACTTGGGAAGATGGATTAAGACATTATTGCAGCATCCCCAGGTAGAGGTACTGGGGGCCTAAACTTAAGCCCTGCAGTGTGGGAGAGGAGACTGGGCACTTACCAGTAGTACAAAGAGGTCAACCTTCTGGGCCTTGGAAGCAAGCAGAATACAAAGGGAAGTCAAGGGTTTTGAGCCTGGAAGATAAGATGCTGTTGCAGAAATAGGGGGCACAGAACAGAAGACAAGTTTGGAAATTAAAAAGCCAAGTTAGGGAAATAGTATTAAGATTGAGGTTCTGGCGAGATTTCCAGAGGGCAAATAACTTGGTGGGAATGCCTTGCAAGCAGTTGAGGAAAAAAATCTCTCTGGATAAACACACACATAAGAGATGAGCACATGAAACAGTTAATCGTATACAGGAGGGTATTTTTTTAATTAAGCGTAAATGTTTATTACATGCCAGACTCTGTTTAACTATTTGCTTCCCAAATATGTCAGGTGCACAAGATTTGGCCCTGGACCCTTTGTTCTTCCTGCTGCTTATTCTCCTACTCAGAGATCTCATTTACTATCAGCTTGAAAAATCCACATTCCATATTTGTCTCCAGCCCTATAGCTCCAGCTGCCTGCTAAAGACAGCCACCTGACATGGGCATCCCAACCCAATCAAGGCAAGGATAGGCTCATCCCCTTCTTTCCCCTTTAACTGGTGTTTCCTCCAAATCTCCCTATTTCTTTGAACAGGGACTTCAAATTGTGGTGCCTCAGACCTCCCCATGCTCATGACACAGTCATCCTAGAAGAGCACTTTATAACATGATGTGCCCCTGCTCAAAGCCTTCAGGCTCCCTAATGTGGACAGAATAAAAGCCAAGGTTCTCAACCAAGGTTTCAACTCCATCCCCGGGTCCATCCCAAATTACCTTTCCAATTGAAGTTCCCACTGTCTCTCTGCCCAAACCTCCTCCAGGGAGACATCCTGCATGTGACTCTCAAGCATGCTCACCTTGATGCCTTCCCAGCATCTCAAGGAGATTGGCAATCCTTCCTTCTGCCAGGCATTATTCTGCCCCAGTTTTTTCTTCATCTGACCCATCCCATCCCCTGAGCCTTGGAAAACGTCCCATCTGGTCCTGAACATCTTGTCCATTCCAGGCTAGAGGCGGTGCTTCCTCTACACTCACTAAAAAGCCAGATGGCATCTGCATAGCTATTTCCCCATATGGGATATGGGGTTATAACAGTACCTATATGATAGGATCATAAGTAAATAAATGCTCAATAAATCATTATTATGATCATTGTTATTATACGTTAGACATTGGGCTAGGCATTTAGGGATCTAAGTTGGAGTAAGATACAGTCCCTGACCTCAGGAGCTCAAAATCCACTGGGGGAGAAAATGGATTGGGGAGGGAAAAATGCAAGGAAAAAGGATGCTTTTTCACTATCTTGTCTAATTATCTTTTCTAGCATGTAAGTCATGACTCTTCTACATGATTGTAAGCCTTGGAGAAAGTAAATTTAATATTTTCTTGAACAGCTGTTTGGAAAATGTATCCTATTTCTTGTGTGTGTGTGTGTTTTACTTCGTCCAGGAGACTGTGCACTAAATAATTATATTTTCACAGGATAAACATTTTAGTTCCAAGAATCAGGGATTTTTACTCATCTGACAACACTTCGGATTAATAGCCCAATATTTAGCATCTTCCACCGAGAGCTCCTCAACCTTAGGCATGCACACACACAGACACAGACACACACACATTCACAGACACACACGCACATTCACAGACACACACACAAACGACGCTCATCCCTAACTGGCCAATGTATATGTACTCAGTGACTTGAAAAAAGCACTGGAGCTAGAGGAAGAAGAAGAAGGAGGAAGCAGAGGAGGAGGGGGAAGGGAAAAATAGAAAAGAGACAAGAAAGGGGATAAAAAGAAATTCCATCTTCAGCTCACCTGTACAATAGGAATTGAGTATCTGAATTATCCTTGCCAAGCACCAGCCTACTCATCTGTAAAATGTGTGCACTAGATTGTGGCTCCCAAGTCCTAGTTGATTATAAGACTCTCATCTAGGGAGATTTGTTAAAAGTCCTTTTCCTAGGCTCCACTCTGGACCTGCTAAATTAGAACTTCCAGGGGAGGCGCCTGAAACTCTCTACCTTTAAGAAAGCACTCCGGGCGATTACAATGATCAGTCAAGTTTAGGAATTCCTTTTCCAATTCTGATTCTCTTCACATTAAAAGACACACTCCTCCAAGGAGCTTCTGATACCCCGGAGTCGGGATCTGAGGCAGAGAGATCTTTACAGTTCTAAGAGAAAGGCTGTAATAAGGGACCGAGTCTCCTCCCTCCCTGTTTTGTCCACAGAAACACTTTCTTTTCATTTCCCAACTATGGTTTCTGATCAACATAAAAACGTTTTAACCATTTATGATTCTTTCACAAGACAGCTAAGAGCAAAGAAAACACTTTGATTATTTTGATACCCCTTAAGGACTTAAAGAAAGCTTTGAACATGTGACACAAAATCTCCCTCATCAGATAATTTTGTTGCAGTGGCTGAATTCGATTTGAATCAGATGCATATCTCCAATTGTTTCACTTACTCTACTGTGTTATTTTTAAATCGTATTGAATCCCCCCTGTTTACATAAAGATACATTTAAGGAATTATACTCAGCTTCACTGGCTTTGATCAAGCCTCTTCCATAAAATGCCACTTTGCTGGGGCTTTCACTCAATCACCTTAAGAGGAAACTTCTTTCCACTCTCCCAGGGGAGCTCCAGGGCTCTGCTTTGCAAACTTTAGAGTACACGTTTTTCTAGAAGAGCAAAACCACCTACAAGAGCTTCATAGGCAGAAAAGTTTCTAAGCTAATTCCCTGGAAATGTCTACATTCATTAAAAACAATCACGCGCTCCCATATATGATTGGGTACCTATATTCAAGCAGATAAAACCACCCTAATTCTCTAGGAAACTAACGTTTAAAAAAGAAAGATGTTGTGTTTCTTTCTCCCAAGTTGTAGCACAGGAAACATGATTCCAAGGAGCCCCACTTTCTGGTTAAGGGCTCTATGGAAACTGAATGCCTGGCTGCATCTTTTGTGAGCTATGTGGATTTAAGCAAGGTACTCATGCTTTTTGTATCTCAGTTTCCCTGTCTGAAAAATAATAAGAATAGTGCCTACTTTTAAGGGGTTACTATGAAGTTTAAATTAGATAGTATATAAAAGGATGAAAATAAATCCTGCCACGTGGTAAATACCCCATGAGCACTAGCTATTATTTCTTTTTCCAGAGATTTAGCATTTGTGATAATGTAAGTAAAAAGATTCCTTATGCCCCATCTGGCCCATCACCTCGGCAGCAGTACCCTGTCTTCCTGAATGTTTGGGTTTTGTCTATATTAAGAAGCCTGTTCAACCAGGTAAACACCTGCCCTGGCCAATAGACACTTGTATCTTCTTCCTCATTAAGTCTTGAAAGAGTTCCCCCATTCTTGGATGGTTGTCACTCTTCATTGAAGGACACAACTTTGTTTGCTCTGTTTCCTATAGCCTATGTCCCAAGTGCTCTATGCCATTGTGAAGTCATCTCTAATAACATCTGTACACCAAGTCAGAACACCTTTGCTTCAGCTTGTCCTCTACCGCTGCCATTTTAGAGGTGACAGGTGCAAAAAATTGACCTCAGTTGACCTCAGTAGCTTGCATCCAGTAGACACCCAACAAATACTTGAGTAATTAAAATCGTCCCTCTGAATCCTCCCCCACTAAGGCACTCAGACTGTATAGCACGGTACTCTAAAAAATTGTCTATCTATCTAAGACTGTTTTAAAAGGGTGAAGGAGGTGGAAAGGAAGGAAGAGAAGATTAGGGTTGTGGATGTTTTGCCATGAAAAGCCAGGGACTCATATCTCTTGGAAGAGAAGACGTGAGGATAAAATGGTGGGCACTTAAATAGAATTCTATGTATTCTATGCCCAGGTTCAAGCCGTTATTTGATGTAGATGAGAAAGCATAGAACCTCAAGCCATTTCCAGGAAAATGACTGGAGAAGAAATACCCAGGGTGCTAGAGGAGTTACTTAACAGGGGAGATCGACAAGTCAAGTGGTCAAGTACATGTAAGTAGTCCAGGGGTTCCCTGAACCAGACAGTCTTGAACAACATCAGCTCCTTGGCCACTGGCCCTCATATAGCTCATTTCCTACTGAGCAAGATGGCCCTGCATTCAACAAGGGAAAACCAAATCATGCAGAAAGCCAGTTTACCGGCAAAGCTTCCAGAAAGGAAGACATTTATCAGTAAGATAAGAAAACCTAAAATTTCATTGATTTAAAATTGAGGGTGTTGGGCTTCCCTGGTGGCGCAGTGGTTGAGAGTCCGCCTGCCAATGCAGGGGACACGGGTTCGTGCCCCGGTCCGGGAAGATCCCACATGCCGCGGAGCAGCTGGGCCCGTGAGCCATGGCCGCTGAGCCTGCGCGTCCGGAGCCTGTGCTCTGCAACGGGACAGGCCACAACAGTGAGAGGCCCACGTACCGCAAAAAAAAAAAAAAAAAAAAAAAAAAAATTGAGGGTATTGAGAGTAGGACGAATTTTACTAAAACACGTGATTTGAAAGGATGATCTTGATTTACTTCAGAACCGTGCATAATTAAGCTAAGATTGTAAGTTACTTTCCCTCAAGTGTTGAAAAATAGAAAAACACTATTAGTGAAACATAATGTTCAAAGTACATGGCAAACAGTTGGCTCTTTATAAAATTTTTATTACATCCTGTTTATTGGGACACTAAAAACTCATCCTGTTCCCAAAGCTAACATCATGGTCAGAATTCTGATATTCATAAGAAATGTAATGAACCTTCAATATTTAGTTTATATCTAGAGGATGGGGAGAATGAACAGCTCTACACAGGAAAAATAATATGAATTATTCAGAAGAAAATTCTCCATAATAGCTTAATCTTCTCTGTTTCCACGTATTTGTAACTGATATAGCTTCAGGAAGTAAAGAAGTTACACCCATCCTAGTTTTAACTGAAAAGGCCCATGGCATTCTGGGAGTAGTCTCTTTTTATCAGTGTTACTCTGGGGAACACAACAGCTCCTGGGTAATACCAGTCATTGGGAGATCAACCAAATTGCTAATTCTCTACCCCAAGGAAGTTGTCTAATTAATGTAAAAATCTCCAATGTAACACATTCCATCATCCTAAGGTTATTAAAAAAAAAAGAGATAGCTTGCTTGCTTTTATTTATTTATTTATTGAGGGAGAGAAAGTTTATTAGCATCACAGGGTGCCGTTTTTCCCCACCCCATCCTAGCTTCCAGGTCTGAGGTCCTCGGTCATTTGGTAGGTTCAACCTGGAGGAGGCCACTGCAGCTGTCGGCCCCAAGTACGTGAATGTGCAGGTGATACACAGATTGTGCGCCCAGCTGCCCATCGTTGATCACAAGTCAGTAGCCATCTCCCAGCCCCCCAGCCTTTGCTGTCTTCTTGGCCACAAGGAGAAGGTGTCCTAGAAGCTTCTGGTCTTCTTCCTCAGCCTGGCTAATGCAAGGAATGGGCTTCTTAGGAATGACCAGAAAGTGCACAGGAGCCTGAGGGACCACATCACGGAATACGAGACACTGCTGGTCCTCATACAGAACGTCACCTGGGAGGCTTCGATCTAGGATCCAGGAGGAGATGGTTGGAGCTGCTCCCCGAGGAGCTGCCTTCTGGGCCTTGGACACTTCATTCCCATCAGTCACACCTGCAGCTCCTCGGACCCTGTGTCGACCTCGGTGCCTGGGCCTGTGCAGGCCGTCGTCCTGGTTCGTTTCTCCTGCGGCGAGGCTTTAAGAGAGGTTGCTGCGACCACCAGTCGGACCTCACCGCACAGCCCTGGAGCCTGAGCCTCGGGAGGGGCAACGTTCCCGGCAGGGCTGCGCACGCCGTGGGGAGCCGGGGAGGAACGCGGCCCCCCGCCTTGCAGGGCGTCAGAGCCGCGGGACCCCTCCATCGCCCCATGGCCACCTCTCACCTGCGCCGCCCGCGGCGCCGCCACCGCCTCTGCCCGGCGCGCCCCGCAGAGCCCGGCGGCCAGCACTATGGCCGCCGCCATCTTCCCCTCGGCCGCGCCGGGATCGCTTTTAAATTTCAAAATATCTTAATAAGAAAGTTTTTTAAATTAATAATAAAGGTGGTACAGGCAGCAAGGAAAATAACATAGGAATGAACTTTTATTTATGCAGAATTCACTTATTAAGTATATACTTTGTAGTCTGTGTTCTAGACAGAGAAACACAGGTTAATATGCCTGATCTTTTTTCTATTCTCTTTGTATGTATTTTTCGCAGCCATCTCTGTCACCAGGGCTGTGCCACCGTAGAATAACGTGTATATTCTTGGCCTGACGAAATGAGGCACAGCTGGCACGTAGGTTAAGAAGGAAACAGTGGAAACGTGAGCTGAAGCAGCACAAAATTTTGCATGTTAAAAAAATCTTGTAATAACCTATAATGAAAAGAATCTGAAAAAGAATATATATGTATGTATGTATGTATGTATAACGGAATCACTTTGCTGTACACTTGAAACTAATACATTGTAAGTTAACTATACTTCAATTAAAAAAAAACCTTAAAACAAATGAGTCACAGACATCTAAAGAATATATTATTTAAAGAAGACAGAAACTAAAGTGGTTATAGATTTGGAAAAGAGCAGAGGAGAGAAACAGTTAAAGGAACCGAGATTGGCCCCTCAGGGTGGCTGAGTAATATATGGAGTGTTATTAGATCAAAGTTCTCTATCTCTGAGGAGAAAACAACCAAAAATTGGCTTTAAGTCAGTCCAGAAAGATGTCAGCTTAGTTTTTAGGATGAATTCTTGGTGCCTAAGTTGATACGTATCATATTAGGTTACAAAGAGAAGTCTTGTAATCTCGCTCCCAGGAGATGCATGGATATGAGACAGGAAAGCCCCAGTAACATGCATGACCATGTCGAGTGGCTGATTCACCCAGAGCCAGAGGGACACACTAGAAGACTTCCTGGGGTTCTTGCAGGCTCAGGATTTTCTAATAATTCCACAAACATGAGGCTGTCGAAGCAACTGCTCTGCCCCGCGTTCAGCAATTTTGGCAAATCCCAAATACTTTTTCTTCATATAAATGAGGTTAACAGCAAGAACAGATTTTACAAGGACGTTTTACAACCAATCAGCACCTCACCGAATGGAATAAATACCTGCTTCTTTCTTAATGTAGTAAATGGCTGGACATAGTTTACCATACAGCCAGAGCTCAGTGCCATTAAAAGAACTGGTGGAAAAAAGTACCGTGTATGCAGGAACCATGTAGGTAAATCAGCATTTTGGAAAGAGAGTTAGTGGCCCTGGTGTTCCCAGGGGAGTTTCACTGGATTCTTTTAACCAAAGTCAATCTGCCACGTTGAGGAAACACAGGGTCAGCCTTAATGCTTTTGGTCCCAAGGGAAAGTTGTCCAGTTGCCAGAACATGAAACAAGAAAGAGGAGGAAAATTATCTCCTTTTCTGTCCCTGCTATGAGTAGTGATGAGAAGAAATGTATTCTATGGGAAGGTCTGCAAAGAGAAAGCCTTCTGCCTATTTCTCACTCTCTCTCGGTTGAGACTTGCTCCTGCCACGTGAGAGAGGCACTCATGGTACAACAGGCTGATAGGAATAAAAGAAATTTAGAAATTATCCAACTTAAAAAAATATATAGGACTTCCCTGGTGGTGGTGCAGTGGTTAAGAATCCTCTTGCCAACGCAGGGGACACGGGTTCGAGCCCTGGTCCGGGAAGATCCCACATGCCGCGGAGCAACTAAGCCCATGCGCCACAGCTATTGAGCCTGCTCTCTAGAGCCCACAAGCCACAACTACTGAGCCCATGTGCCACAACTACTGAAGCCTGTGCGCCTAGAGCTGTGCTCCGCAACAAGAGAAGCCACCACAATGAGAAGCCTGCGCAGCACAAGAGTAGCCTCCGTTCTCAGCAACTAGAGAAAACCTGCGTGCAGCAGCGAAGACCCAATGCAGCCAAAATTAAATAAATGAATAAATAAATTAATTGAAAAGAAACCGTGGGACCATATTATTCTGCCAAATAAGTCATACAGATGGAAAGTGAACTCCATGCTAGAAAGCTTCATGCTGGGCCTAGGTGTGTCACTAGTCTAGTCTTTGTGGAAAAAACAAAATAAAATCCTTTTCTCTTGTTCTTTGACTTCTTTTCGAGGTACAAAATGAAAAAGCTGCCCCCCAGCTTGACTGGAGATCCCCCCGTAAAACAATTCAAACCATGTGAGAAAAACAATCATAACACTATCTATGGAAACAAAAATGGAAACTTTTAAAACTGTTACTAAGCAAAGACAACAACCGTGTCCCCCCTTCAGAGTTGATAAAAGATCATGAGGTTGAAATTCTGCACAGCACTTTGAAAACTAGAAGGCTCAGTCTTAGGACTTCATTTTTCTTTTAAAGCAAATACCTTTGAAAGCTTGCTGGATCCACACTGGCTCCATCCTCTGCTGTGTTTTTGATCTACGACACTCAGAAACAATTACTGTCATAGTCAAATACATGTGGATGATTTATAGCCCTCTATGCCACTTACACTTAAGAAAAATAATTCTCAAAGCATACTGATATTAGGACAAAACAAAATGGCCTTGAAAATGAACCAATCATGCACAAAAGCCGTATTTTTTAAAATCAACAAATAAAAAGAGGACACAGTATTTTTGTTTGAAAGCTAATGAAATTGGAAACAAGGCAAGTCAATAAACTTTCTTCCAAACCCCCTTTCCCTACCCCTGGAAAGCATTTTATGAGATAACGAAAACCTCTAACACTGAGTGATGTGATTAAGTAATAAAAGGCTGATTTTTCTTCCTGTGTAACCTCCACAGGATGCTTATGAGAGCACGACAAAGGTCTATGTAAAGAGTTAACTGTGTGTTGGTGTAACCCCAGATTACAGGTGTTTGTTAAGGGAAATCCCACTGAGATTTTTCTTAAGACTGGTTGAAGAACAGCATCATTTTCTCTCACTCTAATGAGCTGGTTAGCAAGCGCCCCACCCCCCTTCCTAGAAGGCTCTGTTAACAGTGTACATGGGTGCATTGCCTCAGCCTGGAGTCTACCGGAAAAGCAAGCTTGCACACTTAAAATCTCGTGAGTCACAGATGAGTGCTGTATGGATGCCAGAGCTTGCATGAAGAACCAACTTTCCTTCCACGTGCTTCACGAGAGACTGCAGAGCCACTGCAGACATGCCATGCCGATGCACTAAGAGAAGATGGTTGGCTAACCTCAACCGCTGGGAATGTAACACTTAAAGGATAGCGCACGTGCTCCTTCCCTCCAGAGGGACAGTGCAGGGCACACCGCCTTGACCCAGACCGCTGCTCTGCAAGTTCCCGGTAACAAGCAGGTTAAGCCAGCCATAAATCAACCTTCCAACCAGGGCTTCATCACCCTACACCCTGGACTCTCAGGGCTTTGCAGCCATCTGAAATTTCTTTAGTGGGATTACCCTGATGGACACAGAATTCCTGGAGTCTGTCATTGTAGAAAGACTGCTTCCAACAATATTTATGAGAAGGTGCTTCCATGGCTCATCCTCACACTTTTCTCCTAATATTCAAACTGTTTGTATTCTAAATTCTTCTCCCAGAAAACCTTTACAGCAACAGATACATGTGTATGTGTGTGTGGTGGAGAGGTGGGCTCTAGTTTTAAAACTTTTTATTTTGAAACGATTTCAAATTTCAAGTTGCAAATGCTAAACCCCCCTTTCCACCAATTTAACAGCTTTTAGTTATTTGCCATGTTTGCTTAATGCAGCCCTGCTTTCTTTCTGTGTGAGTGTGTGTGTGTGTATCCACGCAAAAATATAGATATATTAGCTCTGAACCATGTGACTGTATGCTGCATGTTTGATGTCTTACTCTGTAATACATCAATGTGTATTTCCTAAGAATAGAGTCTCTTACGTAATCACAGTACAGCTATCAAATTCAAGAAATTTAACATTGAATTTAAGAATTTTCTTCTAATCTACAGTCCATATACACATTTCATCATGTGTCCCCGGTAATGACCATCATAACAATTATTTTTTGGGTGAAGGATCCAGCTTGGGACCCCACAGTGCATTCAGTTGTCATGACTCTACAATCTCCTTGAACCTGAGAGCCATCACTCAACCTTTCAGTTACTTTATAGAATGTCCCTCAATTTGATATTTCCTTGTGATTAGGCTCATGGATCCCCTTTGGGACTGGAACACTACATAATGATGTGTTCTTCCCAAAATGTCCCATCTTGGGACCCGTAATACCATTTGCCCCTTTGTGGAGATGTTAATTTCTATCATTTGGTTAAAATGCTGTCCCATGTCTTTACTGCATAACTTTTTCCTTCTGTAGTTTTAGATACCTTGAGATTATGTAAGTATTCTGTTCTACATCGAACCTCCACCTTTAGATTGAGTATCCATTGATGACTCCTGCCTGAAGCCATTTTCATTCTAATGCTCATGTGTTTTCTTTTTTATTTAAGTAACATTGTAGAAACAACTCACTGAACACCATCACAGGGTAGGAAAAATCCCTTAGATTGTGTTAGCTCACAACTCACCAGGTTTCTTCATTCACAGGGTGACAATAAAAAGGAGAAAAGAAGGAAATACATGCACTACAAATGGGCCATGTTTGCCCCAACATGCTTTCCTTTTATCCTAGTTTCTCCAAAAGAGTCCTGTCCCCAGAGATGGGAGTGCAAGTCTGGAATCAGGACACCATCTTCCACTCCTTTGATTCAATATCAAGCATTTTTCATGATGATTACATGCAGTCACTAGTCCAGGGCATTTCCTCTCTTTTGTTTAAATTGCTTCTAGAATAAACACCTCAAAACTTAGGATGGCGGCCAACGGAAGATAATCTCTCAGGGGAAAACACTGGAATCCTCACAACTTCCATCAGTAAGAAGCAGAGGAAAATGCCAAGTTGCCATTCATTTCCAAAGATATTACACGACACAGTAAAGCTTCTCACCTTTAATTCCACAGAATGAAAGTTAGTCTTTCAAAACGTTAAATTTCATATATGGCAAATAAATCACACTGTAACATTTCCCATGGAAACAGAAAAACATATACATATATTATATATAGAACTTACAATTATATACACTTTTCCTTGCAAGAGGAGCTCCACGGATCTCAGAAATCTGATATGTTAATTATCAAGGGAATCTTATACTCCTCCATATGAAATGAAAGAAAGTGGGGGAATCTACTACCTATCCCTCTAGGGTTTATCTTGCTCACTAAAAATAAACATAGTTCCTTGAGGACAGATGGAAAATGTGAGGTGACAATTCATTCTCCAAGAAAGCATGTGACTTCCCAAGAGCAACTTCTCACTTCAAGGTGTAGAATATTCAGATGCATAAAACACTCTCTAATCTGTAGGCCAGAAAGCCTACAAAAGCAATGATTATTCTGATAAAACTGTAGTTTGACTGAAAATCAAAACTAACAAAGACAAAGGGACCAGGTCCAAAATATCGATGCTGATTTGGTCAGTGTTGCTTCCCTCATTCTTAATCAGAATCTGGCAACATGAGCTACTTCTTGTCATCTAATGAAGATTTGCTTGTCTTTCTTGCATTGGCATGTATTGTATTTAAAGATACTATATCAAAATCCCAGCAGGGCAGCCAAGTGAAAGAGACTAAACATCTACCCATAGCATGAAAGCATACTGCACAGTATTATATGATATCTACTGTGTCAGGTCTTACTGTCTTTTAGAGCTGGAAGTAACTTCGATATTATTTTATAACCACTTTATTTTATAGGCAATGCAACACAGATACCATTTGAATACGTGTTCATTTCATAAATATTTAAACTTATTTAAATATTTATTTGGTCAAAGAATCTTTATCACCTTTGCTTTGTGCCAGGAACAAGACCAGGCCCTAGTTATATGATGGGGAACAAGACAGATGTAATTGCTACTCTCACAAATATTGTGCCCTACTTGTGCAGTATTTACTGCTGGTAAAAACATCATAGTTTATAAAAAGTTTTCATGTAGATCAGCAGTGCTCAATAGAACTATAATGTGAGCCATATACAATATTTTAAAATATCCAATAGCCACATTTTTTAAGTGTAGAGAAGAGAAATTACTTTAACAATATACTTAATTTAACCCAGTATGTCCAAAATATTATCATTTAACATGTAGTCAACATAAAAAGTTACTAATGAGCTGTTTAACCTTCTTTTTATACTAAATCTTTAAAATTCAGTGTGTACATTACATTTAGACCTCTCAATTCAGATGCTGAATTTTCATCAGAAATATTTGATTTGCATTCAGATTCCATAAAAGTTTACAGCTGAAAAAAGTAGATTGACAAATTCAAGTCATTCCAACTATTCTTAAAAGTTTTCTGAGAACTAAATCAAGCAGGTTTTAAATTTAAATTGAAATGAGTTAAAATTGAATACAACTGAATCCGGTTCCTCTGTCCCACCAGTGCTATGCCAAGTACTCAGTAGCCCCATGTGGCCAGTGGCTGCCATACTGGGGGTACAGCTCTGAGTGATATCGTTTTATTTTCCTAGGAAATAAAGGAGCTTGGCAGGGCAGGTTTTGCTACCCACATTGTACATATGAAAAACAAACACGGCTTAGAGGTGACAAAATGACTCATTTGAGGCTGTAGGGACCAGTGAGTGGTGGAATCAGAATTCAATCCCAAGACTTCCAAAGCCCAGTGATCTTTCCCCACATCTTGCTGCATTAAAAATGATCATGAGAAGTCTTACTCTGTTCACAGCACTGTGTCAGGCCATAGAGAATCTTAAACGTCAGATTATTATGTTTGGACTTGAGCCAGCCCAGAGGTAGCACACAGGTGGTTTAAGGCATGAATTGAGCCACAAATGTGTTCTATTGGTCAGGTCCAATTTTTCTTTTAAAAATCTGAATTTGAGTACTTCTTCATGAGACATCCGTTTTCCAGTTTCCCACAGACCCTACCACCCTCTATTACTCATAACCATCCAGCCTCACTCACTCACTTGTTCTTTTCCCTTCCCCTGATGTGTTTGAATTTGACAGCCCAGGGAGGCAGTTGATGCCATGAGGGGTTTTCAGCAAAGGAGGAGAGTGAGAGGTCCAAGGCTGCTTCCAGATGACTAACCTGGTCCTCTGTGCAGGCTAAATTCGTTCCAGTAAAGACTGGAACCAAGGAGACTAGTTTAACTTGAGTACTAGTCTTTTTTAAAGCTCTTTTTGCTTCTTTCAGGTTTATTTCCTTTGAACGTTCATTAAAATATATTTTTGATCCTAAAAGATTCTGCAGAATGTCTTAAATTTTCAGTCAATAGCTCAAAGGCAGCTTCCAATGAAATGATAGAACTACTCTCTCACTCTCTCTCTCTCTCTCTCTCTCTCTCTCTCTCTCTCTCTCACACACACACACACACACACACACACACACACACAGAGTCCGTCTCTACCTGAAGGGCACCTGAATGACTCCCATTGAAGGCTTCTGAGTGGAAGATAAGGATATGAACTTTAAACATGTAAAGATATCTTTCTTCCTTCCATACTTGCCTACTAGGAGGCATTGGACAAAACCTATAAATCCCATATATCTGTGGTTTTTTTCTTCTGAAGTATGAATTTATGAATTTTTCATCTTTGCTACACCACAGGTTCCTAGAGGGGATGACATCATGGTAGGTTTCTGAGTCTTTCTATGAAAATAACCAAAAGAATGTTGACTTGGACATTATTGGTGAGGAAGACAAAATGGCCCAATTTTAAGATGCATCAGTTTTTAGGGGCCCCCTTGCAGGTACAAAATCAAAAGAGCAAAAGCAATGATTGTGTTACCAGTATGAGTTTCTTGATTAATCTAATGTAATTATGACATATTATACTTATCATAATCGGGGAAAAGGTAAGAATTTGTTTAAGGTAATTCACTGGAAAAGTCCAACTATATTTTTTGTAATTCATTTCAAAGTAAGTTTTCTGTATCTGAAAAAACACTCTCTTACTTAAGTCTACATATTTCATTGTGTGGAGTAGGAGAATCTAAAGCAGAGATTCTGAAGCCTGAGTGTAAGTGTTGTGGTGTGGGGATGCTGATTAACAGGCAGATTTCTGGGACCCAGCCCCAGAAATATAATTCAGTAGGTATAGGGCACCTCAAGTCCCACAGTGACTCTGAGGTAGGAGGTACCTATAGACCACTTTGAAAAATATGGCTCTAGCAATTGGCTATATGTCATGGACCTTTCACCTGGGGCAGAGATCACTAGCCTAGTTGAAGATTACTTCCCATTAAGATGCACTCAACTGGTTGCACTGATGGTTCCAAATAATGGCTCCGCTGTATCCACACTCTCTCCAATGTGACTCTGCAGCTCCTTCCATCAAGAAGAAGTCTATTTCCTTACCTTTTGGGTCTAGGCTGGCCTTGTGACTTGCTGGTCAATTTACAATGGAAATGTCAGCATGCCAGCTCCAAGTGTGGGCCTCGAGAAACTTGCATGCTTCTCTCTCTCAGATCCTTGTTACCACCATGTGAACCAAACCAGACAAGTCTGCTGGATGATGAAAGACCACACAAAGGAGATTCCACCTTTCCCATTCAAGGTGACCTTGGAGCAGCCTATAGTCAGCCTAGAAATGCAGAGCTCCTACTTGGCCCACCGCTGGCCAGGGATGCTTGGGGAGCCTTGCCAAGAGCAGAACAGCTGTCCAACCGACCCAAGAGCAATAAATCTTAATTTTTTAGGCCAGAGTTTGGAGTAGCTTGTTATGCAACAATAGCTAACTGGTACAAAAGGCAAAGTCACCATGTGTCCTCTGTTCAGGAGAGTCTGAAGGAGACAATAATTCCTGCACAGGAGAGAAACACCTCTGTTATTTTGGCCAAAATAACAAATAAATAATAAATCCATGGCCAAAATTTACTGGTGGACCAAGGTGATGGCCAAGGATAGAGTACAAGATGAGAAGTAAAACCCAGGCCCCAAACAATGTAATAGTTAACAATAAAAATCTAAAGTGACATTATTTAAAATCATTGCAAGATTAAAGATCCAAGCCATAATAAAAGACTTTTTTTTAGTGTTCCATCAGGATCTTGCTGTCCATTCACCCTAAAAGGATATAAAAGGTATAGAATTTGTTCTTTTGAATGAGACACATGTAACCTAGTATTTTTTATATTTCCTGTAAAATCTATCATATCTTTGTGAATTCCTCAAAAGCATTCAAAATCAGATTGTTTAAAGCTCCCCAAAGGCAAAACCAAAGTTAAGACATCCCTAGTAATTCAAACACAGCTTTGCTGAATTTCCCTGATGTTGAATTATTACATGATGTTTCACATATCTAGAATCAGAATGCTAGAAAGACCAGGTCTCGTAAGAGAAATACATCTGTGCTCCTAGAGTATTGATTGTTTTGGCGCTGGTTGCATTACTCTCTGCTTGTAAAGCAATGTCCGTGGTGTAGGAAACTCTCTGGAGTGATGGGTCGCAGAAGAGCACACCATATGCTCCACGGTTCATGAGCACAATGGCCTTAAGTCAAGGGTGACGCTTGGATTAAGAATCTCTTTACATGAATGTAATGGGTACATTACATCCAAAGGCCAAATTAGTTACTTCTTTTGTTTGACGGATAATTATTTCACCCCCTATAGAAGAGAGAATGAACAAAGCCTGTCAAAATCATAGAATTTCCTCATCACTGGCCATCTGCAAACGCACTAGAATGGAGGAAAGACTTAAAAAGTCTATTTCTTATCAGACCAAATATTGGCCCCATTGGCCCCAAAAAGTTTTCATAATTTTCTTAAAGATTGGCTTTCTTGGATAAAATGACAAAAAAGTCATCAAAACAGCCCCAAACTAAGAAACCATATTATGTAGTATTCTGTAAAATTACTTATACCAGCAGTGAAAACAGGAAAAAAAAGCCATAAAACAGGTTCCAAGACGATCTCCCACACCTTTCAACAAATGTCCTACCAGGTATAAATCCCAGGTCTTAAACGATAATCCCCAAACAGGGAAAATCCTGTGGTTTCATGGCCTCAGACTCAGAAGCAAATGTCTACAAGTCAGACTATCCCAAGATATATACTTGCTGAAGATTTCTCCCCATGTTACGTTTAACCTAGAGTAGATCAGCCTTTCTGATTGTACAGCTCCTGACGTTTGGCTGTTTTACGAGAAGCTGGGTGGCTTGCAGTTCAAGTGTGCCAGCACTCCGGGAGTGCCCTCATAGTGTGAGCGGTCAGAGATGATTAACCGAAAAATATTTCTAAGTTAAACATTGATTGCCTCTGCCTCTATTTATTCCTATCTTGGATGACCTTTCCAACTCTTTTTTTTTTTTTAAACCAAAGAAAGCAGGCACCAGTGGCTTTGCATGTCTCCGTGAAAAGCAAAAGCAGAATTCTGCATTTGTTGGTCTTGTGGTTTTATCTTATAAAGAAATGAGCAGGGCATTGAGGCGATCCAAGGAAGTCTATTTGTTTTTCTTTGTACACACAGACAGACACACAGGCAGACAGATAGACATACACACCACACACACATGGACACACACCATACTCGTGACTTGAATGAGATCCTTTCTGTTTTGTTTCGTTTCAGTCACTATCTTATTTAGTCCACACAGATTCAGAAGGTCTGAAACGAGCTTAGTTTATGAGTTAGCTTGAACCTCATCATCCTGCTCATTCTCTTCCTACCTTTTAGGAAAAGGACTGCATATATTTAAGACATCGATCCTCCAGATCTCAATCTACCACTTCAATCCATCACCAAATCCTGCAGCACCTCACTGTGAACTGTATCGTATCACACACACACACACTCACATGTCCCCACCACTGCTCAGCACTCCAAGCCTTAAAGTTTCTGGTCCTATCATCTCTCCTTTCCATCCTATTTGCAAGATGAAGGTTAGTCTTACTAGAACACGGTTGACATCATGCCATGGCATCCCTGCTTAAAAACCTACAATGGCTTCCTACTGCCTAATATCAAGGTCAAATTCCTCTTCCTAGGTCAAAAGCATTTCCATAATTTTTTCCCTTTTTATCTACTCCACTTAATTTCTTACCTTTTCTTTACTGCATAACCTTTATTTAATTAGGCTGGTTTTTCCCAGGCTACCCTCCCACCCTCAGGAGTATTACAACTACTTACTAATATCTTTTAAACCTCTCCTGCCAGGTACTCACGAAGTTAGGTATGACCATGTGACCTTCTCTGGCCAATGAATTCTAAGCAGACAGAAGTGACATGTATTATCTCTGGGTGGAAGTATTTAAGAGACAATGCAGTTTTCTCATATCCTCTCCTCTTTGCCACAAAGACCTGTAATCTTCCAAATGGTAGCAACTCCATTGCCCTGGATCCCTAAGTGAAGATGAGTTTCAACAGATTCCTCCTACTGGTGTGTGATGAACATTAGCAGGAACAGAACATATACTCCACTGCTTATGTCACTGAGATTTGGGGGGTGGTTGTTACTGTATCCTAACCTAGCCCATCCTAACTAATACACTCACTGTGCTGGTTCCTGTCTCCAAGACTTTTTATTATAAACATGTCCTCTCTTTACTTCCTCCTACTTTTTGAAGTTCTGCTCAGGCTTCTGGACCCAGCACAAGTTCTCTTCCTCCAAATGGCCTTCCCCATTTATCCCATACCACAATGGTCTCCCCTTTCTCTATATGGATATGTACCCTCATACACTTTAACCTTTGATTCAACAGTGACCAGATACTTATTGAACTCCTTGTGTTGACAACTGCCTTAGATACAAAAGCAGATGAGACATGATTCTTGTTACCACGAAGGTAAGGTATATTCACCAGAGGGATACAATTAGAAAATCATACAGTAATAGAAGATGAGACAAAAGTTGTCAGAATGCAAAAATGGCTCATTGCTAAGCCAGTGGCATAAATATGTAGTGCCAATAATGTAACTAAAGGCATCCGGGAAAGCTTTTAGGAAGTTAAGAGCTCCCTTGAGTAGTGGCCAGAAGGAAGGACATTTTAGGTAGGGACTTAGAGCACAAGTATGGAAAAGAAACACTTAAAGTTGGGTCTGTTCATTAAAAAAGTTTATTAGAAAAAAATTAGCATAAGAAAATAGTGGAAGAAAATAACAGAAAGGCAGTTGGAGTCAGATTTTGCTGAGTCATATGCTGAAGAGTTTGAGCTTCTTCCTGCAGGAATGAACAGCTGCTAAGCTGTCCACAGCAGAAAGTAACATGCAGAGAGCACTTTATTGGGGTGATCTATCTGACATTTACAAAATAGATGGATTGAATCAGGTTAAGAGAATGGAAGCAATATCTAATATATAATTCCCCTCAAATTTAATAAATACTAATGTTGTCTCTCCAATTACTGTGTATCAGTTAGCTATTGCTGTATAACAAGTCACCCCCAAATTTAGTTGCTTAAAACAATAAGCATGTATTACCAATCACAAATGTCTGGGTCTGCTGGGTTGTTCTTCTGGCCTTGGCAGGACTCACAGGTGCATGTAGTCGGCTGCTGGTGGGTAGATAGGCAAGTCTGTTGATGTTAGCTAAGCTTTTTCACATGTTTTGAAGGTGACTGACTACAGACTGATCTAGGATGGTCTCCACTGAGACAACTGGGCTCTCCAGGTGATTTCTCACTCCCAGCAGGCTAGCTGAGACTTGTATGGTAATGGCAGGTGTCCAAGAGAACAGGCAGAAGCGCATAAGGCCTCTTCAGGCCTGACCTAGGAAATGGCACGACAGTATTTCCGTTTCATTCTACTTGCCAAAGCAAGTCACAAGTCCAACTCAAATTCAAGATGTGAGGAAGTAGATACAAAGTCACACTGTAAAGGTGGGGCCACAACCAGCCCATTAGCTGGGAAGGAAAGATACAGGAACTAGGCATTTTCTCCCACCCTTTATTCATGCTCACTTTATTCTGTTATAAGCTGGGGCGTTACATTATTATACTCACCATTTTACAGATGAGGAAACGGGGCTTCCACATGGTTAGTAATTCACCTAAGATCATATATAACTGAGCAGTGTAATCAGTATCTGAAATTCAGTCTGAGCCCAAGCCCATGGAATTTTGCTTTTTGATAGAGGTCATTATATTGAGAAAGAGAGAGTGAAAATCAACGGTAAAGGAGAAAGAACATATTGCTGAGGTCAAAAGAGTTAAATTCAAGTACCAGCTATGTTTGTTTCTTTATCTAATATATCCAGCTGTCTTACAGAGGCTAACATAAAAACAAAAACATCTACACGCATAAAAGTATTTTGAAAACTACAAAATTCTGTACAAAATAGAATATATCCTTATTGTAATGTTTAACATCTTTATAGAATCTGGAATAAGTCTGTATAGAAGATGAACAACATCCTCCTGGGAAAAAGGGCATTTATTATCTAAAATTATCTAAAATATGCCATGCCAAAAGAACCTCCAAAAAATAGGCCAAATATCTTTATATCTTCTGCTTATGAGAAATTTAAGTAAAAATTTGTGGCTGTTAAGAAATTATTTTTAATATTTTTAAGGCATGATAATTCTGTTGCAGTTGCTGCTTTGCTAAAGAGTTCTTATTTTTTAAAGTGTAGTAGTGATGGGTGAAATTATATGAAGTCAGAGATGTTTCCAGAAAATTTAGAAGGTATAGGTGAAAGATTAGCTATGATTAACTATTGAAGCTGAGTAATGGGCACTTTTATGTCTGTTGGAAATAATAAGAAATTTGTATGAAAGAAAAGTTTTTCTGTTTACTTAAAATCTTCCAAATAAGTGTAGCTGTCCTTCCTTTAAAATAAAAGCTCTTTGCATCTGATATTTCAGAAATATTCCCAGAGCAATAGGCATGACCTGTAGAGTCTGGATATTGTTTCTTTCAACATGAAAACCAATTGCCAAAGAAAATAAAACAAAACCCAAATTACCATCTTTTCTCAATAGCCACAGCGAGAGTTCCCTAAGCTATTTCTCGAACTTAATTCCCAACTCTCATTTTAACGTCAGGTTTCAACCTTACACATTAACCACTGCAATCTTACTCCACCCTTGCTATCTGTTCTTAGCAATCGTCTGTTCACCGTTGTCTGAGCCACCCTCGCACAATCTGTTCTTCTGGGTAGCAAAATATGGAGCAAGGCTTGTGTTGATTTTGTGCAGCCCACATTCCTGGAATGTTAGCACTGAGCACAGAATTTGACCTGTAACACAATGAGGAAAGAGTTCAAATGCAAACTCCAAAGATATCCATCCCACAGAATAAATGCCAATAAGCAATTTCCTTTTCCCAGCCTACCAGAGATTTTTAGCAGATAGCCCATAACAGACAGAACCTGTGCCAATATTTTATAACCCATAAAATTTCTTCAAGCAGTTGTACAGATTTCCAGCCATCCTTTGATCAGTCTTTGTAACAGTGACTCCGGGCTTTCGCCTAAAAATGATTCCTAGATCTCGATATATATATATACAATGGAAAAGATCTGCCCTTCAGAAAGTCTCTCATTAAAGCGCTAATCTGTTCCACCACATTCTTCCGAGACACAGCGATCAGCACCCGAGCCGGACTCCATGGCCAGCCCTAATAAGACTGATAGAAACAGCTTAAGTAATTGGATTGCTATATGGGATTGAATGTCTGACAACAAAAGATAGCCATCTCTATTCGACCACCCTATCTTTGTTCCCACAATGAATTCATTTAGCAATGCACTTAGAGGCTCCCAGGCCCGGGGAGAAATGACAGACTAGGGACACAAAAGCTGGGCCAGCTGATGAGCCCAGAGACAGAGACTGTGCGATTCCAAAAAGTGAATTACAGGGAACACAGGCAGCACACAAAGAGTTCTTGAATCATTATCATAATCACATTACTGCACTGGTCCCCAGTTCCCGGCCGAGGGTAGTGTAGGCTACTTCTCATTCTGACCACGGACTTCATACTTGTTTGCCACCTGCAATCTACTGTACATGACTTCCTGGCTGATACACTCTGAAGCCCAGCTAGTTCCTATCTCCTAGACATATTTTTTACTTTTAATATTTTTTGCATCCAAAGAGACTGACTGTATAGAAATGTTCAAGTAGTCAGGGTAGAAGATGTTGGTGCTAAAATGATGTCATTTTTGTCTCCAAATTTGTGACTTGGGAAAGCACTGTCATCCATTACAACATAAGTGCAATGTCAAAATCATATTTTGACATATAATTTCAGATAGGTCTAAACAGGGTTAATATAAACCAAAATGTTGATTTATAAGTTTAGGTAGGTCTAAAGAAGGTTAATATAAATTAGAATATTGAGAGCTAAAGCTGGTTCTACAGCAAAATGCAGCAAATAGTATCCACACTCAGTGAGTCTGAAGCAACATTCCCAGTTCATATTTTCCTAGAAGCTTTGACATATTTATTTCTTGACCACTGGGTATTTCATTTCCTCAGCAGTATGGCATAAATTATTTTCACTTTTAACTTCTCTGGGACAGTTTGGGGCTGTGTGGAAAGAATACCAGTCATCACCTCATTTTATAATAAACAGAGACATTGGTACGATAACCATGACCAAAAATGCAATAACACAGCAGCAATAATAATAGTAGAAATGGCATTATTAAACAATAATCACTCTAGACACACCAACCTAGAGAGAGGATTCTAAATATTTCTAAATGAAGTTCTGATTTAGCCGTACAACATTCTGTAAGAGGGCTTGGGGATCATTCCTGCTACTTTAAAATGGAAAGAAACAGCAAAGCCAGGATGCCTTTGCTTTTTCAAACAGTGGCACCAAAGAAGCCCAAATACAAATGTCTTGACATCTAGTCCAATACTCCAGGTCTTTAAAAAGGATCTTTCAGTCAAGATTCCTTGCCCAACTTGGCAAAGGGATAGAACCGACTTCACAGGCCAAACTGTGACTTTGGATCATAGCTGAAAATACACAGTCATATGTTGTCCAAAGTTGGCATGATTTTCCCTTCTTCACTTATCCTACTGCCAAATGGAGGACATAGTCTCAAGTGCTATAACCATGAAAAAGATTGAAATACTTCTAAGCATGGGTAAAGAACATATTTTTCATTTTGACATAAGTAATGAGCAGAACCATGGAAGGATTTTTATTCAAACCTTCTAAGCAGAGAGTTCTGGGAGCTTTGCTGATTTCTTGGCGGAGAATTTTTCAGAGGAAAGGGCATTTCTAAGTTTCCAATCCGGGAGGTCACTCCTTCAGTGGAAAGCCATGGTTCATCAGCGCAGCCTACAACCGCGTACCATACCTGTGACCATCATATCTGGCAAAACTGAAGTTCCTGTGATAGAAGAAGCTTCAAATTCAAAAAAAATCCCAAATGCCCGCTTAAAATGTCTTCATTTCTTTTTAGTTTCTAAAAGGGACTGAAGTCACAATCAATCTGTATATAAGAAAATCAAGAGCAATAATATTTGCCGTATCTTTAAGCATGACTGCTGTGTAGGACAGGACAGGGGGGTCCTACTCCTTACCCCATGCCAGTCCGTCCCTCCCCCCACATCTATGCCTCAGGCTCCTCCATTTCCAACATTCATTTCTCACTTACCATGCCCTGTCTCTACTGAACACTGTTTTCCTTTTTTCAACACCATGTATTTCTTCCCTCCTTCCCTGGATCATAAAACCCTCAAGCAGCGTGGAGTGGTGTATAGTGAACACATTTCTCTCAGTTCCCAGCACAGAATGGCATTCCCAAGCATGTCACTGACCAGTTAGGATGGAGGTTAAAACACCAGACAGACAGAATTTGCCACACTGATATGCAATGTAAATATGAAATCATGGCTTACCTTTGAGGTCATCATCAATTTACCTAGAACATAAGAAAACAATAAGCTTTTAGTTCCAGTATTTGCAGTCTTTCTAAATCACCAAAGGTATGACTAGGACATAGCCATAGCTTTGTATAAACCCCAAACCTGACAGCTACTCACAGGGTTACAGGAAATTTGTGTCTACACAGACAGGACCTCTGTCTTGGACCAGTAAATACCTACTGCCTCTGTGACTAATGGTGAAATCACCCCTTTCCTGAGACCACACCCTGGCTCCTCTCCCATCTTCTCTGGGTGATGCAGACAGGCAGGACATGGTTGAAGACAGGTAGACATATGTCTCCCTACCCCCAGTCATTTTACTTTTCCCTTCTTTCTTAGCCATCTTCCTCAGCTTTGCCACCAGCCCCCGCATTTTTTTTCCTTATATAAACTATTATTTATTTTACATTAAAAAAGATATAAGAATTTGTCCTCAGGGTCATGCATAGAAGTTTAGCTACAAGTTGAAAGGCTGTTCAGCAGCTTGGAATGTTGGGTTTGTAATCTTAACAATGAGTGTACAGGCAGCTCATGTCACTCAGTGGTCTCTGCAATGTATGATCCTTTGAGCAGTTCTGGAGGCTGGAAAGACAAAGACCAAGGTGATAGCCAGTTTGGTTCCTAGCAAGAGCTCTCTTTCTGGCTTACAGACGGCTGCCTTCTTGCCAGTTTCTGCATGGCAATGGAAGACAAGACCGTTTCTTCTTTGAAAGGGGTCTAGAAATCTATGATTAAAGGGCCTTTCCCCACCACCTTGCAGCATCTGCTAGGCCCCTGGATGAAGCCCTAAAAAAAGCCCAGGCTGATTTCTCCCCTTTACCCTTTTGCCTAGGGAATTTCCAGGCCTGGTTGTCACCTGTAAGTGATCTGCCTCCCAGGCTCTTATCTGATTTTCTAGGCCTTTCCCATCTAGCACAACATAGATACTATGCATTGACAGCCTGAAATATGCAGGCAACATTGGGTCTGCAAATGAATTTTCTTTACACTCTACACTTTTGTTGTTGTTGTTTTATAAATTCATCACCAACATTTGAAAATCAAGAGATTTTATGTATCAGTTGAGAAGTCTCACTGCTCCTTAGAAACGGGATGGCTTGACCGCCCCTGGTCTGCATTCCCACCTGGCACCATTTAGGCATGGAAGCAATGCTTCCCTTCTCCACTCCCCATCACTCCTCACTCTTGTGCACCCAGGCCCTTGTATTCAGGTATGTACCTGCCATGGCAGAAACTGGATAGCAGTTCACAAAACACAATTCCTCTTCTTTCTGAACACACGACTATCTCCCATCCTCCCTTGCAGTTAGGTGTGGTCATATGTGTGGAAATGTGGTCATGTGACTATATTCTGGTCAATTGAATGTAAGGGGTCACCTTATGGTGAGTGCCATAAAATCTCTCACATGTGATCATCGATGCTCTTTTCTCCTCCACTTGATGCAATCAAGCCACATGTTGAAAACAGAAAAATGTTGGGTTGGGAGATCCACCTGCAAGAAATGAAACTACTTTTATCATCTTTGAGTTATTATGCATTTTGAGTTCTTCTGTTATAGCAGCTAACATGACCTCAACACACCTGCCTTTGAACTTCATAGGAAGTTTGTGACATGATTTAATGCCTCACCTTATGTTGATCCAGCCATGACTAATCTCTCTGAAAGGTACCATTTCTTATAGAAATCTACCCACCATGAACTTCAAAAGACATACTTACCTCCTGGACCTCCTTAGTAATTAGTTTTTCTAACAACATTAATTTGTGCAGCTATGATTGTGCCTGGATTTGCCTGGCCCTTAACTTAAATCTCCATCTTATACCCTAGAAAGTTCTGGCTCTGATCTCCATGACCTTCTTTTTGGAAAAGTAATGGACAGTTATGAACAACAGAGTTAAAATAAATATAATCACAGTCCTTGGAATCTGAAGAAATGCACTAAGGTAGTCTGGTCCATCAGTAAAATTTTTTTTCCAAGGTAACCAAGGTTTAGAAAACAAAAAAGACTTGCCTAAAATTACACAGACAGAAGATAATAGAGAGAAGAATCAAGTTCTCCTTTTTGCTTCTTAATGCATTGTACTTGACAACATTATCCTTAACCTCTGATTGCAACCCAGAATTATTTTGCTTTCTCCACCCACACACATCTCTAGCAATTTATGGAACGTTTGTCATGTGCCAAGTACTATCTGAGTTATTTACATACATTTTTTAAACTTTAATTTCAGAATAAATACATGAGGCTATATTATTATTTCTATTTTTAAGATGTGAAAAGCAAGAGGTTAATGAAATTTTTCAAGATCGCACAGCTAGGAAATGGAAGTTAGGGTCTAGCTCAAAAACCCATGTTCCTAAAAGCCATGTTGTATTTGTTCATTGCAATCTTACCCTTCTCCCTAGAGGAGCACTTTTGTGTCAGTTAGCTTTTCCTGGGAAACAAAGCACAAAAAACATGGTGGCTTAAAACAACCATCACTTCTTTATCCCATGATACTGTGGGGTAGCAAATTTGGGCTAGGCTCAGGAGCACATTTCTTCTGCTGGTCTTGGCTGGGCTCACTCATGTGTGTGAGCCCAGTTAGCTGGTGGCTAGATGAGTTAGATGGTCTCATGCTCATATCTGAGACCTTGGCTGGGAGAGCCAGGATGACTGACATGGCAGGGCCTCTCTCCATATGTTCTCTTATCCTCTAGCAGTCCAGCCAAGGCTTGTTCCCATGGTGATGGTTGCAGTTCCCAGGAGCCTGAGAGCATCAAGAAAGGCAAGTACCAAAGCACAAGTACTTTTCAATTTTCTGCTTGTGTCATATTTGCAACTAGTCCACTGGCCAAAGCAAGTCACAAGCTAACCCCAGTTGCAAAAATGATGAGCAGACCTTCAAAATTATACTGCAAGTGGCATGCAGAATGGGATGGAAATAACTGATGGACATTTTTGGTTTTTTTTTTAGATGGGGGTAGGAGTTTATTAATTAATTTTATTATTTATTTTTGCTGTGTTGGGTCTTCGTTTCTGTGCGAGGGCTTTCTCTAGTTTTTGGCAAGCGGGGGCCGCTCTTCATCGCGGTGCGCAGGCCTCTCACTGCCGTGGCCTCTCTTGTTGCGGAGCACAGGCTCCAGACGCGCAGGTTCAGTAGTTGTGGCTCACGGGCCTAGTTGCTCCACGGCATGTGGGATCCTCCCAGACCAGGGCTCGAACCCGTGTCCCCTGCATTAGTAGGCAGATTCTCAACACTGTGCCACCAGGAAAGCCCTGATGGACATTTTTAATATTTCAAGTAATTGAATAGTTTTCTTCCAGTATTTACCTCCATATTTCTAAATAATACATGTATATGGCTACCTCTTAAGTAATCAAATTTCAAATATGATCTTCTGGTTCATTACTATAACAATTAAGAATTTAGCTCTTTGGGCTTCCCTGGTGGTGCAGTGGGTGAGAGTCCACCTGCCGATGCAGGGGACACGGGTTCCTGCCCCGGTCCGGGAGAATCCCACATGCCGCGGAGCGGCTGGGCCCATGAGCCATGGCCGCTGAGCCTGCGCGTCCGGAGCCTGCGCTCCACAGCGGGAGAGGCCACAACAGTGAGAGGCCCGCGTACCACAAAAAAAAAAAAAAAAAATTTAGCTCTTTTATCCCCTTCCTTACTACAAAAAGTTTGTATACCTTTCACTCAAATTCCCTAAATATTGAGTTAACATAACTGATATATAAATATATACATATATATATACATTTATGTACATATATACACTTGTATACATGTATACACATATATTTACATGTATATATATTTGACACTTGAATAACATGGGATTGAACTGTGTGGTTCCACTTACATGCAGAAGTTTTTTTAATAGTAAATATCGCAGTCCTACATGACCCACAGTTAGTTGAATCCGCAGATTTGGAAACGTGGATACAGAGGAATCAAAGATACAGAGGGCTGACTCTAAATTCTATGTGGATTTTTTTATTATGCGAGGGTGGGTGCCCCTAACCCCCGCATTGTATTATTCGAGGGTCATGATATATGTATATATATATATGGCATGCTTCTACTTCTACCATAGAGAATATGATAGAAGTATATATATATATATATATATACACACACACACACACACACACTTATATATATATGTATATATATATACATATATATATATAAACACTGTGATAGTATATATTTTCTCTAGATTATTTCAGAATAAGTTACAACAGACATGATGCTTCTTTACCCTTTAATATCTTGGTGTGTATTTCCAAAATCAAGGCTTACATAACCAACCATGTGATTATTAAAAATCAGGAAATTAGGACTTCCCTGGTGGCACAGTGGTTAAGAATCCACCTGCCAATGCAGGGAACACCAGTTTGATCCCTGATCCGGGAAGATTCCACATGCCGAGGAGCAACTGAGCCCGTGAGCCACAGCTACTGAAGCCCACGTACCTAGAGCCCATGCTCCACAACAAGAGAAGCCACCACAATGAGAAGCCCGCACACTGCAATGAAGAGTAGCCCCTGCTTGCTGCAACTAGAGAAAGCCTGTGCACAGCAACGAAGACCCAATGCAGTCAAAACATAAAATTAAAAAAAAAAATTTTTTTTAAATCAGGAAATTAACTTTACAATACTATCACCTGGTCTGTTTCATACTGCCCAATATGCAGCCATTAACCACATATGACTGTTTATAGTTAAATTTAAACTAACTAAATTGAAGCATTCAGTTCCTTGGTCAGACTAGTCATATTTAAAGTGCTCAATAGCCATATATGCCTAGAGACTATTATTGATAAGTTGGATCACGCAGAAAACATTTCCATCGTCACAGAAAGGCTCATTGGACAGTGTTGATCTATATCTTTCAAGTCCTGTTAGGATAAAATTACAGATTTATAGACATGAAATCTGTATGTGCTATAAGATTGTAGTCACAAGGTAGTAATTATTACCTCCAATTTTTAGATAGGGAGACAAAATTAGAATAGTGAACTGGGTCCATGGCTATATATTAAATCAATTCTATAGGCAAGGATTAGAATCCAAATTCAATCATTTGAAAGATTTTTTCTTACCATGATATCATACTTCATTCTCAAGAATGTCCACATCTTAGACTACATTCCCTAGAAGCAGAGCCTGAGGCAAGGACTCATGTGTCCAAGTTAATTAAGCTCTTCCTTTATTCAGGAACCATCTCCTGGAGAAATAGTAAAGGGATGGGGGAACAGGACAGGGGAAAGGAGCCATGGGAGGTGGAGATTTCAGAAAGTCCCAGCCACAGTCTGATTCTGCAGGCCACTCTGTGGCATAAATGATAGCACAGACTTTGTCCCACCTGGAGGCAAGGGAGCTAGGCTTTCACATTTCCACACTGTCAGTCATTGCCTCCAGGCTACACCAGTAGACATAAACTTCCAGGTTCTTCTGGATCCCTGCTTGTAGTATGAGCAGAGCAGTGACAATAGCCCGAGGGCGATCCTCTGAAGAAAGTCAGTAGTTTCTTCAAAGCATCAAAGCACAGAGAGGCTGAGGCATGAGCACCCTCACCCAGTGGAAGGGGTCCAAGAACATCAGGAGTAACCCCAACAGAAACCATGACAGAGTATTCTACCTATTTGTACAGTGTGTTCATTAAACATCTCTCCATGTGACCTTTTGTATAACTAAAACTTGAAAATCTAGCTAGTTCAGAAATAACTGCTCACTTAATAACCCTGGCCTATTTCCATGAGATATTTGCTTGAGACTATAATATCAGTTGAGGAATTATGGGTGTGGTGGATGGGGCCACTCTTGATAAGGAACATAAAATCAAAGGGCAGGAATCATGGAAAACTGATCCAGGTACATCCTAGTACAAACCAGTCTGTTTGGTGGAGTGGAATCCCTCTGCTGGCCTTCTGTCTTCCCCTTCCACCCAGAATACAGAAATCCACACAAACTAGTGTAAGTAAAGAGGGGATTGTTTTTATGACACAAGAGTGCCTCAGATAACTCAAGATGACAAAATTCAGTGGGGCATTTTGAAGAAGCTGGAGAACCATTGGGAACAGACTCCATCTCCTTGTTCTCTTTTTCCTCCTTTCCTACCCCAGTACCCAAGTCCACAGGCCACGCTGGCTCCAGAAGTAGATCCAGAAATACAAATGTCTCATTCTCTGAGTTACTTAAATTCTCAGCCAGGACAGAATCTGATTGGCCCAGTTCCCATGTCACTTGTTCCCCTCTGGTCCAATCCCCAGAGACCATGGAGAGTGGAATTGTCTGTGTAAAGAGGGCCAGAGCTGCAGATTAAAATAAATGAGTTAGCAGACTATTTTTTCCAAAAATGGCCTCAGTGATATTTCTGGTCCCTTATACTCTTCAGAACCTTGACACTTCTCAATTTGAGAAGTGAGGTCTGAGTTCCCTTCTCTTGAATCAAGACTGGAGCTTTTGACATCTCTGACCAACCAATAGAATATGGCAGCAATGGTGTGATGAAATGTCCAAGGCTGCTAGCCCATTAAAAAGGGACAGTTTCTGCCTGATGCTCACTTCTCTCTCTCTCCATCTCTCTCTCTCCCAGCTCATACTTGGGAACCCGGCTACCAGCCTATGAGAAAACCTAGGCCCCATGGAAAGGTCAGCGGATGATGTTCCCTCTGACAGTCCCACCAAAGGCCCCGCGACCAGTGTCCACCATGAGACATCTTCAGAGGATTTCCAGCCCAGTCTTCAAGCTTCTCCATAGGACCCTGAACCTAGCAGAGTCATGAGCTGTTCCCACCAAACCCTGCCCAAATTACCGATCCGTAAGCAGAATAAATATTGTTATGAATGAATGAATGTGTGAGTGAGTATTGTTGCTGTTGCTGGTTTTAGCCATTCGTTTATGGGGAATGTGTAGTGCAGCCTAAGTAACTCATTTCAATAAGCTTCAGCATTCCCATCTTGTCCCTCATTGGATCCATGATGTCTTGATTTCTGATGACCCCCATGCTATGATTTCCTTGCCTGGTCTCCTCACCTCACTACCACCCAAGCCAAGCATGCCGCTGAGGGCCTGAGGAAGAGCAGCTTCTCATTATTACATTGTTTCTATTCTATTGAGGAGGATTTGGGATCCTCCCAGAATATGCAGGACGGGGGGAAAAAAAGACAACCATGTACACTCTAAGCAAAGAATGTGAAGAACAACCAAAGACAAAGCCATTCAGCTTCGCCAGGTGTAGGCTTCTGAGTTTTTATTTCTATTTGTTGGCATAACAAAGTATATAGGGGAAAATCTGAAGCCTCTCTCCCTCAAAAAAACATCCCAAATGCAAAGATTCGTTCAAATATACTATTCTCCAAACCCACTTAGATGTCGTTCCTCCTTGAATCACTCCTGATCCAAGACCCATGGGTTCTTAAAATGTCAGAAGCACATCTCACACACTTTCCTGGAGGGAAACCCCTAGCTCCATCACACTGCAGGAAAGCTGGCAACACGCACATCCTTTCTTATTACATTGGCAAGTGGTAGCATCCCGGACCTCATCCTACTTTATTTTTAAAACATCATTAACTCATTAACCAATGGAGTTTACATGGGGCTACTATTTCCAAGGAGTTTCGTGGTGGTCTGGGGACAATATCCCTCTGAGGACAGGCTGCACTGTCCAGTACAGTGGTTCTCAAAGTGTGACCCCTGGACCAGTAGGGTCAGCGTCACCTGAGAACATGCTAGAAATGCAAATCCCTGGACCCGTCCAGAGCTATTGGATTGGAAACTCTAGGGATGGTCCCAGAAATCCGTATTTTCCTGAGCACCTGAGGTGATTCTGATACACGTTAGAGTTTGAGAACCACTGGTGTAATCAGGTCCCGTCAGAAATCACACCAGACTGGAAAGAGAATATAATAGAAAGAATTGTCAACCAAGCAAAAAGTTCTAACTAGTAACTGAAGAGGCAAAAAGGGAAGGCCAAGGCCTCAAAGAGACAGCAACTGGAGGAAGCAGCCTGCCCTCCCAGGACTGGGGGAACAAAGGCAAGAGGTCGGAATTATTAAAACTTAGATGGAGGAGAGGAGGGTTCCTGTGGAACTGAGAATGGGTCACTGAGAAGGATCAGGGCTCAGGCACTCCAGTGGGCGAGACCCAGGCTTCTGAGAAGGGGCTCTGGCGGCTGGTGCCAAGTGTCTGAGGGGGTGCGATGAAGCTGGTTCTGTTAGTGGGAAATAAACAGCAAACTACAATTAACTCCTGCTGCCACAGAGAACAAAGGATGCTCAGGTGATGCTCACCAAACCAAGAAGCCCCTTCTCCCTCCTCCAACCTTGCAGTCTCAACCTAGCACCCCCTACTGGCAGCAACTGGCAAAGCTGAACTGGGGTTAACAGGGTCTGAGTCCCAGCATCACAGAGTATGTAAGGGAGCTCAGAGCTGAGAGACAATAGCCTAATAACTGTCAAGGTTATTTGGAGCTATGGTTTCCAAGGAGTCTTACGTGGTCTCAGGAAAAGTTCTGACTTGAGACAGGCTGCCCATTGTCTAGAAATGTGACACACACTGTACATTGAGCAGTTGGTGGTGACTCACTGACGTGTGTGTGTGTGTGTGTGTGTGTGTGTGTGTGTGTGTTGGTGGGGTGCAGGGTGCATTTTTGTTGGCCTTTCATGGCAAAATGGCCAGGGATGCTTTCCCCAACTGCAGAGGATGAAGGCTAGAGAAGGAAGAATGAGAGGGGGCAGCTGAATGAGCAAGGATCCTGGGTGAGGGGAAGGAACTGAATGATACTGGGGACTCAGAGCCTTCTGATGCTTTCGAGAATGAAAAGTGCAGCAGAGTTTCCTGCTTCTATCTTCCTGGAACATCAACATTCCCAAGAAGTGATAACTCCTTGTATTTCCATGGAGCTCGGACAGGCCTGGCAAGCATGCTTTGTGGCTATTTCAGAGAGCTGCCTCCTGAGCTTTAAAAGGAGAAGATGGCCCATCCTTGAGGCCTACTGGCAGCTGGAAGCCACAGCTCCAGCCCTTATCGCGCAGGCCCTGTCAGCTCCCCCATCATTGTCAAGGCAGCACTGCCATGGGAGCTAAGTATGTCTCTCTTTCTCCCATGCTCTGGCTCTTTCAGGAAACAGAATGCATGATGCTTAGTGGAGAAAGATGCATAACTTTCAATGAAATTGAAAAGAAATTTTGAGGGAGAAGAAAATAAATCACTTGTCGGGCAGTGGAGAATAATGAGAACTTCCTCCTGAGGGTCACAGACCCCTGGAGATCCCTTCATATTTCTCAGTCAGCTCTAGCCCATGCTTCCACCATGTCTCAGGAAACCCCAAGAAGATGCATTGGGAAATCCTGGCAATAAGACACTTTTTACAGAAAGAAAATGATGGTATAAAGAAGATACATTGTATACTGGGCCTTGGGCCACACTTCCTTGGCAATTCTTAGAACTCCAGGTTTTCTTAACATTTGAGATTGATGCCTACTCTAAAACTTGTCTTTAAAGCATTTGATAACATGTAGAACAACTGCTTTGTCTTAGTTCACACCCAGCTGTGAAGCAAAACGAATTTAAAAGATTTTTTTCAAGGAAAGCCTACTTCTCTTACCTCTTTGTGGAGAGGGAATAATCAGACTATTATGGTTTGACGTAGCATCCAGTTTTGGAAGGCTCCCTATGGAGAAGAAGATAAAGTTCAAGGCATTATCCTGGCATTCAAGTCCATCCAGAGTCTGGCCACAATCTTCTCTCTCACTATCCCCAAACCTCTGTCACCCAAGCCTGTGTTTATGTTCTAGGTTTAAGTTTATATTCATAGACTTTCTTCTAATTTATACATTTTATCTCTTGATCAAAATGCTAACTCAAACTTCCGGCCCCACCTCTTTTATGAGACCTTCTCCAACCAAACACTCCACCTATCGCTTCTTCCCTCTTCTGTACTACTCAGCATCAGCTAGCTCTGATGATGATTGACACTTCATCTGTCTTGCTTCCTCAGTGAAAATGTGAGATCCAAAGGCAAGAACCATGTTTTATACAGTCCCCTGAGCACCTAAGACATCTTCAACTGGGAGCATATATGTGAATGCACATGTCAGAGTTCTTGGTGGCAAACAACAGAAATTGACAGCAATGAAAATATAAGAATCTCACAAAAGATATGCAAGTATTTTATAGACAAATACAATATAGACAAATGCTTTATTGAAGGGCATTAATAAATAACGTTAATAGACAAAGTAATATACCATGTTCATGGATGGGAAGACAAAATCATAAAAATGTTAATCAGCAAATTAAAATATAATTTTAATGTAAGTCCAATAAAAATGTCCATATGGTTTTTCATGAACCTTAATAGTTGGATTATAAAATCTACATAGAAGAGCAAAGGCCCAACACAGCCAAGTCAGTCTTTAAGGAGAAGAATGAGGATGAATGGAGAAACTCATTTCCCCAAATCTAATATTTTTATGTGTAGTGATAGGGGTGAATGCAGTGTAGTAATGCACAAGGATAAACAAAGTTCAATGGAACAGAATAGAGACTCTTGAAACTGTCCCATTTATACATGAAAATGTGGCATGTAACAGATGAGGTACCATAGATTATTGAGGAAACAATTGACTATGTATTTATGTTGCAGGTAGGACAGCTCATTACACACAAAATTATATCCCTGCTCTATGCTGTACACAAAAGCCTATTCCAGGTGGTCTAAAGGCCTAATGTTGACAATATAGGAGAATCTGTTTATGATTTGAGGGTAAGGAAGATTTTCCTAACAACATACCAAACTCTTCCACACAAATCACAAAAATAGAGATTAATAAATTCAACTACATTAAAAGTTAACATTTCTGTATATTACAAGACAGCATTAAAAAATAAAAAGTCAAGCCACAGATTGGAAGAGGATATTTACAATGCTTGTCATGGTAAAGGATCACTATATGGAACAGATAATTCACTCCTACAAATATGCAAGAGAAAGACAAACAATTCATAAGGGGGAAAAAATGGTCAAAAGATGTGATTTACTGAAGAGGAAATTCAAATGTTCAGTCATCATCTAGAAAGGTAATCTTTTTCACAAGTAGTCAGGAAAGTGCAAATTCAAACAAAGTACCATTTCCCAGCCATCAAAATTCAGTAAAAATAAATAAATAAGTATGATATAGGAAGAATACGAAACAATAGGACACAGAATTATTATCACACAGTGGCAGGAGTGGAAATTGAGGCAACCACTCTGGAGAGCAACTTGGCACCGGCCAATATATTTGAAGATAAATATGCAGGGACCTGAAATTCTGCTCTGAGGAATAGACCCCAGGAATGCTCCCAGGTGAGGCTAATGCTGCTAAAGGGGCAAGTTACTACAAACTACCTAACAGTCACTGTCAGCTCCCCTTTCCAAATAGAGGTAGTAAACGAGTTAGAAGCTCAACTAAATGTGCACTTAACACCTTGAGGTCTTTAAGGAGGATCCAACACCGCCAAGCATTCATTCCAAGGGTTCTCAAAAAGCAGAAGACACTTAACACTGACAGTTACTTTGACTCTTAAATAGTGAGTAATAGCAACCAATAGCAGTCCAGGTCTCCGGTAGCCACTCAGCACCTCACTATCAGAACACAGATAGGATTTTAAATGAGCTTAATTCCCAAAGATAAAATGTCCTAAGACTGGTTTTGCACCTTGCTAACTACGATTCAACTGAGACTTTGACCCAAAAAAAACTTTAACACCAGGGAAGAGGACAGCCTCTGAATGAAGATGTCATCAGGTCAACAATTTTAAAGATGCACCTCACCTGGGAACACTCTTAAATAGAACCAGGTTTGCCAGAGTGAAAAGGCCCAGCTTTTGACATGGAACGCTCAGAGACCACTGTGATTTGGGTTCCACCTTTACAACCAGAACGGATTCATTAGTCTGTCCACTTTATACCGAGAAAGAGAGAGGCCAAGGCAACCACAAAAGGTGGGCTAGGCAAGGTTTCCAACAAGGGGCCTATCTTTTGTCCATTGCTTTTAGTGGCTTCCAGTCTGACCTATTAAAGGTATACCCTTGGCTCCAAAAAAGGGGAAAGAAACTATAGCTTTGTATTCCCAACTCATGTATCTTTGCCTGCAATCTTGCATTCAATTTCAGTGTAATATGAAGAGGGCTATTCTTTTACAAAAAGTTCTCTCTTCCCACCAGGCTTGTTTGTTATTTTATGTCTTTCTGCATCATTTGTAGACTCTGCTTTGATCTGCATTCCTCCTGGATGTGGGGTTTCCTTTTCAGCTACCAAAAGGAAAGCTGGTTTGTTTGAAAATCTGTTTATTTGGATTTTTTTTTTTTTTTTTTTTTTGCTAGCCTAAAGTCCCTATCTTTATCAGGATGAGCAGAGCTCCGTGTCTGCCTGGCTTGAACATCACTCATTTTCCCTAAGGAAAAGGCAACTTGGAAATCATACAACTTGCCCGGTTGTCTTTGGAATATTCTGGGAAAGAATATTCTGGGTTTAGAGGTTTCAGTTTAAAGCTTAAGAGAAGTGATTCTTTACCAGATGTATTTAATCAGCAGTGGAACTTTCAGGTTGAGACTGAGGGGGAAGAAAAAAGAGTTTCCTCTCATTATTTCTCAACTAGGAATTTTCTCAGCAAGCACTGGGAAGAACCTGCAACCTCCACAGAGCAAGGAAATCTAGAACAAGATGGCATCGTTCTCCCTGTCTAGGCCAGCATGGTCGTGTGGACCTATGGAAAAAGAAAGTCAAAGTCATACGAAGGTGACGATATCACTATATCACTGTCTCCAGAATATTTTCCTTTGAAGAGAAAAGTGAACACCTGACTCAGCGTTGGGCTACTAGGTTGCAACTAACATCTGGGCTCTGATTAATGAACACTGGCTACATGAACAATCTTGGGTACATTAGGTCCCCTTGGGAAAAAGGAGCCACGGTCACATGATTCGGGATGACTTCCGCAGCGTGGAAGGATGTGGCACACATAGGGCATCATCAGCGAATACATCTAAAGGCACCATGTGAGCATCAGACAATTGTCTTTGATGTGTCTGTCTGGGGGTTGATGGAGGGGGATTATTTTGGGCGGCAGGGCAACCAATCCCATAGCTAACTACTTATGACTTATAAATGATATTGGCTCTCGACCAATATTTCTTCCCAGGGACAGTTCTTCGGAAGACTGAAGCAGTCGATAGACAAAACACAGGGAGGAAATAAAGGCTGTCTGAACGGGGAATACAGGAGACACTCTCCCACATCCTCCAAATGCCTCTTTGATGGGGAAACAGGATGTGTTCCCCAAGGAGCTCATGAGACAGTCACCTCACAGGATGGCAGTGGCCTGGACCCTCTCTTTGGAGGGTTAGCCAGCAGGATTCAATCTGGGAATGCAAACAAACTTAGGAAAACAATAGGCAGGACAAGGAAGGAATGGGAATTATTTGTCTGTTTTTAATAGAATCCTGCCTTCAAATTGCAGCTTTGCTCTAGGAAAAAAAAAAAAAAATCACAGTTTTCTTTAAAGTTACACATGAACAGTTTCTGGCTTCAAAAGACAGAGATCAAAATAAACTCCAGTTGTTGCCTAAGAACCACCTCTTTTTGTGGGGACACTGGGCCTCACTCCATTTAGGCCACCTTGGGACAGGTGGTAAGTCTACAAAATAAGACTGGTTAAGTAAAATGACTCCACACTGAGATTTCTCAGCTATTCAAGCAGTGACAAACCCCAAATAGGAATTAAGATGAACTTGTTTATACCAAACTCTGGGCTGTTCTGATTTCTCAGCTTGGCCATCTGTAGAGGAACCTTTGAGTCTCCGAGAAGCAGCAGAAACTTACACCCCCCTTTGGATACCAAACCTGAGAAGTCCACATGATTGAAGAAACTACGACTATTTGTTAACCCAGAGAGGTTTTTTTTTAAACAGAACATTGAGATTAGAATTTGCTCCTTAAAAAAGACATTCTATTCACATTATAAGTGTTGTTTGTGAGGTCCAGAAAGAGAGTGGGATGGGGTCAAACTGAACTGAGGATTTCATCCTGGCAGATCCAGGAGAAACACGAGGATCTCCTGTGGAAAGTTTTGGTTTTGAGATACAAGCTACAAAGGAAGCTCAGCAGAGTGGACAAGATGGTCAAAAGTTTGTTAAGAGAAGAAGCCTGTCTTCCTCTTGACAATCCCCCAGATGCAAAAAACATATATGTGTCATTGGCATACAGACTCTAAATTTACAAAATTTTATAACACTTCTCATCCTCATCTTATGCCTTCATATCTCACGTGCTAAGATGGGACCCAATAAGGAATCGTGGCTCTCCTTGGAAGAACCTTGACATCACACACTGTGGTTTCCACAAAATCGCCTTCAGAAGGACCAACATTTGAGTCCTATTAATAAACTTCCACTGAGAAGCCCCATGTGAGGCCAGAATTCCAACCCACAGCCCCTAGAGAATTTACTAAAGTTCAACCCCTCCCCTTGGAGGTAAGCAAAGGCACACACCCAGAAATCCTGAGAGCGGCTGGAGCAGGCTGCACAGAGTGTGGACCTCAGACCAGCAGCAACAGCATCTGGAAGCTTATTAAAAAGCAGATTCTCAGGGCCCACCCCAACCGTGCTGAATCCGCATTGCAGTGGGAGAGGGGAACGAATCTGTCTGACAAATTTTCAAAGCGATTCTTCTGTACATTTAACTGTGAGAAGCACCCCTCCTGGGAGGTCTTCGGGAGCATTTTGGCAGCTGTCGGAGAGGTCAGCCCTGCAGGACTTTATAAATGCAGCAAGGGCGTGGCAGGGGGGCAGGGAGAAGAGAGTGGGCCCCCAGGCCCCCTTTGGAATCGCCAGCGGGTCCTTAGGATGATGCCATCCATCCAACAGGAATGCATTAATTTTGATCTTTAGTGAAACACTGGACCCTGCCTGACAGCCTTCTCATTTTTCCAGTGGTAATGCAAAGAAAGTGCAGGTTCAAGGCCAGAAACCTAAACAAACCCTCTCATGTGAGAGTGGGCTCTTTACCAGCCTCAAGCTGAACCTATCTTGACTTCACACACACACACACACACACACACACACACACACACACACACACACACACACACGCTCAGCTCGCTGTCCTTCCCCAGGTGCGTCCACTCAACCCCAGGACGTGCCCACTGTCACTGACCATGGCTGAGCCCCCCACCCACTCTGCTGTGTTCTCATGGAGAATCGAGCTCCATCCAAAGGTCCGTGTCACTGCTACTCCAGACCCTTCAGTTTCAACTCAAATCAACCCAAGAAGTTCTTCATGGAGCGATTAATACATCACCTCCTGCCTCCCGGCCTGGTTACATTCTACGTCACTTCCTCTGAAAGTGCCCAGCAAACAGACTTCCTCAGAGAGAAGAAGTTTCTCGGAGCTCAAACATACCCATCACGATGTCTTTCTTAAAGAACTCTACTAGGCTTAGTTTCCGGAACTTTTAATATTTTTTAGTTCCTACTCCACTCAATCAGAAAAACTTCACTATTTCTCATTCCCCTCTACCTCTTGATTGACGTTGACCTTTGGTCCTTACACCCCGTGTGTGATAATTGTAACTGCAGCTAAAACACATGGGGAGCTTACCCTGTGCCAAGCATCATTTGACATACATTCTTTCATTTTCCCAACCACCCTGTGAGAAAGCTATTATTATTATTTCCACTCTACCGATGGGGAAACTGAGGCTTCACTTGCCCAAGATGACACAGCTAATCAATAGCAGAGCTGGGATTCTACCCCAAGTCTATCTTTGATTCTTTATGCTTTATTGCCTCTAGAGGCATAAGAGAAAATACATGTGAAAGTAGGTTGAACTTGCAAAACACGATCCACCAGAAACATATTCTTCTATGGGCTCTCCCACGCTTTTGGAGTCCTCCGCTATTCAGTCCCATTCCCCATTTAAGCGTTAATGTGGCATTTTCTCAGTTTCTCTCTCACCACCACTGCAGATCCCAGCTGTTATGCGTCCTAAAGCTTCCTCTCACCTAGATTTCCTGGCCCATTGCACCATGGGACACACATCTGATGGTCCCTCCACGGTAGAGAAGGCTCTGGTTATGTCATTCGTTCATTTGCCTGCTTAGTAGATAGTTTGTCCAGAACCACGTTTCAACCTCAGCTACACATCAGAAGATTTAAACAGTCTCAGTGCCCAGGCTGCAACCTACACCAATTAAACCAAGGTCTCTGGGGGAGGGACCCAGGCATGGATACTTTTCAAAATTCCCCAGGTGATTCTAATGTGTAACAAAGATCAGGGACACTGACTACAGGCTTCATCTTCCTGCTACTGTCCTAATATTTCTCAAGTACCTTATGATGACAAAACTCTCCAGGATGGCCCTTACACCTGTGTTCCTCCAGTATGCCTCCTGGGCCATCCTACATACAGTGGAAGCTTAATAAATGTCACCTGCCAGGGAACTGAGTTTTTTCATGGGGGTCTTATAATAATTTTCCTCATAGGGAAGTCACCCTAAATCAGCCACCTGGGATCACTTATTCTCCAGATCCTACTTGGGTCCCAAAACAAACCAGAAGGAATTTATTCTTTGAAATACGAATATAATTTCCTATGTTATTTTCCTTTCTCTGTAACCGTATGAACTATGGAACTCTTATGAGGAGTCTTCTCCCAGACCGGAAAGACCAGAGAAGATCTGGGAGCCTGTCACTACTGATAAGTATGAATGGGTGTTCTAGAATGAAAAGAGTAGGTTTGTTGATCATTCTGGATGTATCAGTATCTTAGGACCAAATTTCTTAAAATTAAAGAACTTGGCTCTAAGATCTCACACTTCCTGGTGCAGGAGAGAGACCCAAGATACATGGCTGTGATTGACCATGGGTAAAATGGTCTTAAAAGGTTGTTTCACCATGGTTAGGATAAAGTGTAAAAAAATTGGTAGATCCTTAACGTGAATGAGCTATAGGTGAAAGGCTACTCAAATCCCCTCAAACCATCTTTACTTTGCCTCTGCAATTTTGCTCTTTTCTGAAGTGAATGCACAGTAAAAGAAAGTCCAGATAGTACTTTTCCTTGAAGACCTTATTTAAATCTCAAACCGGGGTTATGACTGGAGGCTTCTAGATTAGGGGAGAGTCAGCCTCCTGGATAGGATGTCAAATCATGTGACACCTTCCATCTCCCTTCCAACATATGAATTAAGCCCAGGTTTACCTCGGCCGACCGCACCTCAGTGAAAGAGCGAAGAGGATTTTCAACGGGATTAAATGATATGAATAGCTTTCAGGTTTCTACTGGGGCCCGAGCTGCAGGGAGGAGCTGCTGCGGCAGCTGCTCCAAGGGGAGAATAAAGGATTTGCTGGAGCTTTGTGACTCCATGGATCTGCTGAGGATTGATCTGAGGGCCTTTCTTAGCCTCCTTTTGGGGGGAGGAGAAGGGCTTCTTTTCACAGTCACATTGTCTGGCAACAAAGCCTGACCCAGGAGAGTGGTGTTTGAGGGGCTGCACACTTGCTGGGGAGAGAGGTGGGCTCAAAGCCTTTGAGGGCAAAGAGAAGGCACAGAGCTTCAACAGGCGGGTCTAGAAGCTGGGAGGGGCTGGGGAAGGTGAGCCCAGCCTCCCTGGCTTTCCCAGAGCCTCTGACCTCAGCCTCCTCCCGGGTGGCTCGTGCTCCTGGCATTTCCCTGCCTGAGATCCCGAGGTGAAGGCTGTCTATACTGCGTGTGTCGAGGGACTGGGGGCAGTGCCTGGCATGCAGCTCAGAAAGATCACTCAGCTACTGCTGGGGGCAGTGCAGAAACGGTGCCACCACTGTGGAAGATAGTTTGCAGTTTCTTACAAACATACACTTACCATGGAACCCAGCAATCCCACTCTTAGGTATTTACCTAAGACAAATGAAAACAGGTTGACACCAAAACTTGCCCTCAAATATTTATAGCAGCTCTCTTCATAAATGCCAGGAACCAAAACAACTCAAAGATCTCTCAGCAGGGGATAGATAAACACATTGCAGTACATCCCTGCAATGGAGCATCACTCAGCAATAAAAAAGGATCCAACTGTTGACACGTTGATTAACATGGATGAATCCCAAGTGTATTATATTAAGTGAAAGAAGCCAAACTCAAAAGGTTGCCTGCTGTGTGGCTCCATCTATGTAACGTTCTAGAAAAGGGAACGCTATAGGGCTTGGGGGAGGGGGCTGAATACCAAGTGGCAGCATGAGGGAATGTGGGAGCTAAGGGAATATCCGCATCTTGATTGTAATGGTGATTACACGACTGTGTGCAGGAAAAAGAGGGAACATTACTATATGTAAGTAAAGAAAAAATCAGTAACAGCTCCGTCATGAAAGATGTGAAGAGAGCTTCTAAAGTCTGTCATACAGAGTGAAGTAAGTCAGAAAGAGAAAAACAAATGTCATATATTAACGCATGTATGTGGAACCTAGAAAAATGGTACAGATGAACCAGTTTGCAGGGCAGAAGTTGAGACACAGATGTAGAGAACAAATGTATGGACACCAAGGGGGGAAAGCGGTGGGAGAGTGGTGGTGGTGGTGTGCTGAATTGGGCGACTGGGATTGACATGTATACACTGATGTGGATAAAACTGGTGACTAATAAGAACCTGCTGTATAAAAAAAAAATAAAATTAAATTAAAAAAAAATACAATAACAGGTGAAGTGATCTTTTTGTTAGATACCAGAACAATAGTAAACCTTGGGGGGAGTCACTAGAATGGGACCAGGGGGCCTCTGAGTGTCTGGCGATTTTCTGTGTCTTTCTCTAGAAGCTAGGTATAGAGTGTATTCAGATTATGATTTTTCTGAAATTTGTCATTTCCTTACAAACCATGCATGTTTTTAGTGTTTTGTTTTGTTTTTTAAAGCTGTGGTTTTCTTTTTTTTGAAGATGTTGGGGGTAGGAGTTTACTGATTAATTTATTTATTTTTGCTGTGTTGGGTCTTCGTTTCTGTGCGAGGGCTTTCTCTAGTTGTGGCAAGCGGGGGCCACTCTTCATCGCGGTGCGCGGGCCTCTCACTATCGCGGCCTCTCTTGTTGCGGAGCACAGGCTCCAGACGCGCAGGCTCAGTAGTTGTGGCTCACGGGCCTAGTTGCTCCGCGGCATGTGCGATCCTCCCAGACCAGGGCTCGAACCCGTGTCCCCTGCATTAGCAGGCAGATTCTCAACCACTGCGCCACCAGGGAAGCCCTAGCTGTTTTTTATACATAACAAAAAGTAAAAAATATAGACTAGGGAAGGTAATTATAAAAAAAAAACAGAGAGGTTTTAAAACTCTCAGGCCTTGTCGCAGCTTTCACTATAATCTCACCCTCCCTCTTCCTGTCGGTGGTCACCAGTGATTGTTCTAGATTCCCATCACATGTTCCCGCAGTCGGTGACCAGGTGACTGTATCCCTGGTTGCTTCCGGGAGGCGATAATTTTAGCATACAGTGGTGGGTTTTCTTACTCTGATGGTCCCAATTGCTTCCCCTCAGCTCTCCCTCCTTTCTCTCATGAAGAATGTGGGGCCTCGGCACCCCTCCTTGGACTCATTCTTTTAATACAGCTCCCCCCTTGTGTTCCCTCTTCAAATTCTTCATTGACAAAATGAAAGGCAAATTGTATTGTGTGGATGACACAATTAAAGGACCATTCAGGACCTCTGCTTCCCGCCAAGGGACATCTCAGGCTTTGTGCTGATGCCAATGGCATTGAGAGCATTGCTCCTCTAAGTGTGTTCTGGGGCCAGCAGTATCAGCATTACCTGGGCTCTCATGAGTAATGCAGACTCTCAGGCCTGCCCCAGACCGATGAATAAGGATCTGCCTTTTAACAAGATGCTCAAGGATTCCCACTCCCTTTTAAAGTTGTCTCGCTCATATTCACTCACCAAGAATTTATTTTTAGCTATTCACATTTATTCTCATCAAGCTATATTCAATTTAGTTTGACTAGAAGCAACATCTTTCTTTCAGCACTCATATTTCATCGGTTTATGTAATAGTGAATTAAATGATGTAATTACAATAACAACTGGCATATACAGTTTTGGGAACTCATCCAAACTGACTCTTGGAAAATATAACATCCTACCCCTCTTTGGAACAGAACTTAGTCTATTAGCTGCCAGAATTCTCCATGCTGTGGGTTACTGTCAGTATTTATTAAAGAAGGGATGAAGGACATAGGTCAATTCAATGACTAGGTTAAGCAAAGGATGTTACGAGAGTCTCTGTCATGACTTTTTTAGGGGAGCCCGAAAATAATTTATTTTTTGAGATAACGTGAACAGATGCAAGAATTTTTGTACAATAAATGTCACTTGAGCTCACATTTCAGCTTGCTTTCTGAAGTAGAGGCTGCTGAGTTAAGGTTGGTTACCCCAGGCTATGCTTAGCTCACAAAAGTTTACTAGTGGCAATTACCACTCATTGCATGCTTGCAAGCAATTTTTGCGTTTCTGTTTTCTTTAAAATTTCATCCATGGCAACAAAAGCAAAAATAAACAAGTGAGACTACATCAAACTAAAAAGCTTCTGCACAGTAAGGGAAATCATCAATAAAATGAAAGGATAACCTACTGAATGGGAGAATATAATTGCAAATCATATATTTGATAAGGGGCTAATACCCAAAATAACTCAAGACAACTCAGTCCCCAAAAAAAAAAAAAAATCCAATTAAAAAATGGTCTGAAGCTCTGAATAGACATTTTTCCAAAGAAGACATACAGAAGGCAGACAGGTACATGAAAACGTGCTCATTAATCATCAGGGAAATGCAAATCAAAACCGCAATGAGATATCACCTCACACCTATTAGAGTGGCTATTAATCAGAGACATCAGAAAGAAATAACAAGTGTCAAGGATATGGAGAAAAGGGGACACGTGCACTGTTGGTGAGAATGTAAATTGGTGCAGCCACTATGAAAAACTGTGTGGAGGTTCCTCAAAAAACTAAAAATAGAACTGCTGTATGATCCAGCAATTCCATTCCTGGGTATTTGTCCAAAGAAAACAAAAACACTAATTCAGAAAGATGTTTGCACCCTCCAGGATCACTGCAGCATTATTTACAACAGCTAAGATATGAAGACAACCTAAGTGTCCATGGATGGGTGAATGGCTAAAGAAATAGTGATATGTATATATGTGTGTGTGTGTGTGTGTGTGTGTATGTGTGTGTGTGTGTGTATAAATATATATATAAATATATATATAATGGAATATTATTCAGCCATAAGAAAGAATAAAATCTTGCCATTTGTGGCAACATGGGTGGACATCAAGGGTATTATGCTAAGTGAAATAAATCAGACAAAGACAAATACCACATAATCTCTCTTATATATGGAATCTTAAAAAAAGGCTCTTAGATACAGAGAATAGACTGGTGATCGCAAGAGGAGGAGTGTGGTGGAGGTAAGAAATGGGTGAACTGTTTTGTTTTTTTTTTTAGTTTAAATAAACTGAATAAAAATTTTTCAAACATTTCACCCATGGAGGCCAGATTATCATCTACTGCCACAATAGTGCTGTATAACAAACCAGCTCCAGACAAGTTGACTTAAAGGAAGCAGTTGTTACTTCTCACAAGTCTGTGAGTTGGCTGGGAGGTTCTGCTGATCTGGGCCAATTCGGCTGAGGTCAGTTGGCCTTCCTGGTGTGTCTGGAGTCAACTGGCGGGTCCAGTGAGACTGGTCAAGGAAGATCTTGGTTGGGACTACTCAGTTTTCCCGCCCATAATGTCTCATCCTCCTGCTGGTTAGCCCAGCTTGTCCCATGACCATGGCAGAGTCTTGAAGCAAGAGGGAAGCAAGTTCTCTGGGTCTGGGCTCCGAGCTGGCCCACCGTCACTTCTGCACTGATTCGTGGCCACAGCAAACCATGAGGCCAATACAGATTCACAAGGTAGGAAGGACTTTAAACTCACATCCCAAAGGGGTAGAGATATGAGGCTGGGACAGGGGGTGGTGGTAAAGAGTTGGGGCGATTTTTTGCAATTCACCACTCATAGGTTAATTTGTAATTTAAAAAAAATATCTTAGAGGTAATTGAGTAATTTTCTAATTGCAACACCTTTGCTAAACAGGTCTACATAGAGTCTTTACTTTAATGAATATATATCAAATGTTTGCATAAGAATATACTGGATTGTTTGTATGACCACCTTACTCTAGGTGTTACTCGTGTGATTTTGATGTCCAGTTTATTCTCATGTCGCTACTAAAGAGTACTGCTTTAATTGTGGGCTAATATGAAGAGGATTTAAAAAAGAAAAACAGAACTGGACATAATATATAATGTTGGATTTGTGCCAGGTGAAGTGTAAATGCAATTTTGAGAGCAGGAAAGGCTAGATGAAGAAAGCTTGAGAAGTAAATTTTTTTTTCTTTTTATTGGTGTATAGTTGCTTTACAATGTTGTGTTAGTTTCTGCTGTACAACAAAGTGAATCAGCTATATGTATACATATATCCCCTCCCTCTTGGGTCTCCATCCCACCCACCCCACCCCCCCACATCCTACCCATCTAGGTCATTACAGAGCACCAGCCTGAGCTCCCTGCGCTATACACCAGGTTCCCACTAGCTATCTATTTTATACATGGTAGTGTATATATGTCAACCCCAATCTCCCAATTCATCCCACCACCGCCTCCCCGCCCCATGTCCACACTTCTGTTCTTTATATCTGCCTCTCTATTCCTGCCCTTCAAGTAGGTTCATCTGTACCATTTTTCTAGATTCCACACACATGCGTTAGAGAAGTAAATTTAAACTCCCTGGGTCTAAGCTTATAACCTTATTACTATTATCTGCGGAGTGGAGATCCAGGGTAGGGACAGGCGGAGGAAATCAAGATATTTAAAAAACATTAAGTCTAGTATCTTTTGATAGAAGATTAGTCATATCATTTCTTCTCATAAAACTTACATTTTGAGAAAGCTGAATGGCTTATTTCACTACTTATTTTTTTAAAAAGACTTTTTATAAGTAGCATCCTTCACAAAAAAAGGTGCTTATATCCCATTAGTTTTACTTCCCAGAAAAAGTTTACTGAGTTCATCAAAATCAGCACATTTACATGAGAGGAGAACTCCATTGAAAAAAAAATGAAATCCACCGTGCTACTGACCTGGGTAATTACAGCATGTAAACTGGAAGATCAGAGATCTCAGAAAGCTGTGTTGTTAGAGCCTACATTGGGTCAATCTTTAGGCAGGGCGTTTTGTGAACGTTTTCTTGAACAAGAACAATTAAATTGCTAGGAATTTAATCTGTAATCATTTCCACACATGAGAGTTTATTCAGTGATTCAATAATCGTTGCTGAGCAGCTATGAAAAAACAAAAACAAACCAAAAAGCCACCGCACTAGATAGATGGGGATCATCTTTGGATTAAGCAAAACTCTCAGAAAGCTGTACACTTGGAAGCATGTCATCTTCCTCCCCGGCCCCACCCCCATACCACTTTCTCTGAGCAGTGCTTTGGTGTCAGGTCCTCAATTTTCAGGTGCTTCGTTCTGAGAAACAGTCTAATTTTTCAGAGCTCCATCAATGCAAGACCCAAGCCCCCCTAGATATTCGTAATCATACACTTCCACCTATGGGGATATCTTTCATCACAAAATGCCAGGAAAAGCTTTGCTCCATCTGAGGGACCAGCTTGTTGGCACTCTGAGGTTAATCTTGTAGCCGACTCTGTTTTCTTGATCACTTTGGCTGTTGGCAAGCTCATCATCCAATTCTCAGCTCAACTCAGGTAGTTGTGCTTGACCCACCTGTCTTCATTTATTATTTTTCCTTCCCGATCTTGGTCTCCTACCTTCAGCTCCATTTTCCTTGGTCCTGATATTTATTACCAGGTCCTGATACTATTATATATTTTACCTGAAAGTCACCTGAAGTCTTTTTTTAAGACTAGGCTGTTGTATACAGACTTGGTTAAACAAGTGAGAGAAATTCCCATTATGACTCTGAGCTCATGATGGGACCACCAAAATGTCCATTTGACTAACCAACACTTCCACCCAATGACACAGTATTGCCACCATTCAGTGGAAAGAACATCTGATAACTTCTGCTTAACTAATGTGTAGACTTTCGGTTTCAGTGTGGGTTAGACCTTAATGTGCAGACGAATTACCTGGGGATCTTGTGAAATTGCAGATGCTGATTCGGAAGGTCTGGGGCAGGGGCCTGAGAGTTCAACTTTCTCTCAAGCTCCCAGGTGAAGCCAGTGCTGCTGGCCTCAGACGGCTTTCCGAGTAGCAAGGGAGAGAGTACAGTCATGGGCCAGGGCTAAGATGACCAGCTCTGTGACACAGCTGACTTCTTTGCTGCAGCCATTATGTAAATATGGGTGTGACTGAGCCTCAAAAAGTCAGTTCAGGAAAGCAGGTGGGTCCACGCCGTTCTCACCCTTGCACACCAGTCTCTGCTGATCCCCAATCAGTGGTATCAAAAACCGGCTCCTAGATTCTCAGGTAGAGACCTGAATTCCCACCCTGTTTATTTTGTCGTTGCCTCCTAGAGATGAGGTTCCTAGGAAACCACCTAGTTCAATGTCCCTTCCAGGATGGGGAATCCCCCTCTCTCCTGCCGCTGACAAGTGGTCCCAGCAGCCTCTGTTTAATTACCTTCAATAGTAGGGACTCACTACTTCCAAGGCAGCTTGTTACATTGCGGAATAGCTTTCATGGAAACAAAGTCTGTCTTTCTGCTGAGTCAAAACCAACTTCCTTGTAACCTCCACCCACTAAGCTGACGCTGCCATTTGCAGCATCCCAAGTCTGCTCCCTCTGACTCAAGTCAGCCTTTCCAATATTGCAGACAGCTGCTATGCCTCCTATTCCCTCTTCTACAACTAGACACCCCCCCAGTCCTTCAATTGCTCTGCTTAAAGATCTGCATTTTTTGGCCTTTCACCGCCTTCTGGGTATGACCCAATTGGTTAATATACCTCTTAAAATGGTTCCCAGTATATACCCAACAGATTTGAAAGCAGGGTCTTGAAGAGATATTTGTAGACCCATGTTCATAGCAGCATCATCCACGATAGCCAAAATGACCCAAGTGTCCATCAGTGGATGAATGGATAAATAAAATGCAGCATACACATACAATGGGCCACTATTCAGCCTTACGAAGAAGGAAATTCGGACACATGCTACAACATGTGGACATTGAGGACATTATGCTAAATGAAATAAGACAGTCACAGAAAGACAAATGCTGTATGATTCCACTTACATGAAGTACCTAGGGCAGTCAAATTTGTTGACCGAAAGTAGAGCGGTGATTGACAGGGCTGGGGGAGGGGAGAAATGGGGAATTTTTTAATGGGTACAGAGTTTCAGTTTGAGAAGATGAAAATGTTCTGAAGATTGGTTTCACAACAGTGTGAAGGTAATTAACACCTTTGAACTGTACACTTAAAAATGTTTAAGATGGCAGATTTTAGGTTGTGTGTATTTTACCGCAGTTTTTAAAAGACGGTGCCCAGAGCTGGTCAGAACCCTTCAGTCGTGTTAGTGCTAGTGCAGAATCTGCTGAGGCTATGATTTCTCCAGGATCGCTAACCCCCTGCATTTCTAGTAATTCAGCCTCATACTGTGGCCCTACCCTTCTTAGTAGCCTGATTATAGAATTAGGCATGTCACAGGTGTGGTCTATTAAAATCCCCACCTCCTCTGCACATGAATTACTGCCAAATTATCCTAAAATAATGTAATTGGCTTCCCTAGCTTTTACCTGCTTTGAAAAAAATTACCACTTCACTGGATGCATCTTTTGTAATTAAACTTTCACCTTTATAATCATTTGAAGTTTTCTATGTCCTAGTTTTATTTCCAAAAGAAAAAATCATCTTTGATAGGTTCTGAAATCGTTTCTGAATGGTGCTTATGAAAATCTGTCTATCAGTAACCTATCATGATCAGTATCTAAGGATTTAGAAATTTATAGGTAGTCCTTGTGCCAGTGTTTCTGTGCTCAAGCTAATGTTTCTTTAGCCATCGTTGACTGCTCTTGGCGTAAAAACAATATGAAAAACAACTATTTACCTTCCACATAAAAAAAAGAAGCTTAAGCATTGCAATCATCCACATTTTATGTCCTTAGTAACTTCTAATTTCAAGAAAGCCATCGGGAAAGAAATCACTGGCTTGAGAACAAAAATGTCAAACACAGACACAATCTTGTAATTTATTGAGACCCATTAACCCAAACATGAAATACTGGGATTAGAAGCCCTGTGGCTTTCGTGCTGTTGGTAGGGTAATCACCTGTCTTTGACTCTCACACTTTTATATGTTTTGAAATTTTCTCAGATAACTGGATATATTTAGCTCTCCTTTTCTTGAGTTTCAACAACTACTTTGATTTTTTTTTTTCTTTTTTTGAGATCTGGAGGCAGATTTGGGTTTGCACAGGTTTGGAAATCTGAGTGCAAACAAGATGAAACGTTGCTCAAGAGTGAATTGTATTATGGTACTTTCCAAATGCTACCTCCTTCTGGAAGTGTAATTTCCAGAGCCTTTTAGGAGATGAAAAGGTTTGTAAGAGTTCAGTCACACTTTCAAATTATAGAAAATTGTTAGTTTCATTTAGATCAGTCAACTGTACAAATGGGCCAATTTGGTTTCAAAAATATGATCCCAGAATATCTGTGGGTCAAGTCATTCAGGTGTCATTCATAGAACAGAAAACTCACTACATCATCACCACAAAAAGGAGGGTAGATGAATCATTTACAGTTGTTTGAGAATGCCAATTTAACAGCAATTTACACCCAAGATTTTTATTTTCAGAGAAGACTCTCCACTGTAAGAAAAGAGGACATTTTATAAGTACTCTTTTCTCCCCAGTAAATTATGAAACTATAAAACTATATAAAACTATGAAAGGTCATTTAAAAAATCTTTGGTTTTAATTCAAGGAGTGAAATGAGGAAATTAGTCCTACAGTTCCTGGATTTTGCATCTTGGGTTTTTTGCGACTTTCTGCGATTGGCTTGTTAAAGGGGACATGGACATGTAACTCTATTTGTCCTGATAGATTTCCAGATAATAACTGTGAAACAGGGTTGGGGCAAGACAGTCAAAATTAGAAATACCTGAACTCAAGGCAAAAACAGAACAATGTTTAAAAGCTCATACAAAATTACTGTTGAAGATGCAAGAAATTCATAGTTCTAGTTTCCAAAGAAAATGAATTCACATCTCCTTTGTATGTAAAATGAAGCTTTGAAAAAAATGGTTGGATCTACTCAATTCATACTTGGACGTATAAACCTGTGGCCTGGTTATGGTGGCTGTGCGAGCTGTAACTTTATCCTGATTTTTTAATGTCTAATTTGTTGCCCATAGGTGGTTCTTGTTTTTTCTTTTTCATGACTTCTTGTGATGTGGAAGAATAAGAATAATCCACGGAAATGGCTGTATATTCAGATGCTGAGCTTCTCTGGGGGAGTTGGCTAGACAGAGTTTACAGAGGCTTACATTTTCTCACATAGTAATATGGTAGAGAGATTGTAGGACACAGAAGTGTCCTTTGGATATATATATACACTAATATGTATAAAATAGGTAACTAATAAGAACCTGCTGTATAAAAAATAAATAAATAAGAAAAAAAGTGTCCTTTGGTCCTGCTGGAAAGGGACAGAAAGCTATCACATCTGCTTTTCCGTGGAAAAGGGCTCGTGAACTTGCACCAACTTCATCCTTGAAGAAAAAGGAAGATATTGAAGAATATTTTACATGTCCCTTCTCTATATTTGGACCTTTCTCTCTTACTTATTGGAAAGAAGAAAGAAATTAGGGAGAAAAGGTGTGGGGGAATGGAACTACCTTTCTTGGGTTCACTACTACAATCTAAACTATCATCATCCCTTACAAGCATGCCCTCTACTTTATTAAGCCCATTATTTTGTGTTATCCGCTATATTATTGGCACCCTACACAATACCTGGCACATCAATAACTATTTTCCTCAACATTTTATAGTGAAAAATTTTAAACATAGAGAAGTTTGAAAGAATTTTACATGAACACCAGTATGCCCACCACCTAGATCCTATCACTAACACTTTACTATTTTGTTTCTGCATATACCTATTGATCCAGCCATCCTTTATCCATCCATCAGTCCCTCTAATTTTTTATGCATTTCCAAGTTGAAAATATCATTTCTCTTCCCTCTGAATACTTCAGCACTCATGTAACTACTAACTCAAGTATTACATTTTTTTCTCTTTTGAACATGCAATGAAATGCACCAATCTTAAGTGTGCTGTTTAATGAATTCTGACAAGTGCAGACACCTGTGTAGCCCAAAGCCTTATCAAGAGACAGAACCTTATCCACCCCCAAGAAGAGGCCTCAAGCCCATCCCAGCTCTTCTCCACCCTCCCATCTCCCCAAGCAATCAGTCTTTCAATATTTTTTTGACCATAGATTAGTTTTGCCTGTTCTAGAACTTCAGAGAAATGGATTCAGACAGGATGTAGTCTTTTGTGTCTGGCCTCTTTCACTCAGCATGATATTTTTGAGATCATCCATGTTGTTGCATGTCACAAAGTTCTCAATAAATATTGATTTGCTGATTTTTATCACAGATTTTATTAACCAGAGATTTAAGTCAACTAAATATATTTAAATACAGTTAGTATAGTTGAATGTCTTTTATTATGCCTTGGTTGGGGGGGTGTTCAGCACTGCTGTGTGTTGATGATTCAGCAAAGGTAGGGCAAGTTTTGTAGAAAAAGAAAAATGAGGCATCATCTTTTTAAAATTAAAGAAGGAAGATACCCAAAGACGCTTACAATTTGAACACATGAGACAGGCTAGACAGGAACTGGCCACCAGCCTCTGCCCTTCTTGCAGGTGTAAGTGTGATGGCTAAACGTAGCAGTTTTCACAGGAACATTTTTCTGGAATGGTCACTTACTATAGGCTACACCCAAAGGCAGGATGCAAAGTGGCCAAGGAGGAGTCTGCACATTTGAGTTTTTTCTGCAGTAGTTCCCCATTCTCCAGGGAGGGAGGCTGAGAACTGGATGGGAGGAAGTAGAGGGTAGAGCGTCCACTTGATGTCTGTTGTGGGAAACGTGACTGGCTTTTTGGGGGAGTACCAACTAGTTGCAAGAGTCTCAACTGAAAATTTTCCAAAGAATCCCCTCTAGCCCACAACTGTCTTCTCCAAAAGTAGGTTCCCAAGCTCAGGAAGGGTGAGGGGCACCATGCTCTTTGGCATGAGAATTTCATGTTTATTAGTGATTTGACATTTCTGTTAGGGTTAATCAGATAGTTTCCATCCCTTAGAAACCTATGTTCTCTTATTATTCAAGGGGGCTAAACTCACCTCTGGCCTGGAGCTGACCTCGGTTTACATGCACACCAGATCCCCACCTGGAGGCATCTGCCATCTCAGGTAGCCCTCTCGAGTTAAGTCAGGTGGCTGGATCTAAACTCTTCAGCTAACGGCCTGGGTCCTTTCTGAGGGGTGTGTGGAAAACAGGCCACAGGGGCACAGAATCAAAACAGGTTCAAATATGGGGAACTCCAAGGAATGCACATTTGAAGACCTTACCAGCCCTTCGTGAATTTTTTTCCCAGTACCAGCATTTTGCTTTTAAACCATTCCTTAGTACCCTAATTAGGGAAAATTTGGGGGTAGAGGTGAGAAGGGGCAGATAGGAGGTAGGGGAGATTGGTTTGTATGGAAACGTTGGTGAGAAAAGTCTAGATGGGATTACATATGACAACTGGATGTCTTGCATTTAGTATAATTGGGAAGAGTGGGGACTGCGGTACATTAAGACAAAACACCCACGTTGCTACTGCTTATGGTTCTGATCTTAGATATGTCCCTTCCAAAATATGGACTAGTTCTCTCATCAATGATCATCAAGATGGGACACATCACCATTAAGAAGGTGCCTTTCTGGGAATTCCCTGGGAGCCCAGCAGTTAGGCCTTTGTGCTTTCACTGCGGTCGCCGGTGTTCAATCCCTGGTCGGGGAACTAAGATCCTGCAAGCCACGTGGAATGGTCAATAAATAAATAAATAACAACGAAGAGAGAAGGTGCCTTTCTTAGGCTGTTAAAATGCCAAAATTCCTAAACCATCCTTGGTGACTTTGAACCAATGTCACGAGGTCAGTTAGCTGCTTTCTTTTATTCCCTAGCATGATGAGATCTAATACTGAAAACATTGTCCATGTTGATCCACCCATTAAATGCAGTAAATAAATAACCACAAATTAGCCACCGTTTTATTTTCTCATAACTCAGTATGTTGGAAAATATTTTCCTTTCACCCTTGCAGCCCATCATGCCCCACAGTTTCGGAGGGTTTGAGCCACGATCCGGCCCCTTTTCCTCAGGACGTACCCAATATAGGGGCCAAAATTTTGTCCACCTTTCAGGGGAAATCAGTCTTTTCCCTAAAGAGATCTCCTCCAACACAGCATTAGGTCCTCCCGCAGAGGGGTTGGCAGAGGCGTCTGCCAGCCCGCAGGTTTCCTTCGACCTTGGTTGTGACCTAGAGTGTCGCTGTTAATTGCGAGGCTCGCCTCAAGGTAGAAAATAGCATCGGTTTCCACTGCCACCCCAGAGAAGCCAAGTTCTGCTGCCGGGCGACGGCGGTGAGACAGTCTTCCAGGCTAGTCTCCGGCCACCCAGAGCTGCTCGGAGGCCGCCTACAGGTGCAATCCCGGCACTGCGGCCTGGGCAGCGGGACGGGGAGGGTGCGAGCCCCAGCCCATCTGCATCGCTGCCTGCCTCTTGCAAAGCCTGCGCAGGGCCCTCCCCCCCGCCCCTCGTGCCAGCCGCCCTCTGCCCCCGGCTTCCCCTCCTCTGCCCCGGCGCGGTTTGGAAAGGAAGCTGGGAGCCCTCCGAGGCTCCGCAGACTCGGGTTTGGAAGAGGGTAGGGCGCGGCCGAGGCTTCCCCTCGAATCTGCGGCCAGCCTGGCTCCGGGAAAGTTTTTCAAAGTTCCCAGCAGCGCCTGCCCAGGTCGCCTCCGCGGGGCGAGCAGACGGCGGCCAGCGCGCCAGCCTCGCCGCCGCCGCCAGCCGCGCGCTCTGGGCGACTCTCTCGCTCGCTAGCTTGCTCGCGGGAAGCCGGCCCGGCTCCCGGCGGGCAGGCCCTCCTCCCGGGGCGAAAGCCGCAGCTGACGCAGGCGGCTCGGAAGGCGGAAGCTGCCCCGCTCCGACTGCTCAGGCAGCGCCGCAGGGCCTACACCTGGGGCCCCGACGGGCGGCCAGAGGCGCCCGGCCCGAGGTGCCCGAGGGGGCGGTCCGCGCGGGGGTCCCCGGGCGTCTAAGTGGCTTAGCGCGTCCCAGAGCAACGGAGACCTTCCGTTCCTCCCCGCGCCCTACCCCCTACCCGCCTCCCGCCTGGCCCAAAGCGCCCGAGGGCGGGGGTCTGCGCTGGGCCCCCAGACGTCTACGCGTCCCTGCGCTTCCCTGAGCCCCCTGCCCCTTCCAAGTTCCTCCCTGTACTCCCCCACCCCATCCAACGGGAGGGAAGGGGCGTGTCGATGGTGGACACGCCCCTCATGAATATTAATAAGCGCGCATGCGCCTGCCAGGCGCGCTGGGTAGAGGTGGCTAGCCCCGGCCGCGGCTCCCAGACGGGCTCTCTGAGTCCCTCTCCGAGAGCCGGGCGGGCACGCGTCATTGTGTTACCTGCGACCGGCCCGCGAGCTGGGTTCGGGTTGTTTTTTTTTTTTCCTCCCCTCCCTCCCTCCTCTCTAAGCAGCTGATCTGAAAGGGAATAAAAGGCTGCGCATAATCATAATAATAAAAGAAGGGGAGCTCGAGAGAAGGAAAGAAAGCCGGGAGGTGGAAGAGGAGGGGGAGCGCCTCAAAGAAGCGATCAGAATAATAAAAGGAGGCCGGGCTCTTTGCCTTCTGGAACGGGCCGCTCTTGAAAGGGCTTTTGAAAAGTGGTGTTGTTTTCCAGTCGTGCATGCTCCAATCGGCGGAGTATATTAGAGCCGGGACGCGGCGGCCGCAGGGCCAGCGGCGACGGCAGCACCGGCGGCAGCACCAGCGGCAGCACCAGCGCGAGCAGCAGCGGCGGCGGCGGCGGCGTCCCGAGTGCCCGCGGCGCGCGGTGCAGCGATGCGGTCCCCACGGACGCGCGGCCGGCCCGGGCGCCCCCTGAGCCTCCTGCTCGCCCTGCTCTGCGCCCTGCGAGCCAAGGTAAGAGCCCGCCGGGCCACTCTCCCGACCCGTCCTCTTCTTTCCCCGGACGCCTGCGGTTGAGCCTCTGGAGCGGGCTCGGTAGCCCTGGGGCGCCGGCTCCCGCCCCGGCCCCTGCGCCCAAGAAGCTGCACTTGGGCTGGGGGAGCCCCCTGGCTCCTAAATGTACACTCCAGGCTGGGCAGAGCGCGCGTTCGCTCCGCTCTTGCTCCCGGGGTGGGGGGGGGGCAGTCGTATCGGTTTGCTCCCACTCTAGCCTCTCAAGCCCGGGAATCACGTTGAGTCCTTGCACCCAGTTTTGTAAAATTATTTTCACTTGGCGCCAAGGGCTCGTCGGGGCGGGCGGGGACGGAGTCGCCACTTCCACCCCCGAAGAAAACAACTTTCCCCTGCGCTGACCTCCCTCCCTCCCTCTCTCGCCGGCAGGTGTGCGGGGCCTCCGGCCAGTTCGAGTTAGAGATCCTTTCCATGCAGAACGTGAACGGGGAGCTGCAAAACGGGAACTGCTGCGGCGGCGCCCGGAACCCGGGGGACCGCAAGTGCTCCCGCGACGAGTGTGACACGTACTTCAAAGTGTGCCTCAAGGAGTACCAGTCGCGCGTCACGGCCGGGGGGCCCTGCAGCTTTGGCTCAGGGTCCACGCCTGTCATTGGGGGCAACACCTTCAACCTCAAGGCCAGTCGTGGCAACGAACGCAACCGCATCGTGCTACCTTTCAGTTTTGCCTGGCCGGTGAGTGACGGCCGGGGGGCGGACGGACAGTGGTTTGCACCCGTGGGCCGAGCTCTGCTTTCTCTTGCGAGAGGAGAGGGATTTAAAGGGCCTTGGCTGGAAGCTCGGCGCTAACCCGGGATGTCTCTGTGGTGGCGGGGTTAGGGAGCCGAGGCTCTGTAGCTAGATCTCGGCAGGCCCCAGCCCCAGTGCTTTTTGCTAAGCGCACGAAAGTGGGACCCCAGAGCGGATGGTGGGGCAAGGCTCCTAGGAAGGCCGGTTGAAACTTACAACGTGAAGGCCCGAGAGTAACCGTCCGAGCCAGGAGGTCATTATAGATGATCTTTGCTCAGCCTTATTAAACCTGATGCGCCGGGGAAGGCGGCTCGGCACAGTTGTGGCCTCCGAACGCCGTCCAAATTGGCACCCTCGCGTTTCCCGTGAGCAGCCGGGAGGGCGGGTGTGTCCTTCCTGGAGGGTGTGGGGAGCCCACTTCCCGCTGCTCCCCGGGAGATTTCGGTGCGTGCGGGGGCGCGCTCTGGGCTGAGTGTAAGGCCGGGGGGCGGCCGCCGCCGGGGGGGCGGCCGGGCTTTCCCCAGAGCTGCGGGCACGGGAGCCACCCGCCCCCTGTCGGCCCCTTCCTGCCCTCGCCCCCGCGCGGCGTAGCCCTTGTGGCCTCACTAACAGCGGTTCCCGGGCTCTGGAACAGCTGTGTTTGCAAACTTCCCCGGGAAGGGCGGGGGTGCGCCCTCGTCCGGTGGGCGCGCGGGCCCCGCGAGCGTCGGGGGGCGTGCCGAGGCCTGGAAGGGGCGGCCCGAGCGAGGCAGCCCCTGCGGGTGCAAGTGCACAGACCCACGACTCTGGAGCCGCTGGAGGCTCGGGCCCCGCTGGCCGATCCTGCAGCGAGGCCCTGGCAACGTCTCGAAATGGGTGGAAGGAAGATGAGTGTGATTGCAGAAGGGGAGGAAAGGGGAAAATGTTGGTGCCCTCTGCCCCGCTCCTGCCGTCCAGGAGGCGTGACTCAGTACCAGGACTGGGGCTTGGCCCGGCCTGTGCTGGGCGGGTGGGTGGTGAGAGGGGGAGGTCGGTGCCCTGGGGAATACTCTTCGCCACGTGCTCTGATGGGGCGCACTCTGCTGCCTCCTATCGCGGGCTAGGGCTGCAATCGCAACTGTGAGAAGGGAGGGGAGAGAGTCAGCCTTGGAGTATGTGAGAAGCTCGGGGTGCCTCTCAAGGCCCACGTTGACTGGGGCTGGCGTTATAAAGTGCCCTCTGCCTGGGTGGGATGAGACATTTATCAGAACATGCCATTAAAAGGGGCTTATAAAAACCTGTGGTTTGTGGAGTTCTCTGAGAATGGAGGACTGAGTCTGTTGTGGGATCTCATTTTTACAAAGAGTGTTTATCTTGTTTGTTAATCCCCTCTAGGGAGAACTTTAAGCTAAAGAGGTTGGCCGCTTTTTAATCTGGCTGGGCCCAAGTTGACTGTGACGACTGACCGCCCTTGCCCTTGTCCGTGTGTTTGGAGGTAGGGGGAAGGGGCCTGCAGGTGGTTACACCCGCCTGGAGGATCAGTCCGGAGCCCCTCGCTTTTCACAAGACCATAAAAGGAATCTTATTACTGATGTGGAAAAGCTGCAGGGCTGGCTGAGGTTCCTCTTGGAGAGGAGGGTCAGAGAAACGGCTGGGATGAACACAGGGAGCCTTGCTCCCCTGGCTGGCTGGGGAAAGTGACCCAGAAGGTGTGTCTGCCTCCTTTTGACACTTGGCAGAGAGCCCGAGATGGGGAAGAGCGGCAGTGGTGTGTGAGGGCAGGGAGACGATTGATTTGCTGGTGCTCGTCTGTGGTTTCAGGCCCCGCGGGTCACCAACCATGAAATAGACTCTCGGCTTTTCTAGAATGGGGGAGACGGCTGGAGCTCACACTGAGAGTGTGGTTCTTTTGAAGCTGGGCCAAATGCCTGCTTCCCTCCTAAACAAGTCCCCACCCCACCGCCCCAAAAAGGCCTGCTGTGCAGCGTAAGCTTGACTTCCCAAGAGAGAGTGGAGGTGGGGTGTGCCGTGTTATTTTCCCCAGCACGGTTGGAGAAACACCACTGTCTGTAACTTTCAAGAATGATTCCAGTGTGAGTGTTAACTGAAGTGAAAGCACTTAGGTAGCTGGATTAGTACCGAAGTAGATCGCACAGCTTCACTCAGTTTGGCAATTAAATATTAGTGAGCGTGTCTATTTAAAGCTGATATCTTAAATAGGTAATAGCTGAACTTGGTATAGAATTCAAGATGGAACAAGGAGGATACAGGGTTTAAAAAAAAAAAATCTAAACTACCTTGGACTTCCTGGCCCCTAAGCTTCTAACCCTTAGGCAGCCACAATTAGTGTCCATGTGGTTCCTCCCAAGTTTGCTGACAGTGGCAGAGAGGTGGTTCAGGGTGCACAAAAGAAGGTCACTTTAGAAGGTGGTGTAATTATGTGTTTTGTCTGGAATTAGGGCCCCAATCAAACAACTGCTTGTGTTCTGAAGAGGAAGAGGAGAAAACGATTTGTTCAGATCTGAAGTGTAATCCACAGGCCAGTGTCCTTGTGAGAAGCTCTGTGGTGTGGGCCTGCCCTCCAGACAGTATCTGATTGTGTCCCACTTGGGGTCCACTGCCCGAGCCGCAGCCTGGTGATGGTTTTCTTTCGTGGCTTCTAATAAGCATAGCAGTGCTGCTCAGAGGGGCTTGACTTGAAGCAACTAGTCTGATTTATGATCCTCCAATCAGGGGACCCAGTGATAAGACCATGCATTATCGGAGGTAATTAGGCTCAACGGGAAATGATTGGGGAATAACCATTTAGAAATCACTGAAATGGTTAAGTTGCACTTCCCAAAATTAGTACTAAATCCCAGGAGTGCCTGATAATTAAAAGTACATTAGTGTAATTACCACTACCCAGTCCCAAAAGCTTTTTAGGAACTCCAGAGCCCCAGTTAGCTGTACTGATGCTTTGCTGGCCCTGGAGTGAAGTGAATCTGGAGAAATTTGGGGGGAAGCAATTCAGGTACCTGGTCTCTTGGCCTCATATTTAAATGCCATTGACATTGACAAAAGGCTTGCTGAGATCAACTTCCATCTTTTAGGAAAACCCAGTGAAGTGTGATTCTTGCATACCAGAGGGATGCCAGCTTTGGCATCACACTTGAGGCCTGAATGACCAACGGCCAGGGGTTTGGGTAAATCGGATGCTATAAGGTTAGTCGCAGACCGTAACTGACATGCCCTTGCCTTTATGCCTTCCTCTGTGCTCTCGGGTCCCTAGGCCTCCGCAGATGGGTAGCCACGTGGAGGGATGGGATTCTCATTTGAACTGGCTCCTCTCTGCAGTCAGACTGTGCCACCCACGTGGTCAGCATGCGTGCATACAAATAGCACACGTGTGTACGTGCTCAGAGCAAGCGACTTTCTGTGTATGGGGAAAACACCCTTTGCCCTAAGATACCTACCTCGAACTAAAGTGATGAAATGATATGTCTGCATTGCAAAACCAGGCTGGAGAGAAAGTTGAGCTATGCCTGCTTTGTACTGAGTGTCTGCAGAATGGCTACTCCCCCCATGGAATCCCTATTCAAGGTACTTGGTTTCTGATCGTTCTTTCCTCTTCCAGGTGTAACCTCTGTGTGTTCTTCCTCCTTGTTGTCTTGTTTCTTAGCAACTTATTCAAACCTCCAGTACTTATAGGAGTTTACAACCCACCAGCTCCACACCCATAATTCTACAGGGACTTCAAGCATTTTTCAAGAATGGTGAAGCTTTTGGCATGGAGGCTGTTTGGGGGAGTTGGATGGTTAAGGAGGAGAGGCAGCAGCCACTTACAAAGCATGTAGCCTCCCAGAAAGCCAGCAATCTGAATGCTGCCTAAAATCTTTACAGCAAATAGTTGTAAGGGACCTTTTGGATGGAAGGTATGTGGAAAGTTTAGCATAGAGGAAAAATGTTATTCATGAAAAAACGAAGCCAAGGCAACAGGGAGTCTTCACGTCCTGATCTGAAAACAGGAATGCAAACAGAGGTCTTGGCCGGATTCATAGCAGCCACTGGCCCATTGTAGGAGGGCCAGAACCTGGTTCCAATGCCAGGCTTTCGAGATTAGTTACAGTGTAAGAATGCGTAATCTCTGGATATGCATACAATCAGCATGGTAATCCATAAAGGCAAATATTCCTGAGAACTCCTCCTTGGTAAGCGTTCAGAGGCATGTTCCTACGCTCTGCCCCTTCAACCCCCAGGGTGAGGTTCCAAGCTGCCCCAGCTTTTAAATACATTTAAAAAAAAAATTAGCCCTAAACAAACCTAACCTAGTTTTCAACTTTAGGAAGATGTTTGTTTTAGTATGCATGGGAAGTGATGATTCTTGTGTTCTCTAGAATGGTAGAGGCGGAGGGGTTGGGTTCTGGGTTCAGAAATATCCTGCCTCTAGCTTGGCATGGGGCGGGGGTGAGTGGCTGTGCTGTGACTTCTTGCTGGTTTCTGATCACCGCGTGCACTACCCTGCCCTGTGGCCCTTGTTTCTGTGGCACCAGTGACATTTGTCTCTGGTGCACTGCGTGTGCTGGGAGGACACAACAGCGTGGCTCGCAGTGGTTAAAAGTGGCACATAAATAGTCAAACATTCAGGGCCCTCCATCAGTTCAGCCCAGTCTTTATGCGCTTCTGGTAAACGAGTAGAAAGGCATCTTGTTCAGGCTTGCTCTGTGTGAACCGGACGGTTGTGCTTGGCTGGTTTCTCGGTATTCTATCTATTAACCTCGCCACCCTTTTGTAACTGGTGCATTTAATTATCAGTGGGATGCTTTTCAAACAGGTAGGGGTAATGATGGGAAAGGGGGTGGGGGGCCTCTCATTGAGAGTCTCAAATCTGGATATGAGCTTCGGGGCCCTGCTTGGTGAGTCTTTGAGGTGGGCTTTCATGAGAAAATCACCCTTTGTAACCAGATCAGACTCTATTGAAATGTCAAGCCCTGCAGACTAAATTGCTTTCTGTGACTGAGGTCTCAGCCGGGATGCCATGGGGTGGCTGTCCTCCCTCCGTGCCTCACCTTGCCCAAACCCTGCCACACATGAATCGTTGGAGCGAGCGTGCATGTACCCACTCATGACATCTCTGGAGCCTTTATTGAATACGTTTGTGCTCGGAATGTTTTATACTCCGGCCACCCAGACGCAGGCAGGACAATAGTGTGGCCGAATTGACTGAAATGAGGATTACGGGGAATAATGCAGCCGCTGCACAAATAATGCAGATACAGGGCCAGCCACAGGAAGCGACAGTTGAGTCAGCAGAGCACAGGGCCCCAGACCGACCTGGGGCCGATGCCTCTGTACAATGGCCCTGTGGGCGCTCCCAGGGCGCGCTCCCTGCCGCCTGCTCTGCAGCCCGGGCTTTTGGATGCCGCACGTGTGCCGTTTGCATGGTGGGCTGTTTGTGTCCATCAGCTTGGCAGGAGGGGAAGCAGCAGCTTCTCAGGGCTCGGTTTGGCTGCCACTGTTGCCAGGAAGAGGAAGCTCTCAGCTGCCAGCACAATTACCTTTGTTTCTCACATCCCCCCTTCTTAATATGGCAATTAAGTGCTTACCACTCCGCCCGGTGCCAAGGTAACCACCATGGGGCTGGATGGGCGCGGAACACAGGCCTCCCGCAGCCCCAATGCCAAGGGCGGGAGGAGGCGCCGGGGGCCCTTCAATGCCAGGACCCTCCTGGAGGTAGAGTTCCATGGGCATCCTCCCCAGAGGTTCTCCTAAAAGCTGACTATTGCTCCTTCCTGCTACACGAGAGGGAGAACCAGCTGCCGTGTTGCCAGGTTTCCCTGGAGCTGGGAAGGACAGAAGCGATTCACACTGTGAAGCCAGACTGAAGATCTGCTGGCTGCCCATCCCTCCTGCTTTACCCCCAGGCCATTTTTCTGGAAAAAATGTAAGGAAAAATAGACGAATGCCAGGTAGCTTTTTATAAGAATCCTGTTCTCCTAGTTTGAAACCAAGAAAAATCCAGGTGTTTGCTGTCTTTTATGTTTTTTGCGGGTTTTCTTTTTTTTTTTGTATGAACTTGTTAATAAGTTGAAACACCTGCCTGTCATCTCGCCTGCACCCCTTCCCAAGCCGTGAGAAGGGCCCTGGGACTTGGCCTCTCTAGGGTTAGGTTTGCAGTGGCCACTTGGGTGTGACGTGATTGTAGTGGATGCCAGTTTGGGGCCTGGTACCTGGCCTTGCTGGCATAAGGTGCACAGGATCTGGATCCCAGAGTCGGGATGTACATTCTGGGATGTACAGAGGTCAAGCGTGGGCCTGGGAAAACTTAAAGTTCCCTAGCAACCAATAATCATTGCCAAATTATCTCGATTGTGTGGGGCTGGAGTGGGAGCTTAAGAGTGCCTCCTAATAGGAGCCTTGGAGAGAATCCTTTTCTCTGAAGGCTGGGTGGGAGGAATCCTTCTGCCCCAGGAGGCGAGTCCTAGAACCACAGTCCCTTCTCTGAAACAAGAGAGAGAGACGGTGGAGGGCTGCTGCTTGAATTTTCTACCAACGCCTCGTTGTCAGTGCTGCAGCCCCCAGCCCCTGCCCCACCTTCACCTCCTAGAAGGCCGTTCATGGGGAAATCATGATGCCAGCTGGTGTCAAGGGCTCTGTACTCCTCTTTCCCCTCAAGGTGGGGCATGTTGGTCAGCGACTTCTGAGGTCTCCCAGTTCTGGAAGGATGAGTCCGGGGGAGAGCCTGGCCTTCTAGATCTTGTGCAAGAACCAAGGATGCCCTCGCCCTTGAGCTTTAAGCAGAGTTACTACTGTCACACCAGCTCGGTCCCGGGATGCCTTCCCTTTCCGTGGGGTTGTGGGCATAGTATGTGTTCAGTGCCTGTACAAGTCTGAACAAACTCCCGGGTACCAGTGCATTTAATCAGAGGATTAATGACAACAATATGTGGAAGTGGAGAACGTGGGTCTCGACGTGACCAGCAAATGAAGGGCTTCATTATCCAGAATCAGACCCACATCTGGCCTCATTTGGACTTGGCTGTCATGTCAAATCAGTAGAGAAACCTCTAATTTCTTGGTGCTCTCAGGGAAGAGCCTGGTAATTTGTAGGAAGTCCTAAGAAACACAGAGGCAGTAAATAAGGTGTAACTTCCACTAATAAAACACCAGTGACGACAGCAATGAATTTGGACCTCTGGCCACTTGCAGGAGAGGGCTGGGTATGTGCCCCGGCTTGCCCAGTTTTGCTTGCTTTTCTGAGCATTTTCCCACAGTTATCAGTGAGCGAAATGGAATCCTCCTCTGCTTTGAGTATGAAACATATTTCGGCTGAATTCCAAGGCGGGGTCTATCACAAGATATTTTTATGTTCAGAGACCTGCTGGGTCGCTGTGTGAGCAGTAAGCTTGCTTTGAGTTATGAATGAAGTTCCTTTTTCTTTTTTTTCTTCCCCCCTCTGTTTTTGCCTTCACCTCGTAGGTGGCACTGTATTATTTGATCAATATACGCTACTATTTCCGACGTACTGGTACCTGCCATTGACAAGGCGGGGATACATAAAAGGGTTCATGTGCCTTTCCTCCCTACTCTCTACCCCTTTGGATACGTTTCCCCAGCACCAAGATAGCAGAAGTTTTCTTGAAACCCTGGTGTTTTGTGAGACCGACCTCATTCTAAATTACAAATGAAGATTTGAGTAAAAGTGGGAATTTGCTAATGGCTTGGATTTGGCAGTGGTGGGGGCCACGGGGAGGAGGTGGAATTCTGAGATAAGCCTGGAAGATAAAAGGTACCTTCAGTAGAATGGCTGGCATCCCGCCAGTGTCCAGGGAATTTGTTTAGTTAGTGGACTCTGATTATTCCTGGAATGTTAGATCTTATTGACAGATAAGTTTATCAATAAATACAACCCATGGGGTGCAGCTCTTTCTTCCTTTTATACTTTGGTCCCTAGAGTCCGCCCCCCCTGCACCCCCAAGTTAGGTTACCGCCTTTGTCTTCAGAGTCTATTTGCACCTACCCACCCCTCCTGCTTCCTGGAGTCACCTGATACTTGTGGGAGCCGAGATGGTCTCACACAGACAGGGCTTTCAAAGGGGTTCTGCAAAGGAAAAGGGGCCTCCCCGGGGACCTCCCCACCAGGGCCCAGAGTGTAACAGCAATCCCCAGCCCTCCTCACTGGGTGAGCGCCTCCACTCCCAGGTACAAACACCTGGCTTGGTTAGCTTAGAATCAATTCTTTGTGTGGTTTTCTCAAGCACGAGGGTTAGAGTCTGGAAAGTTTAGGAAAAGCATACGCAAAGTGTTCACAAGTCTAGGGAGATGGCATTTCTTGGTCGGGACCTTAGGCTGCCTGCATGAGGACCACGGTGGGCCCGGTGTCTTTTGCCACCCTGGGGTGGGTGCTAGGGGGAGGGGTGGGGAGCCGGTCTGGACCTAAACACCCAAGACCTCACTTGGACAGCAAATACAGTTTCCATTTTGGCTGCATGGTTTTGTTTGGCAGAGAGGCCGAGAAGGCCTGACCTTTGCGAGCTGACCCCCGTTTCTGAATACTGAGCTGTTGTTTATCTGTGTTACAGAGGTCCTACACTTTGCTTGTGGAGGCGTGGGATTCCAGCAATGACACTGTCCGTAAGTATCACAGCCATGGGCTGAGCGCGTGAGTCTGGAAGCACAGAGCTTGGCACCCGGTGCATGTCAGAGCTGGACAGAGCTGTCCCCAGGCTGCTTCAGAGCTCTTCTGCCACTGCCCCTGCCTCTCCGCGCCGCCCCCCCCCCCTGCCGTGGAGTCTTTTTCCATCAATTCCCCTAGAATTTTCGCTTGGAACATTAAGTGGCCAGGACAGATCGCCAGTTAACTCAGTCCCTGAATACGGCCCCTAGATTATCTTTGGGATAGAGATCTTAATGGTTTTACAACTCTAAAACCTTGTAGACTTGCGAAAGGATCAAAGTAGTGACTTTTTAAAAGTCCATTTAAAGTTTAAGTGAGCATTTAATCTCTCATCGGAAAGATAAAGCCTGAAGAGGTGGCTTTGGGCTCTAAAGACCGACCTTGAATTTCACTTGTTGGGCAGGTGAGCCCCCAGCCGGTCAGGGTTTCCCACACTGTGCATGACAGGTGTTCCAGTGCCTCACGGCCATCACACTGGCCTTGTCCCCTTCTGAAAGGTGGCTCTGTTCTCAGCGCAGGCTGCTTTTCAGGGCTGCTGGGAGTGGGTGGGTGCTGGGGTCGGGGGAAGCCCTAGAGGATGCCAGTAGAAACGGCAGCATCTGTCTGGCTTAGAACGGAGTCTTTGCTCTTGGATTGTAGCTTCAAAATACGTTTCCCCTCCCTCGCTGAGACTGCCAGCCAGTTCCCTTTTTGCCAGCAGGATCTGGGTGGTTGTCATGGGAAAACTTGATTCACGCTGAAACCTGAGTCTGCGCAAGAGGAGGGGTTGACTGGCCTGGTGTCTCTGTGTGCCCCCCGATCCCATCCCTCTGCGTGTCTCATCCTCTCTGACCCTTGGTGTGTTTGCTGCTAAGAACATTTCCCCCTCTTCTCGCCTGCTTTTTTCTTCCTGACTCTGGGACTGGTGAATAACCAGAGAGGGCACAGTGAGGGCTTAGAATCCAAGCCACTGCCCACCTGTCTCGCTGGCCCACCTTGAGCCGCTCGATCACTGCTGAGCCCCGGTTGCCAGAAGCTTCAGGCCGTTTGGGTCACTCCTTGTGCTTTGGCATCTGAAGTCCAGATCCGTGGACCTTCCTCCCCGAGTGATACCCCCGTCCTGCTGTTGGTGGAGGGAGGGGAGGCAGTGACCTGCCTGGGCTGTGTCTGATGCCAGTCCGGGTCCTGGGCACCTGTTTGTTCTCTGTTCCCTCCCCTGCCACACGCGTTGTGGGCTGGGTGAGCGTTATGTCGCTGACCTGCTTACAATGGTAACTGTACATTGGGAAGATGGGGGAGGGGGAGGGGGATACAGGCTCTTCAGATGTCCTGGTGCAGATGTTAATACAGGCTGGCCGGTGGCGTGAGCATCCTTGAGGTTGACCCTGGCTCCTGGTAAGAGCTGGGTTAGGACACCTGGCAGGGTGTACAAGGGGCCCCTAGTGTTTGCAGGGCCCTTCCTGGGCCTTCCACCAGCCCACGGGTCAGGTAGCTGTTCCTCCAGAAGCTGGTGCCCCTCCAGAGCTGCCCACGGTTGTCTGCCCCATTTTGGGGCTCTGGAGCCTCTCCTCTCTTGCTAAGAGGTAAAATCACTGCAAGGACACAGGAAGACGTGGAGTAGAGATAAAGGGCGTTCAGGCCTCTACTCTTGAAGGAGAGGGGTTGCCTCAAAGTCACGGAATGCCCACTGCGGGGCATTGAGCCTCACTTTTTTTTTTTTTTTTGCGGTACGTGGGCCTCTCACTGTTGTGGCCTCTCCCGCTGCGGAGCACAGGCTCCGGACGCGCAGGCTCAGCGGCCATGGCTCACGGGCCCAGCCGCTCTGCGGCATGTGGGATCTTCCCGGACCGGGGCACGAACCCGTGTCCCCTGCATCGGCAGGCGGACTCTCAACCACTGCGCCACCAGGGAAGCCCGAGCCTCACTTTTGTGACCCTGGTGAGGAGGGATGGGGGTTTGCTGGGAGTGGCTTATCCACGTGCTTGTGCAGCCTCCCTTTTGTGATGCTTCCAAGGTATCTCGGATTCTAGCATATTCAGAACCAAATGTGTCATCTTCCCTCCCCAGAAGCAGAGCCCGCCTAGGGCCCTTTACGGACGACTGGCACCAGCATTTGAACGCCCATTACCATAAGCCAGAAATCTGGACAGCACCTCCTGTGTACCACCCTCTCTTAGCATCAGTATCTAACCCACCTCCAAGTTCTGAAAATCTTATGTCCAGTGCTCCACACCCAATCCTGACAGGGTTTGCCTCCCTCCACCTCCCCTGCTGCTACCCTGGTCCATGTCACCATCTGCTTACGCCTGAATTCTTACAGTAGCGGCTGAATTAATGCACCCCTATCTACTCTGGTCCACCTCCAGCGCTTTCTCCATTCTCCTGCCATCTTGATCTTTTCAGAGCATAACATTGGAGTGTCACCTTTACTGAGAGCCACTTGGTAACTTCCTGTTGCCCTCGGGACAGATCTTTGTGTGGCCCCAAAGCCCCTTGCATGGCCCAGTCTTGTCTCCCTGCCAGCTCCATCTCACATGCCACGTTGTCATCTGTCATACCTGTATTCTCTCAAACCCCACCAGTCAACTTTCTGTCCTCAAATGCATCACATTCTCTCCTGCCTCAGGGCCTTTGCACGTGCTGTTCACACTGCCTGGAATGTTTTGCTTTTACTCCCTTCACCCTCTGTCCCTCCCAAGGCACTGTCCTCCGTGAGGGCAGACGCTGAGGTTGTGTAGCAACCCAACTGGGGTTGGCTGCTCTTTGGGGACCAAACAAGGCTTCAGATTAGAGGCAGAGCCCTGAGCTTGGGAACAGAGAATTCCTTCTCACGTCCGCTCTGCAATGAACCCTTGGGAGCAGAGCCTGGCCCAAGTGAAACCCAGGTGATGTACACATGTTAGAAAGTATTTCTGAGGCCAGCCCTCCAAGGTCGTTGCTATTGCATTTCAGCACTGCACTATATAAGGGTGCAGATCTTACTCTCTCCCCCAGAGCAAATGATTTCAGTTTCTCGTTCTGATCAATAGATATGTAAACACAGGTTGGCATACTTAGGACCAGGTTTCCCTTATACTGTAGCCTTCTTGGTTAAGCCTTCTTGGTTAAGGTTTGTGGTTGGCGTGGTTGCAGGATTCTGCTCAGACTCGCCTCATCCCCTCCTCCTTGGCCTGCAAGGCTGTTGTGGGTTCTTCGTGCTCCATCTTCATGCAGTTCAAGGTTGTAGGAAGGCCTGGTAGTATCCCCTTCCAATCTTAAAGCTGGGCTATCAACTGAACTACCCCAAAAACACTGGTAATGCCCTGAGCTGATAGGAAGTGTGATTCAGGCAACAGCAGCTTAGAAGAAGCATCTCTGTAATCCAGATGCCAGAAAGTGTGTCACAGACACATTCAACTCCCTCTGGGCCCTTAGGAAAAATCTGTCACGCAGGTGTGAAGTTAGTTATACAGACCTGTTAGCCCCATTGAGGATTCTGAAATGATGTCTTCACAGCATTTCTCGGAAATAGAGAGCATACCAAACCACTGACTGACATGTCAACCTGTGCCTTTAGGATAACCCCGGACTCTTGTCTGAATTGCTTGTTGTTGCAGCCTGCCTGAGAAGGCTAGTGTGTTTAAGTAATCCCTTTATTAAGATCTCATCATCACATGGTAATAGCTCACTACACTTTTTCATTGAACCAGCAGAGGAAGCACACTGTTAATGCAGGGACATTTTTGTCATTCTTTGGCCCGTGTTTATTTGCAAAACTCAGGTTAGGAAAGCGTCCTCTGCAAGCGCTTCATGCCTGCCGGGGTGTAGGTCTGCAGGTATGCAGGCTTGTTCAAGGCCCGTCTTGCCCACAGGTAAAGAGCCCAGAGGGTGAGGGCTGGGGCGCTGTTGGAAGTGGAGTGTGGCCGAAGCTGCCCAGGAGTGCCCGTCTCCTGGTCGCCTGTGGGGTTTGCCTAGCCTTGCAGATGAGCACAGGCCTAGAAAAACGGGTGTATGTGGATAAGAATCACAAAGACACTGCAAGCAGGTCCTAACGGTCTCTCCAAGGTGGCCTTGAATTTGACAAGGCGTCAAGGGTTGGTGCTGGCAGGTTTAAGAAAACAAACACAGGACCAGGGTGGGTGCTGACTCGGGGCCTTGCTTCCTTTTCACGCCCCTCCCCTGAACTCCTGGCACCTGGAGTTTGGAGCTATTTTTGTACCTGTCTCTTCTCATACTAAGTGATAGGTGACCCCAGGGCAGGGACCACTTCTTCCTCCTGGACCTGTCTGGGCCCCAGGCGTGTCTCTTTTCCTCAGTAGGCGCTCTTCAAGGAGCCTGACCCTCAGTCTACCTGTCTGTAAACTGGGATGAATGCTTTTCCCATCTGCCTTCTGGGCAAAGGTGAAAGGTGAAATGCATCAAGTTCATGGTATTGTTACTTAAATGCCAGCTTAAGAGGTGACAAAGTTTATAATTAAAAAAAAATTACTCTTTGGCTTCCAGTGAAGAGTTTGGAAATAGACACAGCCTTTCTAAAGCAAGACACAAAACTCTAAAGCCAGAAAATAAAGATTGCTAACCTTTACCTGGAATAATGAAATTTCTTCAAGAATAGCCTTCCATAAGGGGCCACTTTCTATCACATGTAAAGAGCTTTTGCAAACCAGTATGACCAAACAGCGCAATAGAAGAGTTGGCAAAGGAGAGAAACAGATTGAAGTTCAGAGGAGCTGATACACGTGGTTTTGTCAAAAGGGTGCTCACCATCACTTAATTAAATACCCATTAAATCAGAAAGTCTGATAACGCAGTGTTGGCACTGCTGTTGGGAAACAGTTTCCTTTGCTGGTGGGAGGGCAGACAGATGGGGCTTTTGTTCCTGGTGGTTTGGGTTTTCTGGGAGGAAGCGTGTTGGTTGTGTGTGTCTTCTTCGATCCAGCACTTCCATTTCTGGGATATTTCTTTTTTCTAGAACCACATACAGGCAAATATGTTCAAGGATGTTCCCTGTGGCTTTGCTTAATAGCCAAAGGCCAAAACAACCTCAGTGCACATATTGGGAACTAGGTAAATGATTTCACTTTATTTCCAGATGAAGAAATACTACATGCCCAGTAAAAAGGGTAAATGTATGATGGGGAGGGAGACGAATGGCTCATTTTTTGCCCTTTTGTGTTGTTTGAATTTTGTGCCGTGTGCATTTGTTGTTATTAAAAGTCATCACAATGGTCGGGGGAGAAGCTCTGATATCTGATGTAAATGTTGGTGTGATTAATCCTTTTTTTTTGCCTCTAGAACCCGACAGCATTATTGAAAAGGCTTCTCACTCGGGCATGATCAACCCCAGCCGGCAGTGGCAGACGCTGAAGCAGAACACGGGCGTTGCCCACTTTGAGTATCAGATCCGCGTGACCTGTGATGACTATTACTATGGCTTCGGCTGCAATAAGTTCTGCCGACCCAGAGACGACTTCTTTGGCCACTACGCCTGCGACCAGAATGGCAACAAAACGTGCATGGAAGGCTGGATGGGCCCTGAATGTAACAAAGGTGTGTGTGGGCGTGCCTGGTGGGTTAACCAGCTCCTGGTGGCTGTCCCTTTGGGTGTCATGTTCTCACGCCCCTGCCATCAGGTGGCTTTCTTGGGTATGGTGAGATTTGGGCTGCTTTCTAGGCCTGAAGCACGAAGATGCCGTTGGTACCCCATCCCCCAGACGCTCTGAGCATTGGCTGCTAACGTCTCCTTCTCTGGACGTTGTCCTTGGCCAAACAGGTGGCACTCCACGCCCCGTCCCTCCAGCTCACAGTCTGTGAATGGCTGACGTGGGCGTAAAAGGCCACAGCCCCCTTCGCGTTAACTCTGGGCTACAGTTCACAGTCCAGAGTTTCCCCTGGGATCAGGCTGAGGCCAAGCTCCCTCTGAGACCACATTCTTGCTCAGCTTCTTCCCCTGCCCATCTGCCCTCTACCTCTTTCTCTGTACCCGAACCCCCTTCTCAGGCTCTGCTTTTTAAGGCATCGGATGCAAAACAGATGCCAGGTGGGACTGGGTTAGCCCAGCCAATGTCTGAACAGCTTGTGAAAAATGACAGCCCTTGGGCTCAGGGTGGCCTTACGGCAGCTTTCACTGGGCATCTCTGGGGGCCGTGGTATTGAGGGGAGGGGGCGAGTGGTGAACTGAACGCCTCCACAGTGGGATAAACTTCCAGACCTCCTGTCTGCTGTCCCAGCCCTGTCTATTAGAATACAGGGAGTTATCACACATTCACAGACATTCACAGAATTATCTGTGGTCTTTACCTTTACAAAGCTTCTAATTCATAGCAAATTGGTGTATAATTCTAGTCAACCATGTAATAGGCCCTCACCAACATTAACGCACTCTGCTTAGTTCACATAATTTGGTAAATTCCTGTAAGATAAACTCAAGTTGAAAAACGAATTTTTGAACTGTGACTGAAGGGAAGGGCAAAGAGGAATTTGCAGGTCTCCTGGGCAATATTGCTTTCTTAAATAATTAGACACAAGAGTGAAAAGGATGGCCTTCCTGGGATCCAAATGAAAGGATTGATAAAACATATTTTAAATAGTTGGTGTCCTAAAAATCAGTAACAATTACTTAAAAAGTTCTACTATTTTTTAATGTCTGTTCAAAAACTTTTTTCAATAAAGGACGCAGAATGGTTTTGTTGTGGATACTTTGCAAAAAAAAAAAAAAAAAAAAAGGACCACCAGATCTGGCCCGTGGATTAGCCTGCCAAGTGAAGCAGGCCTGGTTGGCTTTGAGTCCCATGGGATTTTTGAGACACCAGGCATTTATTTGGTCAGAGGGTTCTGAAGAGGCTGGGGTACAGAGTGGGAAAGATGACAGAGTTGAGGAAGGATTAGACCTCCTTTTTGCTTTCGGCGAGGGTGGGAATTGACCGGGAGCAGCATAGCTATTGTTCGGAGACTCCGTAAAGCTCCCCTTCCCCCACCTGCTTGCCTGCATTTTGTCCCCAAATGCTATCACGTTTGAGGATCTGCTAGCATGGCCTTGAAGTTTAAAGCTGGGTTTGTTCTTGGGGCACCTCCCGTCTTCCTCTCCTTACAGTGGGCTTGATATGAGATCTCTTAAAATAGTGGATTTTGTTGGCTTAATGGACAAGGTCATTCTCATGATGGTGACAGTGCAAGAAACTGGCAGTGTGCTGACACATCCTTCTGTGTTTTTTGTTTTTTGTTTTTTTTACAGCTATTTGCCGGCAGGGCTGCAGCCCCAAGCATGGGTCTTGCAAACTCCCAGGTGACTGCAGGTAAACAACTAAACTCTTTTTTTTTTCCTAATAATGATCCCTTTAATACAAGAGGAGGACTGACTTTATTGTGAATATGCCTCTTTTACTTTGGAGGACAAGAAAGCATTACCAAAAAAAAAAAAAAATTTTTTTTTCAAGTAGGCACATCCGAAGCTTATTAAATTATACCAGCTGTCCAGTGAAATGCACACGCTTCTCTCTCGGGGGGAAAAAAAAACTCTTCTGGGCACAGTCAGTGACTTCATGTATTAACGGTTCTGTAAATTGATAACTCGTTTTTATAATCTTCCCCTTAAAGTGCTAATGGACTAGATGGAGGGCTGTGGGTTTGGTTTTTGCGGCGGTCTCTCTCCTCCTCCACCCTCCAGCCCCCGCCTGGTTTTCTGTCTCCCAGCCCTCCCCCACTTTTCCCATCAATAGGGGAAAGTGGAGCATTCTTTAGAATGGGATTAGGACAATCTCCTGGCCCCTTTGCAGGCGGGAGCCTGGCCGGTGCTGAGAGGTTAATGGCTGCGCTGGAATCTTGTCAGTTGAGCCTGATGAATGTAGACTTTTGCTGCTGGCCTTTGAAGTCTGTTCTTTTATGGTCCCGGACAATGCAAGAAGCCAAATGGAGACCTCCCCCACAGCTTCCCGATTACAGTTTTTGGAACTTCTTGAAATGTACATCATGCCAATCTGGGAAAGGCTTGTTTCAGGAAATACTGTTGGTGTCTGTGGCATTTTGACATGATCGCCCACTTTACTCTCCTCCCAAATCTGAAGGATTAGCAGATTTAATGTGACACTCAATGGTTCCTTTGGGCCTGTCATGTTTTCCCCCAAAGCTACCCCAGTTTGAGCCCAGGGAAGCTTATGAATCCTTAGTCTAAACCAGTGCATCTCAAACTGACATTACCTGGGACTCTTGTGATGACGCAGATCCTGATTCCATAGCTTGGGGTGGACTCAAGTCTCTGCATTTCTAACAAGCCCCCAGCAGTGCTGTTCTTGCTGGGGGCGCGGGGACCGTACTTTGGGATTCACTGCCCCCAAACCTCAGTACTCAGAGTGTCATTCCCTGAGTTAACCAGGGACGTGTGGAAATGCAGGTTGCTGGGTGCCACCCCACACCCACGGAACCCCAGTCCCTAAGTTGGGCCCAGAAATCTGCATTTCGACAGGCTGAGCACAGCCACAGGATTTTGCCGCTCCGAAAATCCTGAAGACCCCTGTGGTCCTCCATACCTTTGTGCACCCACTGCCGCAGCTCCCCTCCCGTGCAGCGGGGAGCTCTGAGCTCTGGGGCTTGAAGCTGAAGTGGGAATCAGGGCAGCTGGAAGGAAAACAAAACCAGGCTGGCCTGAAATTGTCTCTTCCTGCACTTCAGAAAGATAAGTTTACTTTCTGGAAGACTGAAGGGCTTCGCCTGCGAACCCCCATCGCTGGTGGCAGCCGACTGTGGTATTTAACAGCGTTACTGTCAAGCTTGGGGGCAGGCTCTTCTTCGTGAAGATTGTTGCGGAAAGTCAGATCAGCCGTGCTCTCAGGGACTCTGCTGCGCCCGCTTCGTGCTCAGCACGCGGGTGCTCAGCTCAGATGAGTATCAGTCAAGGGCGACCTCGATTTCTGCTCCTGTCATCAGAATAAACACACTGCTGCCTGGGGAGGGCCCTCCCAGCCAGAACAGCAGGCTTTGTTTCCAGAATTTAGGCCTTTCTCTTTCGAAGTCTCCCTCCCACTCCCTGCCTGGACTCGCAGGCCCTTATTTACTTAAGGTGTGACTTTCCCACACATCATTTGCATGGTCTCTCAGGCCATCTCCTTCTCCTTCCCTTGAAAAATCAAAACAGAACCTTCTCGCCAAGGAAGTTCTGGTTGCATCCTGCTCCAGAAATAGCTGATGGCAAGTTACCTGTAAGTTGTCCTTCGGATCATGTATTACAGAGGTGTGTTTTGTCTTGTTTTTTCCCCCGCATGAGAACACTTTACTGCTTCTCTTGCTCCCAGGTCGACCTGGAATCCCTTTTTCTGGGTGCACAGTCTTGCTTTATTGCGAGCCTGCCAATAATATCAGACTCAATTATGAATCATCCTATGAGGAAAGTCACTTCAATTTCTCATGAGAACCTTAATCATATATTATTACACTGGGATAACCTTGTGGATGCCTCTTTTAGGGTCAGTATTTTTATTTGTTTTCTTTTGAAGTCATCCAGGGCCTCTTGTGGTTCCTTTCTTATGCTTGGGTATCCAGCTCTCACTGATTAAGAGCCGAGGTGGGTCCTCAGCTGCCTCTTACTCCTTGTATTAAGCAAATGGAAGAGGTGTAGTGATCCTTCATCTGGAAGGCAACGAGGGAAAGACTGTAAGAATAATGCTATTTCCCAATCAGTTCCTTCTTAATATCTACCTTTCAGACTAAGACTGTCAGTCTTTACACAAGCGTCCCCGTGATCTCCCACCACCTTGAGTGTCCACTTTGAAAAAACATTTCTACCGGAGGATTTACTTTGTTCTTATTTGACTCCTTTAATAGTGCCTTGCCATTTAGACTGGAGTTTCGTTTTAGATGAACCAGAATCCTCTGATTTTTAGCCGCACAGCCTGGTGGTTCTGTGTGCTGGGGCGTGGATGGCTTGCTTTTAGGAGTTAGGAAGTGGTGAGTCAGAATTCTCAGGGGTGAGTTGACTCCCGGCCGTGGATGATTAGCGATTAGCTGGTTCCCTGTAATTTTCCCATGACAAGGATTTTTAGCCCACCTCCAGCTCTCTGGACGCAGAACGCCTTTCCTTCTTTGCGGGGGAGGCGATTCTGACCATGGCTTTCCCGGGTCCCGTCATGGAAATAGTTGCTGGTCGCTGTTTCTGGCTCACCCCACCTTCACTCCACTGTGGGCTGCCCCCACTGCCAGCTCCTGTTTGCTAGAGCTTGATTTCTGAGAAGGCAGTTAGAGTTTCAGAGGGCTTGAAACTTGAGGGGAGAGTAGCGGAGCCCCTGCCCCAGGTGAAGGTGTATGTTTGTGTTTTTGTTTGGGGATCAAAGGCACCATTTGGCCTCCAGAGAGTCCGATTAATGAGGCGCTTAAAAAGGAAACTCGACTCCCTTCCCCAATACGAGATAAACCAAGTTGACTGTGTGTGTGTGTGTGTGTGCAAAGTGAGAAATAACTATAAAATAAATTAGCCTAAATAGCCACGAGGGGGGCAGGTCATAAATCACGTACGGAAATAGGTCCAAGCGCTGTTGCTTTCCTCGTCCTCCCTGCAGAAATGGGTCCAGAGATCCTACCCCATCTCTCCAAGGAAGGGAGCCCCTTTCCCTCCTCGTCTGATTTCAGGGAGCCTCCTTGGGAGGCAGTTTCCTGCCGCACTCGGTGTCTTGGTGCATTTTTGTGTGCTGGGGTCGTGACTTGCTGCTGGGACACAGCCCAGCCGCGTTGCTGTGTAAAACTTGCCCAAAGGGCTGCGTCTGCAGAGGCTTCGCATGGCTATTGTTGTCACTGCAGGGAGAGCCCTTGCCTTCCCCCCAGGGGTTCATTTATTCCAAGCCTCCGCCCTGGGCTCATGGGGGAGCCTGAGAAGAGAGAGGGGCTTTGTGGAGGGCAGCCCAGTGCTGGCCTCTCCCCAAACAGCCCTCCTTTTGTTGGGAGTCGCCTGGGAGGGGACCTCAGTCCAACTGGGAAAATGTTTGCTTAGAGGGAACCCCCGGACAGACCTTGACAGTCTACCATCCTGTGGCCAGAAGCCTGGGCTTTGCATCCTTGTGTTTTCCTGGCTCCGATCTCCCTGCAAGTTCTAAAGGGTAAAGCAGGGTTTGCTGTGTGTCCCCAGGTGCCAGTATGGCTGGCAGGGCCTGTACTGTGACAAGTGCATCCCACACCCAGGGTGCGTCCACGGCACCTGTAACGAGCCCTGGCAGTGCCTCTGTGAGACCAACTGGGGTGGCCAGCTCTGCGACAAAGGTATGTCTGGGGAGGGCCTGGGTGGGGCTGGAGGTCGGGGGTGGGGTGTGGGTGATTTGGTTTGTACTTTCATTTATTTTTATTTGCAGGGGCTTTTATTCTAAATCTGTTTGAATTTGCCTTTAACCCTGTGAATCTGGGTCTGTTTCCCTCGGTTTTAGTTTTTAAAGAGGAATGGGTCTAGGAACACAGTGTTTCTGGTCTCTGAGTGACTTCTTTGGGGTCTTTTTGGCAGATCTCAACTACTGCGGGACCCACCAGCCGTGTCTCAATGGGGGAACCTGTAGCAACACAGGGCCTGACAAATATCAGTGTTCATGCCCTGAGGGGTACTCGGGACCCAACTGTGAAATTGGTAAGTGGTCCAGGCGCAGTGAGATCCCTTTGTCTAATTTTTCTGTACACTCAGCTTAAATACACTTAGGGACTCATAAAAAGATGAAAATAGCCTCCAACGTTAAGACCTGTCCTCCCAGCCGTTCCGTGGGTCTTTGAAACCTCTGTCCAGTTGCTCAGGTGGTTTGGGGGCTGCTGATTGCATCGGGGGCGGCGTGTACAGGGCAGTGACCCAGCTCCCAGGTCAAAAGCTTGGAGAAATGGGGCCGGAGAGCTTAGCAAGAGAGATGACTTCCTTTCCGCCGCAGACACAGCGGGGTTACGTCCCACACCTGCTTTGATTTCTTGAAACGAGCTCGAGCTGGTGGCCCAGGCGTGCGATTTGGTTGCGGGGGGGAGTGTTAGGTAGCCTCTCTCGGTGGGCGCCCCTTGCTGACTGCTGTGCTGGTGTCCACAGCGGAACACGCCTGCCTCTCTGATCCCTGCCACAACAGAGGCAGCTGCAAGGAGACCTCCCTGGGGTTTGAGTGTGAGTGTTCTCCGGGCTGGACCGGCCCCACGTGCTCCACAAGTAAGTCTGCGTTTTGGCTTGTGCCCTTTCTTGGGGGGGGGAGGGGGGTATTGTGTCAAGGTACAGGGTTGTGGGTCCCACGTCGGTCTTAGTGATGGGTCTGTCTCGGTGGGAGGGGGTCTGGTGGTGAGGCTGGCCTGAGCTTCCGGCCTCTGCCCTAGGAAGTCTCCTGGCACCCCCATCCTAAGGCACCCTGCTAAGTTAGCACACGCATCTCTGACTGGAAGAAACTCGCTCGTGGGGTAGCTGCGTCCTTTTCCCTGGACTTGTGCCTCCTCTGAACTGAATTACGGTTATTCTCCTCGAAGCTGTACAGAGGATGCCTGCGGGGGAGGTGGTCATGACTGAATTTCATGGTGGGGACAAATTTTGAAAGAGGGACCAGGGCTACAGAGTGACAGTGGCTGCGGGACTTGGCCGCACACCAGGACTACCCCAGTGCTTCCCAGTACAGGTCTCTGGGTGCTACGGTTTCCCTTTGGAATTGGGGAGTTCGTACCTTCCACAGGCTCCTGGGGACTTCCCTGGTGGTGCAACAGTTAGGACTCCGAGCTTCCAGTGCAGGGGACGCAGGTTCGATCCCTGGTCGGGGAACTAGGATTCCACATGCCATGCAGCGCGGCAAAAACAAAAAACAAAACACACACAAGCTCCTGGATTTCAGAGGTGCAGCCAGGCCCGAGGTCCACGGTCATCGGCCCCCTGAGAACAGCATGCAACACGGTTAAGGAGCTGGGTTCCGGGGTTGGATCACCTGGGCTGGCACCATGGCCCTGCCACCCGTCACCATGGTGGGACTGTAGTCACTGCCAACCTGTGCCCTGTTTAAACGGGAGAGTAGCAAGTCCCATCTCCTGGGGGTGTGAAGGCTTGGTGAGCAGATTCATGAGGAGAGCCTGGCACCTCCTACCCGGGCAGGAGGTGAATCGCTAAGAGGCCTCAGGAGTCTAGTGCAGAAGGGGGAGGTTGGGCACCCCAGGCATGTGCTTTTGGGAAAAGTCTGTGAGTAAACAAGAATATGATTTTTTTTTTCACCAGCAAAGAAGTTATTTTTCCTTACCTCTCCTTAGTTACCTCTGTGCCGTGATGGAACTTTTCGTTAAAAATAAAGGGTAGGCAGTGAGAGATGTCCTGAGTTACCCAGGGCTGATGCTCCGGGGATCCAGCTGGCTCTCCCACCCGCTCAGGTTGCGGATTAAATGAACTGGGCCAGTGGGGGATTTAAAGCTAAAATCAGGCCTTATCGTCATCGTAGCAGTCACTTGCAGCAGGTGTCTGGCTCTTAAGTGAAGGCCCCTCATGTGAGGGGTGGTATTAAATTATCTAATTGTCAAATGGATTGAGATTAAATTGCCAACCCTCTCCTCTTTTTGTCAAACAGACATTGATGACTGTTCTCCAAATAACTGTTCCCACGGGGGCACCTGCCAGGACTTGGTTAACGGATTTAAGTGCGTGTGCCCGCCCCAGTGGACGGGCAAAACGTGCCAGTTAGGTAAGAGAATTCCTGCACCGGGGCTGGCTTGATCCGAGCGATTAAGGGAGCTGTACATGTGGCCAGCGGTGCAAGCTTGCGTGCCATCGTACCAAGAAGTCATTTATTATCTAGGGTCCAGCCAGCAGGCCTGGAAGAAATAACTCGCATGCAAATGGCCTGGCTCTTTGAGGCCCTGTGGGAAAGTCGTGGGATTCCTTGAACCATGTCAATCGTCTGTCCGAGGAGTGTTCAGCTGGGTTCCAAACGGGGATGATCTCATGAGGAATGAGCTGTCTGCATTCTTTTTTGCCACTATTAAATCCCAGCAACTAGGCTGCGCTGGGTTTTGCACAGAAGTGCCTAGTGGCTTTCTGCTGTCCTGTCGGGGGCTAGTTGTCAACAGCAGCTGGAACGTTATCAATTAGCATTCCTTATTGGAGCATAGCTAGGGGAGATGTTCAAAGTAGCATCTCTTATTTAGCTAGCTTATTAAAATGTCTCGTTTCAGACAAACTATTTGTATGGTGTTTTTTTTGAGGGGGGAGGTGGGGTAGAACCCCATTTCTCACTGTTCATCCTCTCTGTTTTTCAGATGCAAATGAATGCGAGGCCAAACCTTGTGTAAATGCCAAATCCTGTAAGAATCTGATTGCCAGCTACTACTGTGATTGCCTCCCGGGCTGGATGGGTCAGAATTGTGACATAAGTGAGTGAGACTGTTTCAATTTTGATTTTCATGAGACTGGGGTGTTGAAGGCATTTGCCAGCCGTATTCAGGCTCCAGGTCTAAGACTTGAGTAGTGGAAGGAGAACCTTATAGAGGGAATGTTTTTGGAGAGGGAGTGATGGGCACAGAAATGAAAACATACACGTTATCAATTAGCTGGTAAAAAACGGCCGTACTCTGATAAGGTGGCTAAAACAATGATGTGAAGTTTCGGTACCTCAGTCTGGAAGAACTAGGGAGTGTTCCCACCAATAACCTTATTTCACGGGAAGCACGCAAGAAATCTGATTGGAGGTTTTTATCTTCCTGAGCAGAGAAGGCTTTTCAGTGAAGCCCAACTTCAATGTAAATTGCCCCTCCAATACGGTGACTTGTTTATTTTTTAGATATTAATGACTGCCTCGGCCAATGTCAGAATGACGCCTCCTGTCGGGTATGTAAATCTTTGCTTATATCAAAACCTTAGTGATTGACAACAAGCCTTAAGATTTATGTGACCCTGGGAAAGCTCTGTCCCTGGGAGATTTAAAAATGCAGGTGAAAAGTGAGTCTCTGGAAGTTTCACTCGGGCTCATGTTACCCCAGCCTCCCGGGAGTCATCTTGGAGGCATGCACATAGAAATTCCTCTCTCACATTTGGAGAGGTTTGGCATCTCTTTCAGTGAATCAGCTGAAGCGCAACAGTCACGCTGAACCACTGAAGCCCTGTGTTTGTGGAGCACCTAGAAAAAAAGCATGTGTTTCTCACCCTCCTTCTCCTCCCTCCAGGATTTGGTTAACGGTTATCGCTGTATCTGTCCACCTGGCTATGCAGGCGATCACTGTGAGACAGACATCGATGAGTGTGCCAGCAACCCCTGTCTCAACGGGGGTCACTGTCAGAACGAAATCAACAGATTCCAGTGTCTCTGTCCCACTGGTTTCTCTGGAAACCTCTGTCAGGTGAGCCGGGCTGGAGCGCCCGATGGCCCAGTTTTCACAGGCAGTCTCCTCACCCTCACCTTCCCATTCCCAACACTGTCTGGAGCCTCCTGTTGACTAGGGATCTCTGCTAGACACGCGCCGTGGAAGGAGGGTGATGAGTGATTTTCTTCCCGTTGTCCGGCAGCCTGTCGATTTCTCTTTGTCCGTTTCATCCCAGACCCAGCACTCTCTCATTCTGCCCTGTTGTCTCAAATGCGTACCTGGACAGTCGCTAGGACACAACTGTAAATCATGCTGGGTGTTCTCCTAACAGAAGCAGACGGAAGGGTCAAATTCCAGTGGCCGCTGCCCCAGAGGAGTCATAATGACGTCTTTGTTTTACTTTGTGTCCCCCCTCCCCTGCCCCTGGCCCTCGCAGCTGGACATCGATTATTGCGAGCCCAACCCCTGCCAGAACGGTGCCCAGTGCTACAACCGCGCCAGCGACTATTTCTGCAAGTGTCCCGAGGACTATGAAGGCAAGAACTGCTCCCACCTTAAAGACCACTGCCGCACCACCCCCTGTGAAGGTACCTCCCTCCCCGCCAGGGTTCTGGCTTGTCTTCAAGGCTGCTGTCCTCTGCCCGTGCGTCACTGCCCCGTGACACTCGGAGGGAAGCCAGAACACGTGGAAACAACCTATTCAGGCCCACCAGTTCGGGGGGACCATACCTGCAAGTAGCCCAGGGCAGAGAAGGGAATTCATTTAGCATCCCCGTTCTGGGGGACGCTGATGTGCAAGGCCGAGGTGGATTCCTCAGGGCACCTCTGCCAGTAGAACTTTCTGCCACGGTGATATCTGCACCGTCAGGTACAGTAGCCTTGGGACACGTGTGGCCCGGAACGTTCACTGTGTGACCAGGGCAACTAAAAGCCCTGATTTACTTACTTTTCATTCACTTAAATTTAAACGGCCGCCTGTGGCTGCTGTGTGAGCTGGCTCAGGCTTCCAGGTTCCTGCAGCCGTAAGTGCCCTTACATCGAGGGAAAGGCTGTTCCTCCTCCTTAGCCAGCTTCCAGCAAATTTGGTAGATGTATCAGTAGAGGGAGGATGAACAGGGCCCGCAGACACGTGGGATCCTGGCTCCATAGGGAGAAAACGCCTAAAAAAAAAAAAAAAAAACTCCGCCTGGGGTCTTGGCTTTGCCTGTCACAGCGTGACACGGCATATTGCCAGTCTTGGCCACCGAGGTGCTGGCTTCTTACCCTCATTAGCCTGGCTAAGGTGCCTGGCTCCAGGAGAGCAGGCGTGGCGTGGGTCCTGGGCTCAGGAACACCGGGTCTTCGGGTCCCTGGCGGGGATCTGACCCCAAGTCTGTCTCGCAGTGATTGACAGCTGCACGGTAGCCATGGCCTCCAATGACACGCCTGAAGGGGTGCGCTATATTTCCTCCAATGTCTGCGGTCCCCACGGGAAGTGCAAGAGTCAGTCGGGAGGCAAATTCACCTGTGACTGTAACAAAGGCTTCACTGGAACGTACTGCCATGAAAGTAAGACCCCGCATCCTCGGGGAATGGGCCGAGGTCCCCCAAACCCTGCCCTGGCCCAGCTGGGGGGCATCTGGAATCATTTCAGGAGAGATCAGTCCAGGTTTACCACCTACAATCTAAGACTGAGGTCATGTTTAACTTACGAGATCACTGACGGCCTCTTAAGTCTTCAGCACGTTTATTTTAGAATGTTCTGGAACCTTACTAGATCGGGTGGTCTGCTTTGCCTAGGAGTTTCCTCCCCACTCTCTCCAAGTAGCTTAGTGTGAAGACATTAAATAAAAGGGACGGGGTGCTCTCTGGAGGCCCCTGCTTGATAAAACTGCCCGCCGGATTCAGAAACAGTCCTGACGGAGTTAAATGTTGAGGTGCCCAGTGTATTTTCTCAGGAGGGGCAGGGAAGCCCGCAGAACAGTGCTTGGCGGTGGCAGTACTTTCCTTCGTTTGCTTACCTGTGTTTCTGTTTGCTTTCCTTTCACAGATATTAATGACTGTGAGAGCAACCCCTGTAAAAATGGTGGTACCTGCATCGATGGTGTCAACTCCTACAAGTGTATATGCAGTGGTGGCTGGGAGGGCGCCTACTGTGAGACCAGTGAGTTCAGGGGTCCTTTGGGGACAGACAGCTCTGGGGGATGTGGGCAGGACAGAATCCACATGGGAAGCCTTTCTTCTTCGTGGAAATATCTGGGAGTTGGACCCCGACAGTTCCTGCCCTGGGACGGCATGGCCTGTGTCCTATTTGCATGTGTTGATGCTGACGCCAGCCAGCGGGAAGGAACTTCTGCGGAGGAGCTCATAGAATTAGACCCTGTAATTAGGATGATAGATATCCCCACTTGCAGGAAAAGTGATCATCTTGCTGTTTGGGTTGTCCTTTCTGCCCATCTTGACTTTAACTTCCATGGCCTGTCGGGGGCTCCTTTATTCCTGGGAAAGGGTGACCGTGTTTAAGTCCCCGGGGGTCTGCTGGTTTTGAAGTGGGCGCGGAAAGCAGGGGCTGGGGGTGGAGAGATGCGGTCCTTAGGCGTCACGGGGCGTGGATGGGCTTGGGAGCGTCTTCAGCCGGCTGTCTCCTCTGATTGCAGATATTAACGACTGCAGCCAGAACCCCTGCCACAATGGGGGCTCGTGTCGCGACCTGGTCAACGACTTTTACTGCGACTGTAAAAACGGGTGGAAAGGCAAGACCTGCCACTCACGTAAGTGGTGGCCGGCTGGGATCCTGCCCTGTCTTCCGTGAGCAGGGCCGACCAGGGGCTCACGCCGGGATCTTCTCCTCCAGGTGACAGCCAGTGTGATGAGGCTACGTGCAACAATGGTGGCACCTGCTATGATGAGGGGGACGCTTTCAAGTGCATGTGTCCCGGAGGCTGGGAAGGAACGACCTGTAACATAGGTACCTTTCCGCCCTCCCTGGGCCTCACAGGGGCCGTGGGCCTGTGAGCCTATGACTGTTTCCTGGGACCTGGTTTCTGCCCCTCCAGACTGTCACTGGATCCTGAGGGGAGGGTGGCCTTGTCTGCTCTTGTCTCATAGCCCGAAACAGTAGCTGCCTGCCTAACCCCTGCCACAATGGGGGCACCTGTGTGGTCAACGGCGAGTCCTTCACGTGTGTCTGCAAAGAAGGCTGGGAGGGGCCCATCTGTACGCAGAGTGAGTGTTTCCCCTCCCCCGCTTGCCACCTTGAACTCTCTGAGGGCTGCAGGAGTCCATCCTGACACCCCCAGGGACTGGCAATGGAAACCAGAAGCAGAGCTGTTTGATGTCTGCTTCTGCATCACCTGGGTCTGTTCTAATGACTTGATGGGATGCAGCCCTGACCTGGGCATGAGAAAGTCGCCAAGGAGATAAGTGGAGACAGATGGCGTCGTGGTTCCCAGCTCCGGTCTGACCAGCAGCCTGTCTCCATCCATTCTCACACCCCCTGCCCACCCCACCCAGGGCCTCTTCCTGTGTACATGTGTCCCACGGTGAATGGGACCAAGTGTGGTGTGGGCCTGGTTCCAATTGAGCAGAGGTCTTAAGCTCCTTCTGCCGGTGTTAACGACAGCTTTATCATCTGGGTATTGTGGAAATCACTGGTGTTTTGACTTAGGGCTAAGAAGGCCTCGCTGTTAAGTTGTCTTTTTTTACTTTGCAGATACCAATGACTGCAGTCCTCATCCCTGGTAAGCACGGCCACCTTTTAAGCCGGCGCTTGCTTTATTGTTGGCTGTGACACGTGTGGGCGTCTCCTGGGGATCTTGTTTAAAGTGCAGGTTCGGAAGCAGGAGGTCTGGGAGCTGCTGCACATTCCTCCTCTCTGACAGGCTCCCAGGCAATGCCGATCCTGCTGGTCCGCGGACCACACTTTAGTCAGGTTGTGTCCTCATTTAGAGCAGTGATTCTCAACCTTGGCGGCACGCGAGGATTATCCAGGGAGCATTTATAAGTTCCAGTCCCTGGGCTGCAACCGAGACCTGTGATATTAGACTCTCTGGGGGTGGGACCCAGGCATCAGTGTTTTTAAAGCTCCCAGGCGGTGGTGCGTGTGAGCAGGGGTGAGAGCCGCTGATCGTAACTGGCATGGCTACCTTTGAACTGGCAGGGGAAGTGGTGGACTGGTGGTGACCGAGGGGTCTTTGCTTTCGTAGTTACAACAGTGGCACATGCGTGGATGGAGAGAACTGGTACCGCTGTGAGTGCGCCCCCGGCTTCGCTGGGCCCGACTGCAGGATAAGTAAGGACCACCTCCGACTGGGTCTTCCCACTCCAAACCCTCAGCCTGAGAGTTTTCATCTTTAAAATAATTATGGCCATGGTTCTAAGTAGCCTTGACGAGTAATCTCCTGCCTCCAGCTGGGATTAAGACGGCTCTGGCCGGCCCCTCCCTGGGGGACACAGCCCTCCTTGCTCTAGGGGAGAGAGCGTCAGCCACAGAATTTGGTGATTAATCTACTCTGAGGTCCTAAGGAAAGAGTGTGCCTGTCCCCGTGACTAACATGAAATTATGGGCAAGCGGACGTTGCCACATCCATGCTGGTAGGGGACAGAGCTAAGGCCACAGAAGGGACTGGGGCTGCGGTTTCCAGGCCCCGGTGAAATGATTAAACAAAATGGAGGCAGGCAATGCAGTTCTTCAGGAAGTTCACAGTTTATTCTTTATTTTGAGCCTTTTCCCTACTTTTTTTTTTACATGCCCTTTCTTTTGCCAAAAAAGGTGATAGATTAGTTGTACTACTTTTGTGTTCTTGTCCCTAAAGTATTTAAAGTTTTACTGGTCCTTGAGGTCCCCAAGTCTGGGACTTCAAGAACTACTAGATGGGGGAACTGTGTATCTGTTTCATGTTTCTGAATCGGGCGTCAGCAAATTATGGCCTGGGGGCCAAAATAAAGTTTTATTGACACACAGCCACACCCTTGTTGATGTCTAGGGCTGCTTTCATGCTGCAACAGAGTTGAGCAGTCATAACGGAGACTACATGGCGTGCAAAGCCTAAAATACTTACTAGCTGACCCTTTTCAAGATCTTTGCCGGCCCTTGTTCTAAATTGTACTATCAGAGAAAAAGGAACCTCAGTTAAAAATTGCTGCTTCCCCATGTGATTCTCAGCTGTTAGAAATCAGGCTAGTGGTGGTCCTTGCGGGGCAGTGACTGGAGACTCTGGGAGTACTGATGATCTGTTTCTTTATTTGGGTGCTGGTCATGTGATGAAAATGCGTTAAGCTTATACTTAGAAAGCTTATCTGTACGTTTTGTCAGTTAAAACTTAGAAAAACGTTGCTGCCTCCCACTGGGGCCTAAGCTCGGACTCCATTTTTCCTAGACATCAACGAATGCCAGTCTTCACCTTGTGCCTTCGGGGCAACCTGTGTGGATGAGATCAATGGGTACCGGTGTGTCTGCCCCCCAGGGCACAGTGGTGCTAAATGCCAGGAAGGTAAGTGGGCCGGGCCCAGCTGCCCGTGTGTCCTGCGGGCTGAGCGGGCACTGCAGTCACTGTTTTGACTGTTCGTGAATGGAACTATGCTCAGAGAACACGGAGGGGGGACATCCACTTGGGACCACAGGGAAGGGGAAACCTGAGGGGGGGCAGTCCCTTGAAAACAGCGTAGCTGTTGGTTTTAGCTAGCTGTTGCCACAACTATGCTGTGTGACAACCATCCCCGATCTCCGTGCGTATGACAAGTATTGGTGTTGCTCGTGGGCACAAGCAGAGCGATGGATGCCTCGGCTTGGGTGCCCAGGTCTGTGTGCCACCCCATCCTCCTTGGACCAGCACTGTATCCAGGGCATGTCCTTTCCCTGGCAAACAGTAGGCTCTCAAGGGGCCAAGCTCACCCAGGAGAGACTCTGCTCACATCGCATCCCAACGCACTGCACTGACCAAAGCCGGTCACATGGCCGGGTGCAAAGGCCACCGGGGAGGGAGGGATGCTTGCCCATCGTGGGAACAACTGTGTTGTCATGGGGCAAGGGGCAACAGGTGTAATCACTTCCCGACAGTCAGGAGTGAAGAATCAGGAGAACTGTCTCCAGAAAAGGCAACTCCTCCCACTCACGAGTCTCCACCTCAGTTTCAGGGAGATCTTGCATCACCGTGGGGAGCGTGATACCTGATGGGGCCAAGTGGGACGATGACTGCAACACCTGCCAGTGCCTGGACGGGAGGATTGCCTGCTCGAAGGTAGGCGTGGCCCCAGCCACCGGCGTTCTGGTTCTGGAACTGCCAACGAGCGTCTCCTGAGCTCTACTCTGTCTCTGCAGGTGTGGTGTGGCCCCCGCCCTTGCTCGCTGCACAAAGGGCACAGCGAGTGCCCCAGCGGGCAGAGCTGCATCCCCATCCTGGACACCCAGTGCTTTGTGCGCCCCTGCACTGGTGTGGGTGAGTGCCGGTCCTCCAGCCTCCAGCCCGTGAAGACCAAGTGTGCCTCCGACCCCTACTACCAGGACAACTGTGCCAACATCACGTTCACCTTCAACAAGGAGATGATGTCGCCGGTACGGAACACCTTGCTGGCTTTGGAGAGGTGGGGTGTGTCTGCTTGCCCTAAAGCAGGGGTGTCACGAGCTCGGATCTCCTCCTCCTTAGCCTAGATTCTTGTCTTACACCAGAGCTCAGCTTCTGAATATAGCTTCACTTTCAAGCAAACAGCAGCCTTTTTTCCTTCCGCTCTTTTACGTGTGTGTGGATTTAAAAATCTCGTTCTAGGGTCTCACCACAGAGCATATTTGCAGCCAGTTGCGGAATTTGAATATTTTGAAGAATGTTTCTGCTGAATATTCAATCTACATAGCTTGTGAGCCTTCCCCTTCTGCAAACAATGAAATACACGTGGCCATTGTGAGTATGAGACCCATGCACGCTTAGTTGTTCGATTGCCAAGTAGCTCAGAAACTTCACTTAGCCAGTGTCCAGATGAGCAGATACATTGAAGGAGATCTTGACATACACGTGTGGTCAAATAATTTTGAATGAAGGTGACTGTGGAGTGTCCCTGACCCTCTGGTCTGATGAGTCTTCCTTTTCCAGTCTGCTGAAGACATCCGGGATGATGGAAACCCAATCAAGGAAATCACCGACAAAATTATAGATCTTGTTAGTAAACGTGAAGGGAACAGCTCACTGATCGCCGCCGTTGCGGAAGTGAGAGTTCAGAGGCGTCCTCTGAAGAACAGAACAGGTAGGTGGATGGGGGCAGTGGTCCCTTTCTGTGAGGACTGTCACGTCCATCTCATCGATAAGACCAATACAGGGCTTCCCTGGTGGCGCAGTGGTTGAGAGTCCGCCTGCCGATGCAGGGGACACGGGTTCGTGCCCCAGTCCGGGAGGGTCCCACATGCCGCGGAGCGGCTGCGCCCGTGAGAAATGGCCACTGGGCCTGTGCGTCGGAGCCTCTTGCTCCGCAGCGGGAGAGGCCACAACAGTGAGAGGCCCGTGTACCGCAAAAAAAAATAAAATAAGACCAATCCAACCAGCGTCCAGTAAAACCTCCAGGGTGAGGAGTTACTTGACGGTTCCCTACTCAAGGACCCCCCATTTTTAACTGAGAAAACAGAGGCCATCTGACGTGACCAAGGTCACATGGCAAAGGGCAGAGGCGGCCCTGACTTGTTCCCCTGCCTGCAAGCTGTGCTCCGGCAGGCGGGCGCCCTTTCAGGCACGCATTGTCTCTGGGTCCCGGGAAGAGCATGGCTGTGCCTTGAGCGTGTGTCTGTGCGGAGCCTGTCCTGTGCTCCGGTATCGGGGGACAGCCCGTCCTAAGCACTGAGACACGGGTTTGATAGATGGCTCGATGGCCCCGCAGGATGTCCAGAGTCCCCCATGGATGCCCCGAGCATCACCGTTCTAGTGAAGCGACTTGCCGGGCGCAGGACCACTGGGGGCATTTGAACTGTCCATGCCGGGACCCTCTTGCTGATGCTTCCGAAAACCGGCTCCTCTAATGAGCTGCCTAAGTAGCCAGACTCCCCGTGACCGGCCCAGATGCTGCTCCGCGCCGAGGCGGGAGCCTCTACGGGCTGCTGCTCAGCCTGGTCTCTTCAGGGATGCTGGGAGGTGACGATGTGTGGTTGGGAAAGGGACTCGTCCCCATGCGCCCTTCTTAGGGACCAAGGACAGGGGAGCCGTGGGCGCGGGACTCACGGGGGTGCCCCTGCCTTGCAGATTTCCTGGTGCCCCTGCTGAGCTCGGTCCTGACCGTGGCCTGGGTCTGCTGCCTGGTGACCGCCTTCTACTGGTGCGTGCGCAAGCGGCGGAAGCCCGGCAGCCACGCGCGCTCGGCCTCTGAGGAGAGCACCACAAACAACGTGCGGGAGCAGCTGAACCAGATCAAGAACCCCATCGAGAAGCACGGGGCCAACACAGTCCCCATCAAGGACTACGAGAACAAGAACTCCAAAATGTCCAAAATAAGGACACACAACTCGGAGGTGGAAGAGGACGACATGGACAAGCACCAGCAGAAAGCCCGCTTCGCCAGGCAGGCCACGTACACGCTGGTCGACAGAGAGGAGAAGCCCCCCCACGGCACGCCGGCCAAACACCCGAACTGGACAAACAAACAGGACAACAGAGACCTGGAGAGCGCGCAGAGCCTGAACCGCATGGAGTACATCGTATAGCAGACGGCGGGCGGAGTCTGAGGGCGCCCGGGGTTCCTGAAGCTTCTCCAGCTGTCCTGTCGTGTTCCGGTCCCAGGCTGTCCTTGACGTAGAACCCCTGTGTTAATTTAAGTTCTGACAAGCTGGCTTACACTGGCAATGGTAGTTTCTGTGGTTGGCTGGGCAGCACTGCATCGCACAGCTATGCAAACACCAGGCCCCGGGGCCCCGCCCCTGTCGGATCAGGCTCCCAGGAGAACACCCGGCCCCCGAGGTCTCCAGCCTCCACTTCTGCCAGATGTCCCGATGGTGATGCAGTCTTAGGATCATAGTTTTTATTTATATTTATTGACTCTTGAGTTGTTTTTGTATATTGGTTTTATGATGACGTCCAAGTAGTTCTGTATTTGAAAAGTGCCTTTGCAGCTCAGAACCACAGCAACTATCACAAATGAGTTTATTATTTATTTTTTTTATTGTATTTTGTTGTTGTTGTTGGGGGAGGGGGACTTTGATGTCAGCAGTTGCTGGTAAAATGAAGAATTTAAAGAGGAAAAATGTGTCAAAAGTAGAATTTTGTATAGTTCTGTAAATAATTCTTTTTTATTAATCACTGTGTATATTTGATTTATTAACTTAATAATCAAGAGCCTTAAGACATCATTCCTTTTTATTTATATGTACGTGTTTAGAATTGAAGGTTTTTGATAGCGTTGTAAGCGTATGGCTTTATTTTTTTGACCTTATTTTCTTATTACGTGTTGCCTATAAGCCAAAATTAAGGTGTTTGAAAATAGTTTATTTTAAGACAATAGGATGGCCTTCTGTGCCTGGAATACTGGTGGAGTTGTTTTTTTTTTTTTTTTTTTCGTACGACGTCAGATGTTTAAAACCCCGACTGAGGCAGTTTGAGAGTTAGTCTAGAACAAGTGTTTTTTTTTTTTTCGTTTTTTTTGTTTTGCTTTAGACTTGAAAGAGACAGGCAGGTGATCTGCTACCGAGCAGTTTAAGGGAACAAGCTGAGCTATGACTAAACGTAGCCAAAACGTGAGTGGTTGAAGATCATTAAAGATATCAAATTAATTGTGTGAAGTTGGAAGCACACCAATCTTATCTTGTAAATTCTGATTTCTTTTCATCATTCGTAATGTAAGACTGAACCACTTGTAGATTTGATTTTGTGTTGTTATCTACTGCATTTAGGGAGTATTCTCATAAGCTAGTTGAATACTTGAACCGTAAAATGTCCAGAAAGGTCACTGTTTAGATTTGCCAGAGTCCACTGCCTGCCTTAAGTGAGGAAATCAAAATGCTATGACGAAATTTAAGATCAAAAAGACTTATTAAAAACTGACTTTGTCGGTTCACCGTTAAGACCGTGAAGATCCTTTGTATTGCCCTCTTAGTGTTATACGAACATAAACATACATCTTTGATGTGTTGTTCCTGGCAATAAATTTTGAAAAGTCATATTTATTAAATTTTTTTGTACGAAAACACGGACCAGTGTGGCCTCTTCTGAGCTTACGTAGTTCTGCCTGGCTCTGCCTTGTGCCTTTGCCAGCGCCCTGGGTCTGTCCTGGTGACTGGGGTGTGAGAAGTAGGCTGTGCTTGACAGGGTCCCCCCTCAAGAACGGAAAGCCTTTTCAGCCATAACATTCTCGAAACCCCGAGGGGCTGCTGTGAAGCTGGAGCTGTGAGCCCCGTCTTGGGGGCCTAGATGCCCTTGTTATTCGACAGCAAGTGTGAATACTGCTTGAATAAACACCACTGGATTAATGGCCTGCAGTGTGGACTGAATTGTTTTGAGCACTTGCGGGGGAACGCCCACCGCAGTAAAAGGGTTTTAAATAGCTTGGAATTGGTGCTGGGGGATTAGGAGGGAGACTGGATGCTTTCTCTTTTATTTTCCCCTGGCTGTTTGGATGAATGTGGATGTCCTGCCGTCACTGCAGACCACACCCTTGTGGCTTTCGTGCACCTTGTGCCTCTGGGCTGGTCTCCGCAGGAGGTGGTGGTTACAAGCTTCTGGGGTGAGGGCCCTTCTGCCCCTCACCACCTTGCTCCTAGGGAGTGCGCGAGTGGCTGGCCTCCCGTGCACCCTTGGAGTGCCAGAGCCGGGCTGCTCCTACCTGTGAAGGGCAGGTGAGCTGTGGTTGTTGCTCGTGGCCGCTGGGGCCAGAGGCCAACAAGCCTGCCCCACATGGCGGGGCGGGGTAGAGTGGGGGAAGCTTTGCCTCTGGCATCTCGGCACCGAGGGATGAACCACCAGTGACAGGCATGTGGACAGCTTCCAGCAGCTTTGAGGAGTTGCCAGGAGTTCCCTCCTCTGGTTAGGAAGCTATAGCTTACCCTCCTCGGAGCTGTGACACCCAGGCTGTCACCCCCCTCCAGTCTTCATAGTAGAACTCCAGCTGGAGTGACAAACTGAGCAGAGGAAAAGCTACGGGGATGTTTATCTTTCTTCATTCTTGGGAAGCTTCTCTTTCTACCAGGCTAGGAGGTGTGTCCCGATGGGCATCTTGGTTAAGAATGGATGGCGGGTTGAAGTGTCCCTGGTTCCTTGTGCACGAGTGGAGGCCATCAGGGGAATCAGTCCCCTGGTTCCTTGTGCACGAGTGGAGGCCATCAGGGGAATCAGTCCGGGACAGTTTTGGCTCGGGGAGGGAGCGTGAAGGACCTGGACCGTGACGGGTCTGGGTTTCCACGATGTCTCCCAGTCCTGGAACAGGCCCCGTATCACTGCTCTGCGGGGCTCAGGTCAGAGGGAGGGAGCAGTGCTTTCCCGGTACAGACCCGACGAGCAGGACAGTCTGAGTTCAAATGCTACCTTGCCCTGGTGGTTAGTAAACTTGGATTCTGCAGGACCCAGAATTCCCTGGGTAGTTGCCAAAGTTTTCTTGTGTGCCAAGAAAAAAGTTTAATGAGCCTCTGCAATTCTTTATTCCAGGAGGGAAGTGATCTTGTGATTGTTACTTTAAGGAGCCTTCTATGCAGGACACGCTGGGTAGTGGAAAGGATGAGATGGTCTCATCTGGACAGGGCTCAAAGCCACGACCTTGGTCGTTAAGGGAGGTGGTCCCCTTTCTCTGGGCCCTGGTTATCCTGGGGGCAGGAATGTGCAAAAGAAGGGACTTAGAACCTTCCCTATCCCCTGGGAATGTTCTGTGCCCTCTGTAAGCAGGCCCTGGAAAAGGAAGAATTTTCCGTCCAGAAACATGGCTAACTAGAACTCCAGCATTAGAACACATATATACCATGAAACTCCGGGAAAGCATCAGCTCACAGTTGGGTGCTTTAGGATGGGACACTGTCCTGGGATTCTAGACTTATGTAATGCAGAGTTAGAACAGGGGGTATATCTTGACTAAAAGCCCAGTGAGACTGGGTGATGAGCAGAAGCGGAACTTGTAAGCTGGGGAGGGGGTTTCTCTTAAATACAGAGTCCCAGGCCTGGCCCATGATTCATAAGTGGGGCCTGGGAACCTGTATTTTCAACAAGCTGTCCCCTCCTCCCCCAATCCTCCCTGGTTTAGGTACAGCAAACTTTGAGAACGGCTTCACTAAAGTACTAAAGTACAAGCTCTTCCATTAATTACAAGGTTTTTCCTCCTTGTTAAACTGAATTAAGTATTCTGGAAGCTGGTTTGTTGCTCAATTGCCACCTGACATCATTTTTAAGTAAATTAACGACACCGCCCCTTGAACAAGTTGTGGTGTAAGAGCTTCATTTTATTGGCTGATCTGAGGGGGTCAGTGAGTCAAAGTTAACTTATTTGGTAATATTTCTTAGGTAGCAAAGAGCCCAAGGGACCAGATTGTGGGTTTCCCACATTTCTGAACGGCATACACCTGTCGACCCCAAAGTGAGCAAGTGTGCGGCTAAAAACCAGTTAGTTACCTTAAAAGAAAAAAAAAAATGTCCCACCGGCCTGCAGAGGTTTGCGACTTAGGCTGAGCAAAGTTCCAGCAAAATTTCCGCTTCGACGGCGGCTTTCTTTCTTGCCTCTACTGGGAATGAGAAACAGGAGTTCAGAGGTTCCCGGGCTGGGAAGACACACAAGTACTGGGTTATGGGAAGTCTCCTCCTGCTAATGTGTATTTATACTTTGTAAACTCTGATTCATCTGAGCATTGAAACAGAAATCTGCTTCCTGAGGTTCTGTTTTTAAATAGATAGTTTGCAAAAACAACAATTATTTTTCTTAACATTTTTTTTTCCATCCCACAAGCAGCTAAACATGCCGGCTCGGGCTATGTCAGGCTCCAGCTATGCCAACAGACAGCTTGGTCATCAGAGGTAGAAGGGTGCCCCAAGGCCGTTCTGTGGGGATCTGGCCCCAGAAGTCTTAAAAACAAAGTTTAGAAACCATTCGGGCAATCGTGTTGTGTCACTTTAAGTACTTTAAGTCCATGAGATATTCCTGGGTCTATTAAGAATAACGAATTTCCCTTTGTGAACAACTGCCTTCTGATGGTGGTTAAAAGTAAGGGCAAGTGGGGGTGATGCTCGCAGGGCTGTGGGTACCGCTGCCTGGCACAGACGGGCCTGCACACCTGCATGGCACCCTCTGAGATCGTGTCACGAGGGTGCGGCTCCCTGGCTTTGGACATGAATTCTACCTGTGTCACTTGCTCCCACATGCCGGGCACAGCCTCCTGGCTTACAGTGTGTTTCTTTCAAGTCCCAGGCAGCTTTTACAAGTCTTAAATCCTGTATCATTATGCATGGGCCCCGTATTAACCTGTGATATGAAAGTTGGGGAAATTAACTTGGAGAGTAAAGGCTCTTAAACCCAATGAGAACCTTGAATGGAGGCCTCCCCGCCGCCCCGCCCCGTCCCCTGCAACTGTCCACATCAGGGCACCCAAGGGTTGAATTACTCCGAGAGCAAAAGCAGATGCCAGCAACATGAAAGTAACAGCTTTGTTTCAAAGAGAAGCTCTCCTGGCAGGGACAGTGGGGCTCCTCCACGATCCCCAGGGGAACACAAGTTAGCAGCTGGCTTCCTAATGACTACTCAGCGCCCAGACGGGTTGGCCCCCGGCTCTGTTTTGCACCTGAAGAAGACTGAAAAGCTGCTTTACTTCATCCTTTCTGAGAAATGTGCAGTTGAAAAGCCTTCATTGGAGACTCGCCCGGGTATTAATGCAATCGGTGACCTTACCAGTGAAAGGATCCACCCCTCCTTACTTTCCCAGAAGGGGAAGCTGAGGCCTAGAGAGGATCGGGGACCTGTCCCAGGCCACACAGAGTTAGCGACAGCCAAGACTAGAACCTGGGGCTCCTGCTAGCTGGGCTGCTGCGTTTTCTGCGTCTTCCGGGGATTTGCCAGGTTTATGTCCAGATCCTGCCCTTGATGTGATTTTCAAAGGTAAAGAATTGGGAGATCAGCAATTAACAAAAAGGGGGGCCGCAGGAAGCTGCTGTAAAGACAGTGGCATTGAACTGAGCTGTGCCTCCTCTGGGCTTTGCCTAGAAAGTGACATCTTTATAAATCTGTGATATTTTCCTAACCAAAGGCAGATGAAAGCGCATCCCCTTTGGAGGTGATTTCCTTGTTCTTGGGCAGCTTCACACGTCCTTTTTAGTTTCTGCTTCATAGAATTAGAAGATGAATCGCAGGAAAAGAGGCTCAGAAAGGAAAGCCAGTGACAGGCCCCTAGGTCCTACTCCTCCCTGCGCTGCACACACGTGCACGCCCTTCCACAGGGGTTTTCAGGATGATCACGACACTCTCCGTGTCTGAGGCAGTTGGGAGGGTGCCGGCCAGTGTCAGGTGATTTGCAATTACAACAGGCCTCCTCTCACACCCCTTAACCACGCTTGCCTCCCTGGCAGGTTACGTCCAGGTTATGGAGCAAAAAGCCCTTGAGCAGCTAAAAAGATGAAAAGCCAAGGCAGTTGAACGTGATGCCACGCCACGACAGGGTGCAGCCACGCCATGACGGGATGCAGCGGGGCTGGCACAGACGCACCTGGGAGTTCCTGGAACCGCCCGTGGGCCACTCTGCCTCCTCCACCAACACCTGTGCTCTCCCCACCCGCTGAGGAGGGATGGGAGTGGGTCCCACATCTCTAACCTGTTTGTCATGTTGGGGAGGCCAGAATTAGGCGTAGCATGCTGAAGTTTCCTATGCGCTGAGGCACCAGCGCCGACCGATTTGGGAAAACTCCATCCTGGGGACAGAAATGTCAACCCTCCAAGTTCAGGACACAGACAATCAGATACCCTCACAAGGCTCTCTGGCTTGGCAGGGATGGTTTTGGGAAGTGTTTTTGAAAGAATCCAAGGCACAAAACAGAAAGAAAGAGCACAAATGTGAAACAGCTACAGTTTTGCACAAAACTGAGGGCATGGTGGCTGAGATGTGAAGGAAAGGGAGTGGGAGGGGCGAGTCAGGCCTCCCCATCCCCTCTGCTCTCCCAGCACCCAAGGCCGGTATCTCTGCATTTGCTTCCTGTGCCTTCTCGGTCCAACAGTCAACAAAAGAGGCCCTGAACAGAATGTAAATTGATGCAGCCACTATGGAAAACAGTCTGGAGTTTCCTTAAAAAACTAAAAATAGAGCTAACCATATGATCCAGCAATCTCACTCCTGGGCGTACATCTGGAAAAGATGAAAACTCTAATTTGAAAAGATACATGCACCCAAATGTTCATAGCAGCGCTATTCACAACATCCAAGACATGGAAGCAACCTAAGTGTCCAACAACAGATGAATGGATAAAGAAGATGTGGTGTATATATATGCAATGGAATATTACTCAGCCACAAAAAAGAATGAAATATTGTCATTTGCAGCAACACGGATGGACCTAGAGATTATCACACTAAGTGAAGTCAGACAGAGAAAGACAAATATCATATGATATCACTTATATGTGAAATCTAAAAAAAATAATACCAATCAACTTATTTGCAAAACAGAAACAGACTCACAGACATAGAAAAGAAACTTATGGTTACTAAAGGTGAAAGGGAAGAGGGAGGAGTATACGATTAAAAGAAACATACCACTATGTATAAAATAGATAAACAACAAGGATTTACCATATAGCACAGGGAACTATATTCAATATCTTGTAATAACCTATAATGGAAAACCATCTGAAGTTGTACACCTGAAACTAACACAATATTATAAGTCAACTACGGTTCAATTTAAATACATAGGCCCAAACATCTCCTCCTGGGTGCTCTGCCTCCAACTGGGCCTGCCACTTCCACCTTCTCGGGCACAGGGCCAGGCTGAGCACTGAGCCGTCAGAGGCCTGCACTCTGAAGCCGCACTTCCTGGATTCCCTTGCAGCTATTCCATCCCAACTCCTGGCATTAGTATTTTCTGCCTGGGAGGTGTTAGGCGCACACTAGAGCGGCCCAACAGCAATTTCTGGGCTTTGGGTTTGGACAGGCCTGGATTCTAGGCTCTGCCACTTACCAACTCGGGGAAACTTTCCAAAATTCCCTATGCCTCAGTTTCCCCATCTGTGAGATGGTGATAAGAAATGTGTGCCACTGTTAGTATTCATGAAAAAGGGCTGCAGGAAGAAAGAACGCTGCTCTCAGTACTTCTCTTAGCATCCTGTGAGACCAGAGAGTCCATTAAAAGATGAAGGAATCCAGCTAGATTTCAGTGACAGCCTCCGCTCTTACCATTGAACTGGGCCCCTGTCAGAGAAGAGCCAAGGGCTGCTGGATCTGGTGGTAGATGGCTCCCAAAGACTCCTGGTTCCTGGTTCTTTGACCAAACCCTAATCTAAGTCCTACTGTGAAGGGATTTTTCAGACCTAATTAAAGTCCCAAATTCAGTTAGCCTTAAAATATGGAGATTATCCCAGTGGGGCTGACCTAATCACAGGAGCTTTAAAAGCAGGGAGTTTTCTCAGGCTGGTCACAGAAGGAGAAGTCAGAGAGATTCAAAATATGAAAAAGATTCAGCACAAGGGGTTTCTCCATTACTGAGATGGAGGGGTAGGCATGTGGCAAGGTCCTGCGAACAGCCAGGAGATGCTGAGCAAACCCCTCCCAGCTAACCACCAGCAGGACCCCAGGGCTCTTAGTCTCACGGCTGCCAACAACCCAAAGGAGCCTGGAAGTGGGCCTTTCACTAGTCGAGCCTCCAGATGAGGACACAGCCCAGCTGATACCTTGATTCCAGCCTTTTGAGACCCAAAGAGGAGGACCCAGCTAAAAGGTGTCAGGAACCGAGATAATACCTATGTGTTGTTTGAAGCTGCTAGTTTGTGGTGATTTGTTACGCAGCAATAGCAAACCAATGCAGGCCTCTTGTAAAGGGGGTGGCACCAGGCTGTGTCTGGTGTGGGTGCTATACCGTATTTGGTTCTGACTATATAAATCGTGGACTTTTTCCTGGATCAATTCAGTGCCTGCTACCAGTGCTGCAGATAGAAAAGCTCATTTAAGACGAGAATGAACTACAGGATCACAAAAAATCTTGGTGCCCAATGAAATTCTACAACAGTGTGTGGTCTGAGAATGTAGATGACTCGCTATAGCCTCTAAATAATACTAATAGAACATAGTTCTTCCACATCCATCCTCTTCACTGTTTTAAAAAATTAAGGCCAAACAAGGTAAGCTCAGGTGCCTGGCCTTGGAGGACTCCAGGACACACAGTCTTGGGCCAGTTTTCTCTCCTCATGAAACGTGATAATGTTTGATGCCTGTTTTCTTGCTGATGCTTTCAGTGGACTGGACGTCTCAGAATCACTTTGTAATGCCTTTCCCTATAGGGATATTCCTTCCCTGGCTGTCCTCACTGAGCTGTGACCATCTCCTCTGCACTGAAAGGGGCTAAATGTTGAGCCCAACTTACTCTCCCACCATCTCCTAAGTTTGTGCTCTTACCGTGGGCGCTGGCCTGGGTGGGCATGCAAAGCCAGTGGCAGAAAGTGAAGATTCAAGTATGGTGCGCTTTTCTAAAATATTACTAGGACCTAGAATTAGACCTTACGAACACGAGGAACCGCAGCCACAGTTGTTTCTACAACCAGGACCCAGAACATGCGATTTGATAAAGTGGTACCGAGAAACACTGTCTTCAAGAGAAAGGAAGACCAATTTGATGTAGAAGATTCACAGGCGGACCGAGACTCTGCTTCTCTCTGAGCCTGTACAGAGACGTCAGGTGAGATCCAGAAGGTTCTTCCAGCTGGAGGTTCTTATTAGCATCAGAACAAGAACTCCAACAGCACTGCCCTGCAGTTCTGACACAGAGAGCACTTCCTCCCACTGGAGAGCTACCTGAGGATGCTTTTCTAGCTGCCCCGGGCTCTGCCCAGGTAGGCTCCACCCTGCTCTACAGGTCGCTGAGCTGAGCAGAAAGCGCTGGGGAAAGGCTCACAGGCAAGCATTTTAAGGAGAATATATTATACAAAGCAAAGCAGGGTTGCTGTTTCACAAGCCCCCATTCACGCTGACATCATTTCGGGAAGGCCTTCCAGGCCCCTCCCACCGGGACACATCCCAAACGCACAGCCCGCGTGTCACGTCAGGGCTGGAGGTCGCCCTAATTTACCATCCCCCCTCCTCCCACTGACAACAGGAACGCATGAGCTGGTCTTGGTCCTCCCAGGCACCCACAGTGGGTTTGGGAAAGAGCCCTCCACATTCTTCTCACCAGCTGAGCATGTGAAGGAGGAACTGAAAAGGCCTTAGGAGCCACTGGGCCCAGAAAAACCCCCAGCCAATCTGTCACCTGCCTCCTCTGGAGAAGGGTCTGCCTGTCCATCCCGCAAATCCAGGGGCAGGTGGAGAGAGGGATGTGAGGCAGTGGGGGAAGTGAGAGCTGAGGCTGTGTCCATGAGTGTGTGTGTGTCCATGAGTGTGTGTCCACCAGTGTGTGTGTCTGTGTGCCCACAAGTGTGTACATCGATATGTGTCCGTGTCCATATGTCTATGAGGGCGTGTCCACAAGTGTGTCTGTGTGTGTCCATGAGTGTGTGCGTCGATGTGTGTGTGTCTAAGCGAAGAGACAGGGCTGGTAACAGAAGAACAGGCAAGAGGGCGTGGGAGACTGGGCCCTTATTTATAAAAGCTCTTCTGCCCTGAAGCAAGTCAAACTCCCTGCTGAGGAGCTGCTTTTCTTCCTCCCTTTTGAGTCTTCTTGCTGAACTGACCTCTCCCCCCGCAGAGGTCAGGGCTCTGCTCACCCTGGGCACCTCGCCTTCTGGTGCTGGATTGCCTTGGAAGCCCACAGAGGAGAGAATTCTTCAGCTCTAATTTCTGAGAGAAAAAAACTATAGTAAATCTCGTGAAGAAGTTTTTTTTTTTTTTAAAGAAATATATGCATGTTATGATCTTTGGGGAACTGTGGAAAAAACAGAAAGCAAACATGAAAACTGTACATCACCGGAGTCTCCTCCCACAGCCTGCTTCACCACCTAAAATAAATCAGGGTGGGTAATGAATGAGGTTTTAAGAAATATAACTGAACTTAAAATACAAGGTCAGCATCTCATCCTAGGTAGTCCTTTAGAGGATGAGAAATTCTCCTGATTTTCCCACAGGGTTATTTCAGATGCGCTTTTTTGAGCCAAACTATTTTAAAAGCGTTCTTTCTTCCACTACCCTGCCAAATGTGAACTTGAGATTCACACGCACTTTTCGAGAGCTTATTAACGATATTAATGATCATGGATCAAAGGCAAACCCCAGACAATTATTTAGGTGCTTTAAAAACTCATCTTCTGTACGAGGGTAACAATTTCTCAGTGCTGGCAAAGATGAAGGTAGCCTCACGTGTCGGGTCTAAAGCAGCAGAAGTAACGTAGGGGGCCTTCGGGAGAAAAGAGAACACATCCCTCGTCGGATTAAAACTTACGCCTATTGATACCTTGTCGCCTAAGCCCTTCCCATTTGTTTGAAAGTAGGCCCATTTCTCATCTGCAGAAAGCCTCTCTTCTAAAGGATACTCAGCTCTTCGCAGACCCTGCCTCTTTTAACATCCAGTTAAACACACTCAAACCTCCACCCCCCAGTTTTACTTATTTTTTGGCCACGACTCACGGCTTGAGGGATCTTAGTTCCCCAACCAGGGGTCCAACCCATGCCCCCTGCAGTGGAAGCGCGGAGTCTTAACCACTGAATGGCCAGGGAAGTCCCTACCCTCTGCTTTTAAACAATAGTTCTTAACTGTGGCACCTCATGAGAACTGGAGGAGCTTTTAAAACTGCCAATGCCTAGGCCAATAGAAGCTACCCAGGCAATTCCAATTTCAGTGTCAAGAACCCACTTTTAAACGGATGGTGAAATTAATACACGGAGTGGTACGCTTACCTCGGGGCTCTGTGGAGCCAAGTGTGGTACTTAAACTATCAGAGATTATTTGACAGATGAAGAAACTGAGGCCCGGGAGGTTAAGTGACTTGTCCCCAAATACATGGACCAATTGGTGGTAAAACAGCAGGGCTGTCAGTAGCCCCAGGCAGGCCAGGGCAGCTTTCCTGGGCCGGCCACATGGCACCCATGACCAAAACGGCCAGAAGAAACGGGCTTTGCTTTGTCGAGTGCAGCGGTTCTCAGCATTTCACGTACAGCTATTCAGATGTATTATTCCAATCTGATATTGAAATGCTTCTGAAAAATTATGTACAGGATCTGAGGGGAAATATATTTACAAGCAACCAGAGAGGCCTGGGATCTTGTCATAAAAGGCAGTGCAGAGAAAGAGTCAGCCCAGGGCTTCATTCGGTGCTGAACTAGGAGTAAATTCCCTTCGAAAATGGAAATGAATCCACTTGGGAAATGTCAAGATCCTCTGGAAAGGAGTCAAGGTCACATCCTTTAACCCCTCATGAGAGGAGTCTATCTTGACTCACACTGGGAGCAGAAGTGGTAACATAGCTGCAGTGTAGAGGCCGCCCCAAGTCTTACGGGACAATTTAATCACAACATCCCGCACAGGGTGTTCCAGACCTAAATCTTTAGGGCCAGTGGTTCAAATGAAGAGCCCCTTTGATTATTTTAACACAGTCTTCAAAACTTCAGAATTGCTTCAAGGCGGAAAAAGTCTCCAACCAATAGAACATAATGTTACAGATAGCATGTTCAGAAAAGGGCATTTTGAATGTATATTCCTTGAGGTTAATTCACTTGCTTTAAAGAAGAGTGACATACACTAATTTACTTTTTTAAAACAATTTTACTTTTTATTCATAAAACAGGCTCATTTACACTACATACTAGTTTCATCCCCTAGGCGTGCACAACTATTTGAACTGTTTTAGCAGTTTAAACAAAACAAATGAGAGGATAAGGCTAACGGGAGAAGGGAGCTCTCCTGGTGATGCCTGCAGTGTTTGGCTTTCTACCTTGACTGAAGAAAGTTTCTTCTGGGGATCTGTCAAATCCATACCTTTAGTTGCCTGGTCAGGTGCTTGGGGACCAAATGTATGGTTTCACTGATTTTTGTTTAATTAACAAGATTTTTGATAAGTAACTGTAACAGCAATCATCAGATAATATCATGCTGCATAATACAACTTATGTGATTAAATCCAACCCCGGTACTGAGCAGTTCTCGACAATTAAAGGCAATAATTTCATCCACTCAAGTTCCCTCTGTTAAGCTACATGTTGACATGTATTTGTTCCTTGTCTTGTTGAGTAAACACAGAAACCAAATGAGAGGGAGTTCTGCAGATTTCTGAGAATTTAATTACATCATAAATTGTAACACCAATGATATACATGGTTAGACTTCTGCCCTGAGTGATTTTCTGAATTGACTTCATTTTACAATGCCTAATTTATTTTGTACCAAGGAAGACTTTAAACTGTTTAACAGAAATCAGCTTAACTTTGATTTCTTACTTGTTGCAACGCGTTTCAATTCATTTGTGTTTCAATAACAACGTTTGAACTCTCTTGTCTTGACAAACCAAGCATGGAAATTTCCTCATAAAAGAAGAAATTAAAAGGATTTCCATACTCAAGCCATAGCACAGTACACTGAAAAGAGAGGTTCTGGCTCTTAGGAAAGCCAAAGGAAGGCCACTCACCAGAATTCCGTGGAGATATTACAGTGGGTCCTGCCAAGAAGGAATTCAAGGAAACTGGGAACGGCGACACTGTGATCCCAGGCCACTCTCTTGGGTACAGAGGTTTCCTTCCCTTACGTGCTCTGCTCTCTCTGAGCTCTTTCTGAAATCAAAAGCCACTGATAGGCACAACAATTCATGCTAAAGTCCAAACATGACACTGAGAGCAAACAAATTAACTGTGATCCCACTGTTGTCCCCAAGATATACCCTGAGATACTCATTCAGAAAGAAGCTATAGTCTCCAAAAATCAAAATACAGAGAGTGTTCGTGACTCTTGCTTTTTATAAAATGAAATACATTTTTCCTATTTTTTTTCATTTAAAATAAGTGAGCACAAAAGCTGCAGCATTTACTCCTCTCTCCCCAAACGTTTGCTCCTTTGCATTTAGCAATTTACATGCATATCTGGATGACAGTTAACCTCCAGAGGCAAAGAAAAGAAAAATGTGTAAGAAAAGTCACTCTGACTGTTCTCAGACATTTGCGAACATTAAAAAAAAAAAACAACAAAAAAACCCCACCACCAATCTATTAAAAAGTCATTTGAAAGCACTTGGAGGTGACGTAGAAGCCATGACATCGAGAAAGTTAGGGAGTTCAAAGTTATAACATTAATCAAATTGGACCCATAGCATCAGACTTGGATTCCAAGCATTAGACTTACGGGAACTTGACTATACATTTAATTTGCTTTATGAAGTAAGTGGTTGAAGAACTTATTCTTTTTAACTAAGAATACTGACAGGGTCTCAGATTTTCAGATGCTGGAAATTATTAAGATTATTAAGAATATCAAAACACACCCACTTCTGGCAGTAGAGAACCAACTCTTCATTTCCCACCTAGTAAGCAACAAAAAAAACCTGGCAGCCCATTTTCCACTCCCTACTTCCAAATATCCAAAGAATCAAAGAACCACTCAAGTAACAAGAGATCCAGGGGTGTTTCAGACATGTGGAAGGAAAATGCTTAAAGGTAAAATTCCTCAAACACATGCCTTATTGCGGAAGCAGAGAGCTGTTCCCTCTGTTAATCCTGATAAAAATCCCACGTACATGATGGCTGTGAGAAAGGCCCTATCTATCTACAGCCAAGGGTGCTATTTTCCCTCTAGATCACAGTCATTGTTATTTCCACAAATATACCAAACTCTAAAACAAGTCTTTTCTTGAAGGACGATCACTAAGCATGTAAGTATTGGCTTTAACCACCAGGCCTAGGTTAACTAATGAAATAAAAACTCGATAAAAACTTTCTCTGGTGCCTCCAGTTCAAATATCTCCTAGTTCTGGGGTAGGCAGCAGCTATTGGAATGGCTCTTTTTAATTCCAGACTCTTCCAGGGAGCTCATTGTTTCTTGGCCTATTCCCTGGGTTATTATTTGTGCCCTCTCTGCTTAAACTGTTCCAATAATTGTTTAAGAAGATTCAGTGACACACTGTGGTCCTGTCTTTAGTGAAGAGCACACCGAGAATACGCATCGCTCTGAGAGAGGGGCCCAGGATGGGCCATGTTCTACCACCTTCTCAGGAGGTTTCCACCCTGTGTAGTCTGCCCCTACTGGAGGAGCAGAATCTGCTCCACTGTGGTTGGTATTCTGTTGGGCTCCCTTTCCTATAGAATCCTATGACTGGAATCACCTGGGGCAGGAAAAAAGCTAAGTGGGAAGAGGAAGGGGTATCAGTGGGTGGGGCCATGTTCCTGGTGGGGGTGGTGAGGCTGGGACCATAGGAAGGGAACAGGCTACCAGAAGAGTCTGGAACATCAAAGGGCTAGCACTTGTATCCACGGCCAGGTATGGCAAGCAAGACTTAGCTTCATGACACAAAATGATGCCATGAAATATGGTTGCCTCTTAATGAGCCTTGCCCTGCAATCTAAGAGGGGAAAGGAGAGTGGGGAAGGACACAATGAGCTGGGAGAGACCACTAATTAATCTTAAGCATGAACTTACACTGTGTCTACTTCCATATTCTTTTATATTGTTGGGCTTTTTCTGGGTTATTTTTTGCTAACTCCTACACTTTGGGGAATATACTTGATTTTCCTTGTTACTAGGGAGGTACTACTTCAAAGGACCACCCAATGTTGAGCAGGAAAAAAGATGCATTTGATGGGTGGCCTCTGCATATGGCTTCTTCCTTATTTTAGAATGAAACTGGGTTAAGAAAATCTACTGTAGGTGTCCATCCAAAATAAGTCATTGCTATGATTCACTATGTGACATTTCAGCAAGCCCACTGGAGACAACAGTGGGTGATACTGCAGATGGAAGGCTCCTGGTTTGAAATTTAAACTGCCTGTGAAGCCTTCCAAGTGGAAAACCGCAAACTCTGGCCACTGAGTTCCACTTGGGTTCTTGTCCGTCCTGAACTTAAACCAGAATCTTAGAGGTGGCGGCAAGGGCAGGGACATGCCTGAGCTACAAGCAAGAACAAGCTTCTCCCACATCTTCCCCTAATGTTGGGCTGAATTATACGTAAATGTCCTGCAACTCTTAGGATAAAGTCACAGCTCCCTGGGCTCTGTGGCCGCCCTGCTTAAGAACCTGGGAACAAAGTGACTCATACACTGAACCCAGGTGCTTTACAGGTTGGAGGGGGCATGACGGGTGCCTGTCCACACGTGGGCCCCTGCCGATGCGCTGGAGGCCACAATTGCCAGGCTGGAGGGAATCAACACTAGGGAGTCTCCAATTAGCCCGGTGGTTCTCGAACCTGGGCAGGTTTCAGAATCCCCCAGAGTTTCTCATTCTGTAGGTCTGGGTGGGACCCAGGCTCTGCATTTCTTCCACAGATTCAGATCATGATGCTGGTGCCACAGGCAGACAGTGTGAACTGCTAGCCTGTTCCTCCAGTGCTGGCTGCCCTCCTCAGGCTGAAGGGCAGGAGAACTGACCAGCAGCATCGTGGCCCATCGTGTGGTCTGTACATGGATGTGACAAGGAAGCACAAGATTGGTTTCTTCATGCGGTTCCTTCATGGACACTGTCACTGCCAACAAAGCGAGTGGCTATTTATCGTTAAAGTAAATTTCTGAAGACAGTTATAAAGTGTGAATGAGAAAGTAGCAATGCTGTCAGAACAAGCACGTAGGCTCCTGGAGGCCGCTGCTTTGAAAGCTGACCCCAACGCAGGTATATATTTTGTATTTGAAACAATCATTCGAATTCCTTTAAAATCACGGCATCGAGACACACTGCTCGTTTGTCACAGGCTTGGCCACTACATCCTCAACTACGAGTTTGCAATCTTCTTCCGTAAGTTAGTGGCCTCTTTCGTACTTCTTTCTTTTCTTGCTTGGGCTGCCCTGAGTCGTAGCTAATCTTTCAGTGTTTGTGGCTGAGCCAGTTTGCCGTGCCTGCCCTGGCTTATTTTTCATAAGATGTCTGGAGGAGAGATTTTCCAAAGCATGCAACTCTTCATTAGACGCGGTTTCTGCCAAATCTCGTTTCAAAAGTAACCCCGGATCTGACAGCTCTGAAGTTGGCAAAACCTTGACAGCTTTGCTTTTTTTCCACTATTATTTCCCTCGGGACTAATCGATCACTTCCAAGAGAAGCTCTCTTGCGGTGGTCGGCGTCTTCTACAGAGCCGCGGTTCCTGCGTTTCTGTTGTGCTCTGGCCCCTCGTGGACTTTGTTTTGGACCCGGGAATGCTGACTCACAGCTACAGACAGGGCTCCTGCGAAGAAGCCCCGTCTCTAACCGCGTCCCAGGATGAGGTTTCTGCTGGCTGCTGGTGCCTTCTGGCGGGGGCTGATGAACTTTCTCCAGCTTTGGAACAGGAAGCCCCCGGTGGCTCTCAGCTGCCTTTATGTAAGCCTTCGCCTGTCCCTTGGACGGGGGACCGGATGGGGCCTGGCTGTCCCCCCTCTTCCGTGCTACCTCCGCAATCACTGAGTCACTGGATGTTCCCACACTGTTCCTGCTGCTCCGTGATTTGCTCACGATGCTCCTTTTTGTTTCAGTTCTGTTCACACTAAAACAAAGAAAGATTTTTTTGTTTTGTAAAGCTGTAATGGCCAGGTTTCCTCCAGGTCCCCCTTGTCACACTTCTTACACTTGAAGCAGGACGCATGTGCTACTCTCCCTTCTCCTCACCCCTTGGCCAATCTAGGAAAATCCCCAAGTGTATATTTACATGCAGACCAGATCAAGCAAGAGCCATCACATTTTCCAGTACACGAGGACACACTTTATTTATCGATCACTGGGTTATCAATGGAGTTATGATGGAGTTCATATTTTAACTAAGGCTGAGAGGCATTCATTTCAGATGTTAAAGATCAATATTGCCTACATTTAATACATTGATTTTTTTCCCAGAAGTAAATGCTCAAATACATCCAAAGCACAGGCTCTGTGTGTGTGTGTGTGTGTGTGTGTGTATAAGAACATGCTTGTACATACACAAACTCCCTTTCTACAACACACATACAACTGATAATGCAAACTGCACTCTAAGTAAGTGTGCAATTCACTTGGAGGAGCAGGATAGAAGCTGCCCAGGGAGAATTCAGAGACTGGAGCCTTGTGAATGGCAAGGAGTTTCTTAAACCACCAAACCCGAAATATTGAGACTAAAATATTTCTTTAGCCTAAGCTTTAGTCTGGGAACCAATACGTATGTCTGTGTTCTTACTGTTGCTTTGAGGGGCCCGAGGATTATCACAGTGACACGAGGGTCAGAACAGGCACCTCAGGAAAGGAGTGTATTTTTTCAGATCTGTCTGGGGCTGCTCGGAAAGTTGTACGAAATACCCTCAACAGGTGCTTTTCATCTTCAAGGCACTTGTCATTAATTACTCTCTGCAACACACCTGTGAAGCAAGGCCTTGCTCCCCACTGTCCAGAAAGTGAGAGAAAAAGAGTTTGGAAGGAGGAAAAGCCAGTCTGTGACTTAGAGTAGGGTCAGCGCCAGAGGGGCTTCTGTGATTAGGGTCCGAGCACTCCTGCTGAATTCTAGACCTCGTGTTATGTGCCAACCCATACAGACAGTCCAGAGGGAGGAAAAGGAAACTCATGGGACCTACAGGTCTTGCAGAGCGTTTCTCCTGAGCTCTGTGCCTGGAAGAAGCGGCCTCTCCATGCATGCAGCACGATCCTCCGACGCTCCTTGGAGAGCTCTTCCCGGCTATTCCAAAAGATAACAAAAGTTCAACCAGAAATCTATTAGCTGAACAGGAGGGAAAACAGTTCCACTCCAAATGCCCCGGTGAGCAGATTTCATTTGGTGAGGACTGGATGTAACTACGTCATGTTAAGCTTTTCTAATGTTTTTTAGTTTAGAAATTTTGGGTAAATTGTCACTTCCCTTGGCTTCCCAGCACATGTTTCATACATGAACGTGCACCACAAACGTGCAAGATGGTGATTCCAAGACATCTGGGAACTCTCGTCCACTATCTGATATCTCTGTGGCCCTGTGACGACACCCCAGGGTCAGTAGCCAGGCAGCCGTGTGACTGTGGGCCTGACCTTCCGGAGAGACCTGGTGGCACAGTGGTCTGTACCCTGATTAGCCTCAGAATTCTTACATTTTCTCTATTGACAAAAATGCAAAATATGGCTTTTGCAATACTCAAGACAGTGTCAAGAGTTAAGCCTTTCAATACGGGTACTTTGAAAACTGGAGTTTGTAATCTTGGTTACTAAAAAACTGGGAGATTTTTTTTTTTTTCCTTAAACTGACAGCACTAACATGGTTTTAGATAATTCTTAGGTAATCTATCTATCTATCCTTATATATTCCCATGGAAGCTTCATAAGGAAGCAATTATAAAACGTAAAAACCTCCCAACCATCACCAACATTGACCCATTTCTTACTTTTGGAAAGTTGTTTCCTTTTTGTTAGCATGTAGATCATTCAGAAAAGGTGTTAACTTCTTTTATTTTCTGGTACGTTTCTAAGTACCCTTCTCCAGCCAATTCCACAGTAAAATGTTGCTGCTACAAGGAATGGTGTTGGTAAGGTACCAGTAGGTCCTAGCTTTAGACCTACACTGGAATTAAGAATGACAGCCCCAGAGAGCCTGGTAGGCGGCAGCCAGCAGTGTGATGCCCGGGTGTCCCACAGAGTGATGCCATGAGCTTCGTACAATCACTGCCCTGAGCCACTAAGTACCAGCCTTTAGCTCTCACTAACTCTGCCTATGGTTCAGACCTGGACCAATGTCACTCAGGGTCATGTCCAGTTATGACCCAAGTCAGTTTGAAGAGTCAGTGAATAGAATACAATAGGTTTTATTGGATTATACTGCATTTTGATGCTTGTCCCTTTTCTTTTCCCTAAGACTTACTAGATGACTAAAAAGGACTAGTTTAAAAGTTAAATGACAGAGAAAGAGATTGAGATTTATGTGTGAAACACTTCTAAACATGCCCTATAAGTACAGTAGATCTCCCCCTTACAACCACACCCTGTAAGTGCTGTATTTTCAGAGCTGAACAATTAACATAAGGAGCATGAGTCAGGCTTTGAACAACTCTGTGGGAACCAGAAAGCCTTTTGCTATTAGGAATGATGTAAATTCCCCAAGGCTGGAAGAAGTCCACAATGGAGGCAGACAGGGTCATAAATAACAACAATGGATACTGCACAGACCACATAACATATGATGCTGTGATAGTGACACTCTTTGCATCTCATATTCGATTCAACCGCTGCCTTTATTTATTTATTTATATATTTTTTAAGCTTAGAGAGCACTCTGCATTTCCTATGGGAACTTCAAAAACATCTCTAAAAAACAAAGGACAATCGACTCTCCTCCCGAAGTCCTCTGACAACAAACAATGGGGGAAATGTCCTTGGAAGAAAACAACAACAGAAAGAGTGACAGTGTGACAGAAGGAAATGTCCAGCTCAAAACATACAAAACCTGTGACTTCGTGTTTAAAAAAAAAAAAAAAGAAAGAAGGAAAGAAAAGAAAAAGAACAAAGAAAAAGGTGAGGCAGAGCCTCCGGCTTCCAAATTAAAACCACATTTGGCAATTTGTTGAAGGAGGCATATTTACATTTGTATGAAGACTGGGTGGGCAGGGGAGAAAGGAGATTAGACTCCTTCAGCCCTTGAACTGTCCGATCTCATTAGAAATCTCTCACTCTTACATTTTAGGGTTAATTCACTCCCCTTTGTCACTAAATCGCAGCCTCCGGTGCCCCCCAAACAAGTATTCCAGAGGAAGCAGCTACCACCTCGGAGCAGGACTTCCCAAGGGACTTGTCCTGATTACTAATGGCTTCTCACATCTGGCATCAAAATGCAACCGTGGCTTATACAGAAGCAAAAGTCTTAAGGCTGAGGTGGCAAGTGCCTCCAGGGCTTACCCGGATGACACTGCTGCTTTTCCGATTCTGTGTGACTAACGACCCTGACATCTTCTGCAAAGAGTACAGACAAACCCAACATATTCAAGAAGGCTATGGGCAGGCCATCCAAAGTCCAGAGTGAGCACTGCACGGGGACTCAGGATTTAAGAAACGGGTTAACCAAGAGGATTGCTATGGGTCAGCATCAATCATCAACGATTCTTCACAACCTGGACTCTAGCTCTGAGTCTAGCTAAGGAAGAAAATGCTGCAACTATCTTTCCCTGGTCACCTCTCCCCCCATTTATTTATTTACCTTTGGTAATACTTTTGGTTTTGGTTTTAAAAATGGCCACCTGTAGGGACTTCCCTGGTGGCACAGTGGTTAAGAATCCACCTGCCAATGTAGGGGACACGGGTTTGATCCCTGACCCGGGAAGATCCCACATGCCGTGAAGCAACTAAGCCCGGGCACCACAACTACTGAGCCTGAGCTCTAGAGCCCGTGAGCCACAAATACTGAAGCCCACGCGCCTAGAGCCTGTGCTCCACAAGAGAAGCCACTGCAATGAGAAGTCCGCGCACCACAACGAAGCGTAGCCTCCGCTCGCCGCAACTAGAGAAAGCCCGCATGCAGCAACGAAGACCCAACACAGCAAAAAATAAATAAATGAAATAAATTAATTAAAAATAAAATAAAATAAAAACGTCCACCTGTAAAGGTGTGTCTATATACAGTTCCAGGGAGCAACCAAACCGAAGTGGAGCAAGGCCACCGGCCCCAGAAGTCTAATTAGGGAGATACCCTCCTCAGCAGCTTGAGCAGCCCAGGCAGGCACCCAGAGCAAGGGGTCAGGCCCGCCTCCATTCCTGGGGATGCTCTGGAAACCAGTGGATGCACCGCACGTCAACGACAGCCAAAGCCCATGTGCCCCAGCACAGGTCCAATGGGGAGGCAGAGCAGGTGAGTGTCTAAGGGTGATGGGGGTGGGTATTACCCCCAATGCTGTCTGGTCTGACCTGGGAAACATATTTTAAATTCCTGGACAGAAAGGACTACAAAGAGAATACCCACCAGAATGAGCTGGGTTGAAATGTAGTTAGAAATACTAGTGGATGTTCAAGTTACAAAGCAAGTTGCAATTGTGGATAAATCAAGGATTCATTCACTCCACAGTGACTTACTGAGTACTACTTCTGAACAGAACACTGTTGGATTAATGAGGGATGGGGAGTGAAGGTGGCCTAAAAAAGACATTAAAAATACCCGCTCTTAAGTTTCTATCCTCCTCAAGGAGTCCATAAAACATACCCAGGCCTCCCAAAGGCTAGTGGGAAGATTAGCTGTTATCAGAGGCACAGAGGGATTTTCAAAAATATTGATTCTTGGGACCCATCCCTGGAAGTTCTGAGTCACAAGATCTGGGGTGGGGCTAGGAGATCTATATTTAGGCTCCCAGGTGATTCAAGGACTACTGATGTGCATGAAACAAAGCTCAAGAGAGCAGAGCAGCAGGTACACAGATGTAAACTGGCACGCCAAGGCAGCATCGGGCAGAGAGCGGCCCAGGTATGCAGCATCAAAATCACCTGGGGAGGGCTTCCCTGGTGGCGCAGTGGTTGAGAGTCCGCCTGCCGATGCAGGGGACACGGGTTCGTGCCCCGGTCCGGGAAGATCCCACATGCCGCGGAGCGGCTGCACCCATGTGCCATGGCCGCTGAGCCTGCGCGTCCGGAGGCTGTGCTCCGCAATGGGAGAGGCCACGTCAGTGAGAGGCCCGCGTACCGCAAAAAAAAAAAAAAAAGAAAAAAATAATCACCTGCGGAGCTTGTTCAAAAATGTCCAGGATTCTACCCCAGAATCTACTGCATTTGGGTTTCGGGGCTGAGAGGGTGGTGGGATCAGGGCACGCACATTTTAGCAAGTTCCCAAGTGATTCTGATACCCGGCAGAGTTAAACTTCTGTTCTTAGGGGCACGGAATTGAAAACCAAGCAGAGTCATCCAATCAGGCACCACTGAACTCTGCACCAAGCATTGTCTGAGGTCCTTGCAGAGACGGACATGGACCCTCAGAAAATGTTCTTCCTCTCATGGAGTCTCCATCCCAGTGGGGAAGACAACAAACAAAAAATCATACAATGTCAGGTGGTGATGATGTTATGAGGAGAAATGAACCTCTAAAGGGTTGCTGGGGTGCAGTTTTACATACAGTGGTCAGGGAAGGCTATGGGAGGTAACAAGGTAAGCTCTACCCACAGACCTGAGTGGAGGATGGGCTGCACAAGCACCTGAAAAGAGCATTTCAAACCTGGGGAGGGGTCAGGGAGCAGGTAAGAGGTGCGTGCGTGTGTGTGTGTGTGTGTGTGTGTGTGTGTGTGTGTGTTGATGATGGTAAGGCCATTGGAAGGTTCCAAGAAGAAAAGTGACTTGGTATTTTAAATGGATCACCTTGGGTATAACAGAGGGACAAGGGTGGAAGCAGGGAGACCAGTGATGAGGATACTGCAATGGTCCATTCAAGGATGGTGGGTCTTGGAGGAGGCAGGTGGTGGTGAGAAGTAGTTTGACTGGAAATACAATTTGAAGGGAGACCCAACAGAATAAGCTGATGGCTTGGATATAGAGAGTGAGCGGAAGAAAAAAGTCGAGGATAACTCCATGATCCGTGCTTTAAACAACCGGATGAAGGAAGTCACCCTTTACCAATACAGGAAGTACTGGGGGGGGGGGCGGCCTTGGGGAAGTTAAACCGAGAAATGCATTTTAGGTATGTAAGCTTTAAGAGCTGTCCTGGATGAAGAATGGAGATGCTGAGCAGGTGGCTAAGCTACAGCTTCTAGGAAGAGTTCTGTCTGCAGACACAAAGCTGGGAAGTCCACAGAGACGGTATTTAAAGGCATCTGTCTGGACGAGCTCCAGTGGGAGTGCGTTTGGATGAGAAAAAAGAAGTTGAGAAGACGAGGATTCAGGAAGGAAGACTAAAAGGGAATCGTTAGTGAGGAAAGAGAAGAGTCAACATAACATGGTGTCCCTGGAGGCAAGAGGAGAAATGGCTTCGTTAAAAGTGACAACCGTGTCAAAAGCTGCTGAGCCTTCAGGAGTGAAAACTGACCAGTGGAAGGTGACTTGACGAAAGCTATTTTTGGTGAAGCGCTGGGACCCAAGCATACCTGGAATGTGTCCAAGAGTGAAGTGGAGGCAGAGTGGAGCCCAGCACTCTCCAGTGGAGATATGACCTGTGTTGTACAGGTGACTTTAAATCTTCCAGGGACCCATGAAAAAGTAATAGGGAACTGGTGACATTAGACTTCAATAATGCATTATTCAACTCCAAATGTTACCTTTACAACGCGTGATCCATATACAATTATTGAGAGAGTTTATATTTTCGTACTGCCTTTGAAGTCTGGGGTGGATTCTACACTTCTAGTATATCATTTCTGACCGGCCACACTTCAAATGCTTAATAGCCAGATGTGGCCAGTGGCCACAGTACTGGCCAGCATGGGTGCGGACAATGCTTTTGGAGAGTTCTGCAGTAAAGGGGGAGCAGAGAAACTGGGTGGTAGCTGGACTGGGCACGGTGGGTAATGGAGGGTGAGTCTGGGATGACTCTGCAACAGGCATATTTGGTGGGATGTGATCAGCCACCATGTGTCAACCTGCAACTGAGTTCCAGGCACTGTTTCAGAAGCTTTGCATGTATTCACCAATGACACCCTCAAAACAACTTGGGGAGGCAGGGAGTTTTCTTATTACCGCGCTGCATTCGTGGACAAGCAGCACGAATGCAATCCCACTGCTCATCGGACAGCATGGCTTCTTGGGAACATGTTGCTGCCAGTCCCCTGGCACCTGGCTGCAGGCCCCCAGGATATCAGTATCAGTCCAGGGTGGATAGATCCTGGGGGCCATGATGTCAGCTGACCCTGTGTGGGCACCAGTGTCACAGCTCAGGCCAGCTACTGCCTGCCGCAGCCTGCTGCACTGGCCCCCCTTACAGCCCTGGGTGGAAGGTATGGCAGAAGTTATCCCGCCAAACTCTTGTTTCCAGGATTGTAGAACATTCTGCCAGATATGAAGGCAGTAACGGGAGAAGGGGAAAAAAAAAGATCCTCAGTGCTGTTAAGATTTTTCTCACAGAAGCACTTAATGCAGTAACATGGTACTCTCAGTCTTTATCTTTTGAGAGTTGGATCTATTTTCTCATGGTTATATACATGAGTTTCTTCTGATTCTGTTTTGTTTACTCCAAATGAAAACAGCTAATAACCCAACCAGGATATTTTAAAAGTAATCCATAGAATATTAGAATACATAGCCGTTAAATCACATTCATAATGTGACTGTATCTGAATTCCTTGTGATCACATCTGCTCAGAACGACACACCCAGAACTGATCACATCAGGTTAGCGCTCCTGGGATGCAAGGTGGAGCACAGAGGTGAGGGGACAGAGGCCAAGGAATAGCACCACTTGGTGGCTTGTCCCAGAGCCAGTTCCTTAAGCCCCTCATAGTTGGTTCATGATTGTTTGGGGAAGTTAAATGCAGCAAGAGGTATGAAACACACTTTGGAAACTGGAAAGCATTGAGCACGTTTTCTTGACATTGTTGTGAAAGAAAATCTGACACCTGCGCAGACCACATGGGTTTATAAGAAGGCGAAGGATGCTTTGCATCTGTAGGAAACTTACATGATTAAATTCTTTCCCCACATCTCACTGGGGCCTCACTGAGTATTTGGCAGACAGGTAGTGTCCCTATTTGACAGAACGAGACCCAGGAGATTAAGTGTCTAAGGCCACACATTTAGCTGGGGGCAGGATTGAGTCGAGAAGGCCTGGCCCTGGTGCAGCACTCTCCCCACTGTGCCCAGGGGGTCAATTTGCCATCTTGGTTAGAGATGGAGATGGAGGAAGAGTACAGAACACTGAGCCCGAAGTCCGTGGGTCCAGCTTCCCTAGGTCATTATCTCACTGTGGCATCTAGACAAGCCCCTTATCTTCTCTGAACATCAGTTTCCTCATCTATTTTTAAAAATGGGGGGGAGGTGATAATAGCTATATAGTGGGCCCTCACCCATCTCCTGGAAACAATACACAGATTTTCTTTTAGGGAGTCATGTCCCCACTGTCCATCCAAAGTCCATGCCTTTCAGGAGGACTCATCTCCAAGCCTGACTCCAGAAGTGGGCCTGTGACCCAGGCCAGGCGAATCGGAGTTCAGAATTCATGAGCCTCATAGAGATGCATGGGCTACAGTGGCCCAGGAAGGGGCCTGCTCTCTTTTCCCATGAACCTGCAGCCACCAGGACCAACCACCACATGGAGGCTGACCATGAAGCCAAACAGTGGAAGGCAATGCCAACAGATGGTGAGAAACAGTCCTGATGGAAGTCTCTGTCCTCTGATCTCTGGGCTTTTGAGGCACATGAGCCAAAAACCTCCCTTTTCTTCCTAAGCCATTTAAAGCTGGCCTTCCTGTCCCTTGAAAACTAAAAGGTTCAAGACTGACACCATCTCTTCTCAGGTTTGTTGCACTTAACAAGTTATTGTATGTGACAACACTCGGCAAAACTAAAAGCCTTTTGCAAACTATAAAAGCAGCACAAAGATAATATATTATCAGCTTATTTGGGGGAGGGGCAAATACTAATATTAAAGTAAAAAACTGGAACTACTTTCAGTTCTTCATGACCTTGTAATAATAAGGCAGAAAGAAAAGTTTTCCTCCTAGTTCAGTGTGATGCCTGATGACTTCCAGGAGTGTCAGCATGGTGAAATGTGACCTGACACAAAAGAAGCTGCTCACAGAAAAGCAGCCCAAGTAGAGCCTGAAATACGACAGTGACCACAGTCTTAGACGGTGACGCAACCTGGTCATGCAGAAACCACACGTCTTAAAATGAAGAGGTCTCTCTTTCCCAAATTTGACTTCTAAGATTTTCTTAAATTATTTGATATTTAATAAGTGAAGGAAGTGAAAAGGACAAAACAGATGGGACAGAGTAGTCACGAACAATTAAAAGAAAGTATAGAAACATACATGTGTGCATTGGCTCAAAGGAACCAAAGCAAAAAGAGGTACAAGAAAAGGAAAGTGGTATCTCAAGAATCCCACCGTGGCCTGAAGGCGTTTTCTCTGCAGGTGATAACGATGGAGGACGTCTGTACTGAGATGCCGCAGACAAAGCACTCGGTATAGGGACCAGTCCTCATGAGACACCCACCAGGCAGACATGACCTCCCCTATAACAGAGATGAGGAAAGTGACACCCAAGAGGCCATGCCATCTGCCCAATTCCCAAGGGACAAGCTTTGCGCTTCACTAGGGTCCTCTGGCCCACAGGCCCTCCATCTCTCTGCCCTCCCATGAAAGGACAAGTCTCTAAGGGGAAGAGGAGCACAGCCTTGCTGATGATGCTGCCACTTGGGTTAGCAGCAGATACCCTAGTGTTTTTTTTTTTTTTTTTTTTTTTTTTTTTTTTTTTTTTGCGGTATGCGGGCCTCTCACTGTTGTGGCCTCTCCCGTTGCGGAGCACAGGCTCCGGACGTGCAGGCTCAGCGGCCATGGCCCACGGGCCCAGCCGCTCCGCGGCATGTGGGATCTTCCCGGACCGGGGCACGAACCCGTGTCCCCTGCATCGGCAGGCGGACTCTCAACCACTGCGCCACAAGGGAAGCCCCCCTAGTGTGTTTTTTAAAAATAATTTTTTTTAAGTTTTCATTCCTTCTGAATTGATGACTGTGAAACTATCTTGTGCAGATCTAGGGAAGTACCAATAAAATAGTTGAAAAGAATGTTAACCTGAAAATGAAATCAGTGAAAAAAAAAAATCAAGGAAGTGATCTTGCAGGAAGTACACATTTCATAGGGATTTTCCAGTGTACACTTACCTAACCCTCGAGAACCTAAAAATAAATCCTAAACAGCCTTGGGCCCCACAGTTGAGTCTCTGGTGCCACACAACTGTGAGAAAACTTGGGTGCTTGAAAGAATTTGTAGGTTTGGGACCAGTGCTTCTTAAGAAGGGAGAGCACTCACTGACCACTCTGAGAACTGAAGAGAGCTATTTCACTCTGGCCAGAAAAACATAAAAATACATACCACTCTTTAAAAAAATTTCAGATAATTAATGAATCATAGGTTAATAATGCCCAGTTTAAAAGCTGAAGGGAAATAGCTGTGAAAAATAGAGAGAAACTTAATGGCAATTACCCCAGGCAGAACTACCCCAACCCTTGGAGGTCTCCTTATTCAAAAATACCTTCCCTCAGAGGCCTGTGGTTGAAAAACGCCAACACCCACAGGAAGGTTGCCAGCCCATCGTTCGTGGTGGTGATCTTTTCCCTGACATCTCCCATGGCCGAGCTTGTGGGTCTGGACAGGATGGGAGAGGAGAGAGGTGGGTAAATGTGCAGGGCAGCCAGGCAGGTGGCAGGACTGGCCAGGGAGGGCCCAGTGTGGCCCTGGTTGCCGGTGGGAAGAGGCGTGAGAGTCAGAGCAAAGACACCACAGATGACTGTCTGATTTCACAATTCTGCTCAGAACTGGCCCTCTGCCCAGGGATGCAGAAGGAACAGCTCTTCCCATCTCCCTCAGACACAGACAGGGAGACCCCCTTTCCAAGTCTCCAATCTCATGATAGTGACAGACTTCTGTGGACTCGTCTGGGAACCTCGCCCCATTTATGGCATTGCTTCCTTGGGAAAATGAGCACCGAATTCTAAATCATCTGTGTACTAGTGAACTTTCCCAACATAATCCCCTTGCACGTCGACTCCGTCTGTGCTATCGCCGTGGGTGTTCTCATGGCCGTGTGGCTTTTAGGAAGTTGGCCTGAGAGATCTGCTGGTTCCCAGCTCCTCTGTACCTCAGAGCAGTGACTGGGTCCTTCCTCCAAAGCAATGTCTCACTGGGAGTATACCGGCAGCTACTGGAAATGAAAGGCGTTTTAACCGGTGGTCTCTACTCTACCTCCTCCTCCCCTGGATGGTGGTTAACAGAGCTCCCGCAGGAGGTCTTGAGTTTACGCTCTTGTTGTACCCCTTTGTCCGTCACTGACTTGCTGCCAAAATGGGGTTTTGTCACTTAACTCTTTGGTACTTCAGTTTTCATAGTTGCAAAATGAAGCTGGGTTGGCAAATGGAGATGAAAAATGAGAGTGTTGAGCTTCTTGAGAAAATCACATGTGCAAGTATTTTTCTCATTTCTGGCACAGGGGGTAAGGTGTTTAGCTATCTGCTACTCTGGTTTAATGGCATTTAAATTAACTCCTGTTTGGGGAAGAATGGGAATGATGGTGATAATAACAATTAATATTGCATTGGCCCTTTAGAGTTTACATTTTTGTATTGATCATCTCACTTGATCCTTGGGAAGGCTTGCATGGCAGGCATCACTTTTACTTCTGCTTAGTAAGTCTGGGGATGGATGCTCCAAGAAGCCAAATGACTTGTCCAAGGTCATCAAGTGAGTGAGGGGAGAGAAAGTGGTCAAAGTCAAGTCTTGTAATTTCACTTGATTCCTTTTTCACTTGTTCTATTCCCTGCCATGTTTTGCTTAATTCAATCGATTATCTAAGTAGTCATCAAAGGGAGATTATAGGCTTCTCACAGGAAAGGCACATTATGGGGAAAAGGCACAAAGGATTAGAGGCCCCAGATACATCCTATTCTAACTTACCCTATCTAACTATTCTAACCGAGATATGCCCTACCCTAACTTATCTATTCTACCTGTTCTAACTCAGCAAAGGGCAGGTTCCTTTGGAGGGCTGGAGATGGGGGCCAGGAGACATCTTGTTCACAAGTACTGCTGGCTAATCGTTTGGGAGAATTTTATTATTAGGAAGGGAGAACAAAACCTCAGTTTACTGTAACATACAAGCAAAGGATAGTTGATCTTAAAAGAAAATGATTGCCCCTGAGAAAAAATTTTCTTATGATCTCTGTCATTGTCTAGAAAAACTATTCTAGACAGGCCAGACCAACCAAGAGCATCTTCATCGCCCAAGGCTCCTGCCCTGAAGCATTTTCGTTTGCATCATCCACCTGCCAGTCCACACAAGGGAAGGGCAGGCAGGTGATGGATGCCGCTATAGTTCCCATCCTTATCCAGCCCAACTACAGGCCTGGCTGAGGACACAGACACCTACCACACAGCAAAAACGTCACATAATTGAAAAGTAAATGATAAACTCACTGAAAGTTATTTTCCTTACTACGTAAGAAGTTTTTATATAGTAAGGAGTTTGTGAAATACAAAAATACCAATAAAAAAACTGACATAAACAGACAATTCACAAATGAGTGGGTCCTAGTTAAAATAAATACAGACCAAACTTAGTTATCAAGTATGAACTACACAGGAGTACAGACTAGATCATTAACAGGTTATCTTTGGGTTGGGAGTCGTGGGTAAATTTTAGTTTCTAAAATCTTTTCTACAATGAACATGTACAATTTTGGTAAGCAGTTATTAAGTAAAAAACTAAGTTCAGAACACTGTGGGAAATGCAAAATATGGAAATGACCTCTTCCCACTCAAGGAAATTTGCCTAGTGCTACAGGAATCTCTTGTTAATGGCTTCCATGTAATTTATCACTAGCATTGTTTAGGAAATACAATAAGATAAGAAGAATGGATTCTTAAAGTCTACGATACAGTAAGAAAAACCTAGAAAAATCATCCACTACTTATTTAATTCTTTTGGTACAAAAAAAAGAGTTCCTCTCTTGAATGATCTGTTTTAAACTTACACAGAAGTTTCCTCAAGGAAGCTAAATAATTCTGTCATCAGGGTACAGAAGTTAGTGCACAGTCAAATTGTTGTTTATTTCTTCTAGTCTAAAAACTTAAGGACTGAAATGTTTCCTTATAATTTCTATTTATCTTTCCTAAGATTAAACTATAACTCTCCCCTGAAATTTTTTTTTTTTCAATCACAATTTTTAAAGCTGTGAGTAAAATGCTCTTTTGTGCAAAATCATTTTGTGGTTTTTATTTAGCTACATTTTCATCTGCTTTCTCTGATAGAAATTCAGTGTGAGAAAGTATTTTTGAGATAATCTGATACCCTCCCCCTTGACTGAGAGGAGGGCTAATAAGGCCCACAGAGGTTCAGTTACGCACAGCTGAGAAATATGACAGCCGAGCTAAAAATAACCGAGGCTAGGGCAGTTTATTGCTTCTTTAGACTCATTTGCATTTCAGTTTTATACTCATAAACTAGAAGGAGGATTCTCTAACATTAAACAGTAGCTTGACTTAAGAGAAGTGTTCAGTTTAGTGCTGAAATATTGTCTCTTGTCAGGGCGTGCCAGCAATCCTTCCACTCTAGGCGAGGGCCTGGCGCTTTCTGAAGAATCTTAACAGCTGTTTTCACAGCTTGGCCACAAATCAAATGAAGGTGAGGCAGAGCTTCTGAATATCTTAACGTACACATCCACTTTTCTGCAGCTCTAGTGCTAAATGCCATTTTTAATTTCCCAAACAATCACAGACTTTTACAGCTTAGGTTTAAAAGAAAGTAACTTAGAATTTTGGATTTCCCTTCCCGAACTGTAGAGAGCAGCTGAATGAACCATTAAAGTGCGGAACGGGTACGTCTTTAAGAAAAAAGGAGGCTCTATTAGAATTACAACTTTTAGGTCACCTGGGTCACCTTCAGTACCCTTGATCTGCCAGACTGTAAGCTCCTTGAGGGCAAGAGCACTGTTTTTCTTTTTCTTTGTTTCCCCAGTGCCTACCAGAGCTCCTGGCACACAGCCAGTACTCAGGAAACTATGTTAAAATGTGATGGTGAGAGCAGATGGGAAGGTCTCCAGAGACTAGGAGCCGCTGTAACCAGTGTTCTATGAGACAGCAGCTTTGTGCTGACTCTGAAATGTCCCAGATATATACAGAGTTCTGTGATTATTTACACAATAAAGTTATTACTTTGGAAAGTAAAGCTATGACTTCGGTTATGTTCGTTATTTCTTTAATAAAGGAATGATAAAATGATAAACAATTTTAAATTTCCCAAAGCCCCCCTGGGCTTTACATCTAAAGAAGAAAGCAGTCTTTACATGGGGACCTGGGTTGGTAAACACGAAAGAAAACATTTGCTGGAATGGGATACACTGAGCACCATACAAATTTACTTTCTGCTCTTAGTATTTCTAGGGAAAAGAAGGTGAAGGGAAAAACAAAGCTATGAAACTAAAGGTAAAATCTTGCAAAAAGGTTTCCCAGCTCCACTTCTAGCAATAGGTCCCAAACTTAGGCTATAAGGGCTTCAAGATTTCTTATGAGAAACTGTAGTAAGAAAAATACAATGACTCATCTCGTAATAATGCCCTTTCTTCCCAAAGTACACATCATGATTCCCACATCCCTGGCACGTGGGCACTCAGGGCAGAGCTATTGCAACAACACGGAGCACCTCCCCACATGGAGTCCCTCGTGCACTGGGGTATGCGTGTGACAGACCTCCGTGCACGAGGGACTCCATGCGGGGAGTCCCTCGTGCATGGGCGTGTGCGTGTGACAGACCTCCGTGGTGCTGGGGGGCAGCACTGACTGCACTCGTTCTGCCCCCAAAGGAGGGGGATTACTCCCTCTGGGCCGCCTGATCAGGAACAGTGGTTCTTTTGTGCTGCCACCTTTAGGAACCTGGGAGCTGAGTGCATCTGGCTTCCCTGTGTCCAGGAGGAGCAGCTCTGAAGAGGCACTCGCAGATTTCCTACCTGACTATTATTTAGACACTGAGGATCGAGGAAAGGAAAGGAAAGGAAAGGGAAAAAGGCAGGAGAAAAGGCATCTCTACTCAAGGCAACAGCACGAGTTAAAGGCTCCCTGGCTGCTGCCCAGGTACTGACTCACCGCCATCACTTCCGTGGCTGGGGAAGAGGGAGTTCAGTAAACAGTTATAGGAAAAATAATTGACATTTATACCAAAGAAGTACCTCTGATACAGCTGCTCAGGAAGCCCATTCCCCAGGCCTCGCTCAGTCAGACATTCCTGGAGAGTAACTACTAAGAGAAAATGAGACGGATCCGGCCTTGTGGTGAGTATCAGTGTAAACTGATAAAAGAATTCGAAGCTTTAAGAAATGTAAGGAAGTTCAAGGGATACTCAGAGGAGAGCCAGACCTCACTGGCTTTGAGCATCTGAGAGAGAGTAAGAATAATGGGAGTAACTTTGCCTTCTCTCTGGCAGAAGGCAATTCTGGGAGGGAAGGATTGTTTATTGATCCTTAAGTAGCTGAGACTGGAGGGATCTGCAGACATCAAATATCAATGAGGACAGAGTCCAAGGCACTTGTAATGGAAGGACTGTGGCCTTGGCTGGACGGGCCATTTGTGGGAGAGAGGGCCCTCTGCTTGACCTGGGTATGTTATCGGTTCTGGGGGAAGGAGCTTGAGGAAGCGGTGGACAGGCCTGTGAGGAGGGGCGCTGTACAGGCAGGCTGGCCATGCAGAGGGGTGCACGGAGCCTGTGCCTGGGATGGAGCCATCTGGCAGTGCCAGGCGTTAGCTGACTTGTATACGTGTGGCTGGGAAAGCGTGTATGTGAAGGATGGTCAGAGGTGGGGAAAAAGGAAGCTCAAGAGACAGAGACTGACTACATCTAAAGAGAAGCACTCCAAACAGTGAAAGATCCTCATGATGTAAATGGCACTTTTCTCATAAGCTAACATGGTTAAGTCTGACACTGTTATCCCTGGATATCAGAACATTTTGAATATGAGAACACGGAACTGGCTCACGCAAAAGGCTCAGACCAGTCAACTTTTCAGAATGACAATTCTTAACATTTAGGATGTCCTCCAGATTATAAGATTTATATGACAGCAGCTATAGGAAACTTACATCTGTATAAATACCAGTGCCCCTAAGGAGGATAATATTTCATTTGTATGGAGATATTTTAACTCACCCTTAATAATTTAAAATATTACATATTAATATAACATACCATACAAGATCTAATTTCTTCTGTATTCCATGTGAAAACAGTAGTACTTTGTGGTACAATTAATTGTTGTTTTCTCAAACCACAAATCAATTTCTTCATTGGTCTGAGAATCAGTTAAGCTATATTACATTATAGCTGTTTGCCAACAGCATTACGACTTTAGTATTTATTAATTTACTAAGATAACTCAACATCCTACAAATACTTCACAAATAAACTTTCAATACTTTTCACCAGGTTTGCCCCATTTATTTCACTTAATGTGTATACTTAGCATTTAATTGATAGATGAAATACAGGTCCCACTGGCTTTTCTGAAGGGCTCATCTGCTACAGATGAAGGTATCTAAATTTAAATCTGCATTCTCTGCTCTTTACTTTTGCTGGGTCTCTGTTCACCCTTTTAGTCTCTAAAACACTTTTCCTATGTATTTATTTAAGATAAGATAAGAAGCTGGTTTTAGACCATGTGGGCCAAATTTCAAATGGATTAAAAAATAATAAACATAAGGGATAATCTAATATCCCTATAAATTATTTTAGAAGCATAATAATCATGTCATACTTCATGCCCACGTTTAACGTCTACTAGATTTTTTTCCCTCTTTGTTAAACTTTCAAGTCACAAGTCCAAGTCCAAAAATATGAAAAAAAAATTGGTACAGAGGTAAGTTCTGATAGATTGAGCTGTGACTGCAGCAAGATACACACACGCACACACACACACGCATGCACACACACACCAAGGAGACTCTCAAACGTATATGCTAAGCTTAAAAGACAAAGCTGTAAACTATAACATTAGGAGTGAATTTTCAGTATCCATTTGTCTGCATAGAGAACTCCAGCGAAACAGAAATAGGACTGATGGAGCTCAAAACTTAGCACGAGAAAAGAGAGAGAAAACAAACCCTATCAGCTAAGAAATAACACACTGGGGAAAAGTACTGGTTCTCATGAAAATGTCAGTGATTCACCATGGAATAAAATTCAAAAGCCACTGACCCCAATGAAAGCTTCTAGTGGAAACGTGGATTTTGCTTCATTTCATTTAAAGAATGCTTTATATTTCATTTAAATACTATCATAAGCATTTTCACAGTTTTTGTGATATGTTTTCTCATTTTTGTATTGCTATGGAAGAGATACTACTGATCATGCTAAATTTTCAAGGCGTCTTCAAGAAAAGAAGCAGCACATCAATTAATCAATATTATCATGCAAAACAGGTAAGACTTTTTGGTCCCTTAAAACATGCACTGAGGGCTCAAGAGCTGAATGAGAATAGACGACAATCTCTTTTCTATTTTTCATAATAACTCATCATTTAAGCAGATTTATTTGCTTACAGAATTTTTTTCATACGTACCAACTCTTCACTCTGACTTGCCAAAAGATCGTGACTGAATGCAAGCTGACTTACGCAGACCACAAATCTGTCGGGAAATACCCGGAGTTCTGTACAAAATGAAGGAAATCACATTACTAAAGGTATCAAAAGACTAAACACAGAAATGCTTGGTCCCAGACTTCTGAGTTACAGCAATAAGCGTGTATGTATCAGACACGTGTCTTCTCCCCTCCCCTCATTTCAGTGTTTGTCATCAATACTGCGGGACAAGCACAAAGCTCTAGGGATGGCCAAGGAGGCTGCAGATTGGTCCACCTGAGCCCCTGGGCCATCATATCACATGAAACCCCCAGGCAGGGCCTTTACAGCTTTCCCTCTGTGTCAGTTTGCTGTTTTCTGTTCAGAACTCACATTTAGGAAATAGGGTCAACATTAACTAATGAGTGTTCTGACGTACACGGGAAGATGACGAAAATCTGAAAACGTGACAATGTTCTTACTAGTTTACTTATCCTCTCCTCGGTCACCTGGTCTTGGAGAGGTTCTCCTACAACTGATCTGAACCAGGCTATGAAAACAGCAGTGTCACTGATCAGGAATTAATGATCAAACTTAAGGAAATGGTTAAATGTGCAATAGTAGAGTTGATACAACAATACCACAGTTGCAGTGATCCACTATTACAACTTCTTAAAGCAAAACCACTGACTTCTGGGTGGGGAAGACTGAATGAATCACAGAACCAGACTTCTCAACACTCAACGAAAGGACTATAAAGTGGTAAATGCTACTACCTGTGTGCCTCCTTCTCCATCTGTCTATCCATCTCTCCGTTCATTTATGCAGCCTCCACCTATCTTTGGAGGGATGCTTAGCTGATGTTAACAGTGTACATTCTGGGGGGTGGGGGTGGGAGGGTCTTCTCTCCCCTGCTTTTACTTGGTTGTATTGCCTGAATATTTTTTATAATACGTATCATATTTATAACAGAAATAAAGCCATCTTTTTCTAAAAGAGAAAATCTTCCTCTTAGATGTGACCAATTTTTATTATGAGTCATGAAAGTGAAGCCTTTTACATACATTGCACATTTCCAACAACGGATGGCAACGGAGAGCACTGAGGTAGTGACGCAAGCCAAGCGTGAAGGTGTCAGTTACACAGACACAAAACTTCTGTACAGTTAACGCCTCACACCACTCGGGGAGGTTAAATGATACCAAAAGGCCTAGCAAGCTGATGTTCCGGGATCTGCTCTCTGCTCACCGGGACCTCTGTTGTCTCCTTGTGGGGGTCACTCTTCTCTATTCCAATTCATTCTACTCAGGGCAAGTGGGGTAGCAGTTCCAACAAGAGCTCCGCTTACCCTGCTCAGAACCCCACCCTGGCTCCTCACCATGCGACCTGCAAACATTCAGTCTCCGCGACTGGGGCCTAACCTGCTATTCTGATCTGACTCCCTCTGGTCCTTCTCATGCAGAAACCCCCATTTCAGGGGGTCCAGTGTGTTTAAACTTTGACCCACATGGGTGCTATATCTGGCTAGGTGGCTAGGGTGGACATTGAAAAGGCAGAAAAACAAAGTTAACATAGCAGTTAGTATTTATTCACTAATTCTTCCAATACCTTATTGAGATAAAAGGTAAACAGTCCACTTCCTGCTTTATGGAAGGGGAAACTGAGACTCAGAATTCATTATTTGCACCCCTGCCCCCCAATATCACAATCTTGAAACATAGTTCACTAGTGGATCTGAACTAGAATTCAAAATGATCAGTTCTATCAAATGATTCCTCTCGAAAATAAGAACGCTAGGGCTTCCCTGGTGGTGCAGTGGTTAAGAATCCGCCTGCCAATGCAGGGGACACGGGTTCGAGCCCCCGCCCGGGAAGATCCCACATGCTGAGGAGCAACTAAGCCCGTGAGCCACAACTACTGAGACTGCACTCTAGAGCCCACGAGCCACAGCCACTGAAGCCCGTGCTCCTAGAGCCCGTGCTCTGCAACAAGAGAGACCACTGCAATGAGAAGCTGGCGCACCACAACGAAGAGTAGACCCCACTCGCCACAACTAGAGAAAGCCCACGCACAGCAACAAAGACCCAATGCAGCCAAAAATAAATAAATTTTAAAAAAAGAAAAGAAAAGAAGAACGCTAGAATGGCAGATTTTAAACAATTTGGTGCCAGGTATTATATAAATAGAAGGCCACTTATGTACCCTTTCACTCTGCTTAGGTTATAACTGAGATTTATATTATGTCAATATTTAAATAAAGTAAAGATTTAAGCAATGGCAGTCCCTACTAGGAAGGGTAGCTAGGCTGTATTTTAACAGATACAAAGTTAACTGGTTTATTTTACTAAGAGAACTGAACAGAGTGGAAGGCCCCACTGTGAGAGTAACATAGTCAACCGACACTTAAAGTTAAGAAAGTGCAGGAGGGTTCCCTTTTCACCATACCCTTTCCAGAATTTACTGTTTCTAGATTTTTTGATAATGGCCATTCTGACTGGTGTGAGGTGATACCTTATTGTAGTTTTGATTTGCATTTCTCTAATAATTAGTGATGTTGAGCATCTTTTCATGTGCCTCTTGGCCATCTGTATGTCTTCTTTGGTGAAATGTCTATTTAGGTCTTCCTCCCATTTTTTAATTGCATTGTTTGTTTTTTTGATATTGAGCTCCATGAGCTGTTTGCATTTTTTTGGAGATTAATCTGTTGTCTGTTGTTTTGTTTGCAAATATTTTCTCCCATTCTGAGGGTTGTCTTTTTGTCTTGTTTATGGTTTCCTTTGCTGTGCAGAAGCTTTGAAGTTTCAGTAGGTCCCATTTGTTTATTTTTGTTTTCATTTTCATTACTCTAGGAGGTGGGTCAAAAAAGATCTTGCTGTGGTTTATGTCAAAGAGTGTTTTTCCTATGTTTTCCCCTAAGAGTTTTATAGTGTCTGGTCTTACATTTAGGTCTTTAATCCACTTGGAGTTTATTTTTGTGTATGGTGTTATGCAGTGTCCTAATTTCATTCTTTTACATGTACCTGTCCAGTTTTCCCAGCACCACTTATTGAAGAGGCTGACTTTTCTCCATTGTATATTCTTGCTTCCTTTGTCGTAAATTAGGTGATGATATGTGCATGGGTGCATGGGTTTATCTCTGGGCATTCTATTCTGTACCATTGATCTATATTTCTATTTTTGTGCCAGTACCATACTGTCTTGATTACTGTAGCTTTGTAGTACAGTTTGAGGTGAAAAGTGAACCCTCCTGCACTGTTGGTGGAAATGTAAATTGATACAACCACTATGGAGAACAGTATGGAGGTTCCTTAAAAAACTAAAAATAGAACTATCATATGACCCAGGAATCCCACTACTGGGCATATACCCTGAGAAAACCATAATTCAAAAAAGAGACATGTACCACAGTGTTCACTGCAGCACTACTTACAATAGCCAGGACGTGGAAGCAACCTAAATGTCCATCGACAGATGAATGGATAAAGAAGATGTGGCACATATATACAATGGAATATTACCATTAAAAAGAAATGAAATTGAGTTATTTGTAGTGAGGTGGATGGACCTACAGTCTGTCATACGGAGTGAAGTTAAGTCAGAAAGAGAAAAACAAATACCGTATGCTAACGCATATATATGGGATCTAAAAAAAAAAAAAAAAGGCACTGATGAAGCTAGTGGCAGGGCAGGAATAAAGATGATGCAGACATGGAGAATGGACCTGAGGACATGGAGGGGGATGGGTAGAGGGGGAAGCTGGGGCAAAGCGAGAGTAACATCGACATATATACACTACCAAATGTAAAATAGTCAGCTAGTGGGAAGCAGCAGCACAGCACAGGGAGATCAGCTCAGTGCTTTGCGATGACCTAGAGGGGTGGGATAGGGAGGGTGGGAGGGAGGCTCAAGGGGGAGGGAATACGGGGACATATGTACGCATATTGCTGATTCACTTTGTTGTACAAAAGAAACTAACACAGTACTGTGAAGCAATTATACTCCAATAAAGATGCATTTAAAAAAAAAAAAGAAAGTGCCCGTAACTGCAGATTCCAAGAGCAAACCTCCACACAGTTACTTTTTAAAGTCCCCGTTTCATGTCTTATGTACTAAAATCATCCAAGGAAGCTGAGCTAGATTTTCTTTCCGGTCGTTAGCATCTGACTCTGTTGTTGTTGGCTGGACACGTCTGAAATCATTTCCTCGGTGGACGTCTTGACTTGGGGAAATGGGGGCCAGGGTGGGGGGAAAGCAGGCCTCATCACACACCTAGGAAAGCATTTTCTTGTGCACGTGCTTGCTCTGTGCTCCTGGGCCTTGGTGTGCACCGACAATGGTGAAGTGAGTCACAGTTTAACTGCCTGTCCAGTCACTCTGGAAGCTCAAGGAAAGTGCTGAGATGCAGCAGGAAAGGAAAGTAGAGTGTGGCACCACTCACTGCGCTCAGGCAGGCAGTAAACAGTGCAAGATGAAACACAAATAATCACAAGTGCTTGCAAATACTAAGTTTCATGAAGGCTATGAGGCAACTAGGAATCTTCATTCCTTAGTTTTCACCCCTTCTCTAAGGACACGTTAATTGTGCACAATGCCTGACGACCCAAGAAATTGGCTTCTCACCTGCATTCTGTGAGCCCCCGAGGCAGCGGAGACGTATCCCTCTCTTGAGGAAATAGGCTGTGATTTGAAAGCCATAACCTGTAAAGTGAATATCATATGATATCACTCATATGTGGAATCTAATTTAAAAAATGATACAAATGAACGTATTTACAAAAGAGAAACAGACTCACAGATTTCTAAAACAAACCCATGGTTACCAAAGGGGAAATGTGGAGGGGGAGGGATAAATTAGGAGCTTGGGATTAACATACACACACTACTATACATAAAATAGATAACCAACAAGGACCTACTATACAGCACAGGGAACTCTACTCAATACTCTTTAATGACCTGTATGGGGAAAGAATTTGAAAAAGAATGAATACGTGTATATGTGTAACTGAATCACTTTGCTGTACACCTGAAACTAAAACAACTTTGTAAATCAAGTATACCCCATTAAAACAAACAAACAAACAAAAACCTGTAAAGTGAAAGAAGACAGCATTAGATAATAAGCTTGTTTGTGACTGAATCCCACGGGCCTAGCCCAGTGCCTGCCATGCAGTGAGCATTCAATGATTACCTAGTGAGCAAAAGATGAAGAGAATCCGTAGAGGGCCTCTCTTAGAGGAAGGGGTGAACAGTGTACGCTTAGCTCTTCCAGGAGGCCCGGCCACGGCACCTGGAATAGCCTCCAGTCCCTGAAGCAGCTCAGTTACTTTATCTGTAAATTGGAATAAATGAGGTCTGACCAAACAGGCCTAACAACCAGTCCCTCCAGGTTGGAGGATTAATTCAGGCTGAGCTGGTGCACCAATCTTGGCCACCTTCTGATGCTCATTACTTATCAGCTCACAGAAAGAAGAGTTTAATACCTATTTGAAGAAGGGTGTATTTCGCCTGTAAATAAGTTATTCTAATTCAAGTACAGTAAAGCCTTTATATAGGATGAGATGAAAAGAAATATGACATGAACCTCCCCCCCAACCCACGAAAAGAGAAGAGGCAGAAAGAAAACTCTCCAATCCACCAGAATGGCCAAACTGAAAAAGGCCAAAAGCGCCAAGTGTTGGCAATAATGTGGGCAAATGGGAATTCTCATGCACTGCTGGTGGAAGTATGAAATGGTACAGCTTCTTTCAGCATCTAAAGTTGAACTTAAGCATAAACACACAGAACGTTAATAGCACTTTTCACAATAGTCCCAAACTGGAAGCAATGCAAATACCCATCAAAAGTACAATTTTTTTTTTTTTTGAGGTACGCGGGCCTCTCACTGGTGTGTCCTCTCCCGCTGTGGAGCACAGGCCCAGCGGCCATGGCTCACGGGCCCAGCCGCTCCGCGGCATGTGGGATCCTCGCAGTCCAGGGCACAAACCCGTGTCCCCTGCATCGGCAGGCGGACTCTCAACCACTGCGCCACCAGGGAAGCCCAAAAGTAGAATTTTTAATTGAAAAAAAGGGAGGAGGTAATAGTCACACAGTGCAATCCTACTCTGCCCCTAAAAGTGAATAAGCTACAACTAGAGGCAATATCAGAACTGAATCTCACAAACATGATGTTAAATGAAAGAAGCCTGGTCCAAAGGAATGCATTCCATCTGTGATGATGGAGACATTACCATTCACCTTACAGGGTGGCAATGGAATTGCAGGTGGCTCACAGGAAGCACCAGCATAGTTCCTTCCTTCCTTCCAGCCCCCCTCCAGGTATAGACTACTCTCTTGATGACTCTCCTGAAATCAAGTAAAAACGTCCAGTTAACACAGTCCAGTACTTGGTGGAAGAATCAGAAGTGAAAGGCCCACCAAAGATTGGTGAGGGTTCCCAGGTTCTAAAACAACCTCAGAAAATTGCTAACTCTTAAAGACAGTATTTTATTTATGAAATTGGAAGGTCCAGGAGTTAAAAAGAGGTGGTCTCCAGGCCCACTGGATTCTCCAAAGACTATCATTATGATTGTTTTGACATAACTTGTACATAAAGAACACAATTAAAGTTTCCAGTTTTACATTCAAGTATCCTTCTGTCACCCTCGTAGAAAGATCCAGAACATCAGTGACCACAGACTTGATGTTCTGTCTACACAAGCTATGGCTCTGACAGCACAACTGCTTCAGTCACGGGGATTTTGAAATAACAGTGACATCTATGATGGGATAATCTCCAGATTTACTGAGATGAAATATATTTTTTCCTAACATACTTAAAGTGGATTGCACTTTGGTCATGTGGCTTTCTTCTGCTTAAAGTGTCAAACAAAATATGCACACCACTGGCATTATTCTGAGTGCTTTAAAACAAATACTTCAGCCCTTAGGTCACCGAGAGAGTGGAAGTGACATCCACATCTGTTTATTTGTCCTACTGCTGGGGGAGGGGGATGGTAAGAGAGGAGTCCTTAACAATTTGGGATTTACAAACACACAAAGAAAGGTGATTTTCAAAGTAATGATTTATCATGTGAGTCTTCCAAAGGACTGACAACAACAACAAAAATGCAATATCGAAGTCATTCTGCCTTTGCTGGTGGATCACACTTAATGCTTATAGTTCCAGGTGATCAAGAGTCAGATGGCATGCTCAAATTTTCAAAACTCTTTTCCCTGTACAAAATCTCCAGCGATAAAGTGTTATCAGTAGGAAGGCACTAAATCTGAAGTCGACTAGGAAAGCTCGAGCTCAGGAAGCCTGGTATCTGGAGATACCACTTGAGTAATAACTAAATCCTGCTTGGTCAGCTGTCTCAGTAGGACACCTTCCCCTATAGAAAAATAAAGCAGTATAAGTCAAATTCTGACTGTTTTACTACTGACATTACTAGGAGAAATGAGTTTATTGAAATCCTTCCTCTTCTGTCCCCCACCCTCCTGGACAGGATTATGTTAAAGGCAATCATTCCTCAGCTGGCGTCTTGTTATGGTTTTAGTGGAAAACCCTGTCGAATGGCACCTATAAGAGAAATGGTAAGTTTACCATGGAAAAGAGATTTGCACCTGCTTAGTTCAAATTCTACTGGCTGTAGGAAACCTTATTGTTTAAAGAGAAACTTGAAGAGAGAGAAAACACAAGAAGTATTTGTGTCAGTTCTTACAGCAAACTAATTTTGATATGTAAACGAAGAAACTCACTGCTGTTGAAATATACTGAACTGAAATGCTTAGGGAGCTGTACTTCATTTATCCATAGATAATAGGCAGTGATAAAGAGTACATTATCTTTGCTCTTTAATGAAACTGGCTTCACAGACTTGAGCAGGCTACTGAGATACTGTATTATCCAGGGTTAATGTAAAGCTCCACTACTCTCGAAAGCTAAATAGCAGCTTGGCAAAGAATCCAGGAGGCCTTCTGTTTCCCCTTCTTGGGCACCAGCTTGCAACGCTGATGTTCTAAATGCCCGGAACCAGGGGCAGGGCCAGCGGGGGAAGAAGCAAAATGGAAATCATAAAGTGATATTCATCTGAAAACTACATGACAATGGTATTCCAAGATCCAGAGGCACTTATAAATCACACTTAAGGATGCCTGTTTTCTTTGAGCTACTTACTGTGGGCCTCCTTAATTTGAAAAAACTGTCTGTAGCCACAGAAAGAGATTGGGGTTAGAGAGAGGACTGCTTTGTAGTGGAAGCACCTTTCCACCAGGAGTCTTCAGGTATGTCTACTTCTAGAAATAATATATTTCTGCGTTGCTTAATGTCATGAGACATCCGGTACCAGCAGGAGGCCATCGTCTCCCATGGCCCCCAAGCAGCCCCAAAAGTCTCCCATCCCTGTGCCTCCCGCACTCCGTACTTTATAAAGAGCTGCTGCACTTCCGGCTACCTTTCTACAGACAACCTTGCAATGAAGCCCCAGATGATGACTTATTACCACATGTACTTCCTTCTGTTCTTCACCAAAGAACATTAAGTATCCAAGAAAAAAAGGAGGCAGGGGTCGTAATATTTGTGAGAGAAAGAAAGGTGGTCCATGTTTTAAGGACAGAGTTCTGCTACTATTTCATTTAACATTCTGCCTAAAATAAACTGTTCCAAATGGCTTTATTAGAAATTCAGAGATTTCATGAATAGAAAGGGAAAAACAAACAAAAAAAATCAAGTATGAGTTGAACAAATTCCATCCTGGCTTAGCCAGGCAATAGATTAGTTTTAAGTAGTACTGTGCTCCAATGAGTAATACTTTTGAAGGGAGTGGTCGTTTATTTGGGTTGTTACATTTCACAGTCCCAAGACACTACGAGCAAATATCTAACATGGAGTTTTTACTGTAAAACTATCCAGCTTCTCTTGTTTTCCAGGGGATTCCTGGCCAACATGACTTGAGCTTCCCCAAGACTGCCAAGGGGAAGCTGTGGTCCAGTGCACCATGGTGGGAAGCCCTCTCCCATGGCGACTAGGAGACCAATTCATGGGGAGCCTGGGAAACTGCCTTGGGTCAGCCTGCTGAGCCCCTGGACAGCCGGGCAGGTAAGCACCCTTCACAGTGGGCTCCGCCCACCACTTCATGGCTCCCCTCCAGCGAAGCCTCCTCCCAAACCACAGGGCAGTCTCAGCAAGACATACTGTGTCCCACAACACTTCTCTCCCAGAGGTGACGGCTTCCTTAGTATCCTCACGCACAAGCATGAAAAATTTCCAACACCCAGAAAAGAGGAAAAACAGTGCCATGAACACCCCAAAGCCCGCCATCTATACTCAGTAATGGTTAATATTGTATCATATTTCATATACCCACTTGCTATACCATTTCAGAGTAGACATCATGACGTTTTACTCCTAAATATGCAAGCACAGACTCCCAGACAATGACATTCTCCTATATCACAAAATACTATGATCATAACTGACATGACATTATTGCTCAAATAGACAGTCCATGTTCAAATTCTCAAAATGCCCCCAAAATGTGTATCACTGACTTTCCTCCTGAACTAGAATCCAACCAAAGGTCATGCATTGCATCTGGTTATGTTTCTTACACCTAGAATAATAAAATAACCTCTTCCTTTTTTCCATAACTCTGACCTTTTAAAGAGATCAGGCTAGTTTTTCTGGAGAATGACCCCCATTCAGGATTTGAACTTTAAAGAAAAAATCTCAGTTGCCTAAATACAAATTTTCAAACTGCATGCTATTTTATTTATTTATTTATTTATTTATTTAGCGGTACGTGGGCCTCTCACCACCGCGGCCCCTCCCGTTGCGGAGCACAGGCTCCGGACGCACAGGCCCAGCGGCCATGGCCCACGGGCCCAGCCGCTCCAAGGCATGTGGGATCCTCCCGGACCCGGGCACGAACCTGTGTCCCCTGCATTGGCAGGTGGACTCTCAACCACTGCGCCACCAGGGAAGCCCCTGCATGCTATTTTAGAATGCCAGTCATTTATTAATTTTGATGGTTTCTTTAGCTGCTGCAGGAAATTGCAGGTTCAGACTAAAGCTATAATTACAATTCCAAGTCTGAAACACACACGACTTGAAGATTCAGTCCTAAAGTTGATTTTGAAGAAACCAAATCTTAAATTTATAGATACTTCAATTTTCAGCAAAGGTAAGCTTACCTAAGCAGGTGTGATAGTGGCCTCATATTGGTCTACATTTGTTTTAAGAAAGGGGACTTGGTGGCAATCAGATGACTGTGGGCTGAACTAGAAGCAGCTCCATACTGTGCACCAGTTCAGACTTGTGACTCTTTCCAGTCTGAGGTCTTGAGTCAGTGCTCATTCACTAGCTGAAGACTTGGGTGAGATTTAATAAGACAGTAGGAAGGAAGGGTCTCATACCTATCAAGTACTGACAATGTCTTGGTGCTAGACTAGGCCAGGAACACATAATATATTTAAAAGATGGGTAACGTGTGTGTTTTAAAGCTATTTAGTTCAGGAGAAATGAAGTTATAACTCATGACTTCTGAAACTGTGCCTATTCGGAAAGTCATACCAGTCCTTATCAGACAGTCAAGGGTAGAGAAATCATAAGCTTGATGCCATCTCTTGAAACATAAAGGAAAAACTAAGTATGAGACACCGTCTTTGAAAAGCCTTTATGGAGCCCTTTGAAACATTTTGTAGGTCTAAGTGCGACCTTCACCATTGCTGATGTCGGTGGGGTTGTAGAAAAAAACTGTTCTGTGGGAACCAAAAAACAAGTGTCCTGTCCTAAGTTTAAGAAGACACACACAGGATCCTAGTCTAAGACCACAACTGGGAAACAATTTGGGTGGGTAAGTGGAATATTTGATCCTGGGCTAAAAGTTTCACTTATTACCCAAGACATTTAGAGACTCCAAAAAAGTTCCCTTGAGATAACATTTCATGTCTTTAAATAAGGACAGAACTGGACTCTGAGTCACAATGAAGCTATGTCTATTTGATGCCAAAACAAATGGGCAAACTGGTTAGTTCCATTAAAAAAAAAAAAAAAAAACAAAACCTGTGAACAAAATAATTACTTGAGGCCAAATTTACTTGGAAAAAAACAAACTTTCTACCTGTAACCTCACTGACTTTGTATGTAATACCACGGGCCACATGTGCTATTAATTTTATTATCTACAGGATCTATCAGAGATTGTTAACACTGAATGAGAAAGCTTCTCAGGGCAGACAAAAATTAGAATAAAACATACTGAGAAGCTATCACTTTAGATTTCGTTCGCATACCACTTTCCCACTATTTTGTTTATAAAAATATGCCCTTAACGTTAAATATGAAAACCGTGATTAGATAACATTCAAGCACAGATGAAATGATATTCAAAACGATGGTCTCCATGGTACTCATGGGAATGATGTGATACTGAGTACTTACAAAACTCAAAGTTACCTATAAAATCCTTCACTCACATTTATATAACTAGGCATAAAAAGCAACACAGAGTTTTAAGAAACCTTCTAAATGAGGTAGCTAGTTGTTTGAACTGCTGGTTGTTGAAGCAGGTCCCTCTGCAATAGCTGTCAAACTTCCTGTGCCCAAGACGAGGATGCCAGATGAAGCACGACCTCTGTGGGCTCCTTGTCTTGCACAGGGCCCACTGCAGCTTCGACGACCATGTACATTGAGAAAAAGTGTTCTTGAACCATGGGATTTATTCCAACAGGATCGCAGACTCACAGGACAAGAAAGATCTTTGAGAAGTCACCTACTCTACTTCCCGCTTATTAGGACCATATTTATTTATTTAACATCTTTATTGGAGTATGATTGCTTTACAATGTTGTGTTAGTTTCTGCTGTATAACAAAGTGAATCAGCTATATGTATACATATATCCCCATATCCCCTCCTTCTTGCGTCTCCCTCCCACCCTCCCTATCCCATCCCTCTAGGTGGTCACAAAGCACAGAGCTGATCTCCCTGTGCTATGCAGCTGCTTCCCACTAGCTATCTATTTTACATTTGGTAGTGTATATATGTCCATGCCTCTCTCACTTCGTCCCAGCTTACCCTTCTCCCTCCCCGTGTCCTGAAGTCCATTCTCTACATCTGTGTCTATTTCTGTCCTGCCCCTAGGTTCATCAGAACCTTTTTTTTTTTTTAGATTCCATATATATGTGTTAGCATATGGTGTTTGTTTTTCTCTTTCTGACTTACTTCACTCTGTATGACAGACTCTAGGTCCATCCACCTCGCTACAAATAACTCAATTTCGTTTAAACCATATTTAAAAAACAATACTGAAAGGCTGAATGAAAAATGCCATGCCTATACGTGTACAACTCAGTTCTTCCTTTACCACTTGAATTGAGGTTGCACACTTAAATGCTTAAGGGGCAAGACAGGTAACAGGAAAGGGCTGGGTTCTGACAGAGGTGAACTGGAGAAAGTACACACCTGGTTTAAAGGGGGCAGCTGCTACTGAACTCCAGCCGTCAGCTGCTGCTGGAAACTCGGGTGCAGGGTACCAGATTTTAAGCCTTGCCAGAAAACCTGGAAATCTAAATTTTTATGTGAGATGTCCCAAATTTTAAATTAGCAATGAATTCAAAATTTTAAACTATGCCGTGCAGTCCAAAATAATGTTTCTGAGGGCCACTTCAGCTTCGCACTGCCAGTTTGCAATCTCTAATCTGAACTGCTCACACTTCAGTTGAAGTTCATTTTGTGTCCTGTCTTTGGCAGAGCTGAAGGAAAGCTGGCCACTACCACGTGCTTGGAGATAGGTATTCAGTTGCAATACAGTCATTTATTCTAAGCTAAATAAACCCTGGTCCTTAATCTCACTACACAGGATGTATTTATCTACGTTTAAATCATCTTTCTGACGCTTCTAAGTCCTGATGGTAAAGATATACAGTTAAGGGTTTGACTCAAGGTGGGGGAAAAACTGAAAGACTATACTATTTTAGAAAACGATAATTGTATGAATGTGTGAGATCTGTATTTCAAAAAATCACAAAGCTTATATTAATTAAAAGAAAAAAAAAAAAGGACTTGAAAAGATCTGAGTAACATACCATGTTCTTGGTTGGAAGGGCTAACCGGTATAAAGATGTGAATTGTTCCCGTATTTATTTACTTAACAAACATACTGAGTGCCTATTATGCACCAGACAATTCCAACCAAACTCACAATGAAAATGTTATTTTTGTGTGTGAAGGGAAGAGGCAGTTTGGAAGTTGCCAAAAAGAATTCTAAAAAATAATCTAAAAGAAGACTAAACTAGTAAAAATAGGGGAACAAACTGAAAATGAAAATTTTTTTTCAAATTAAAGGTAATGTATACTTAATGTATTAAAAAAACCCCAAAACTAAACAGAAACAAAAAGGAGGCATAAAGAGAAGGTTAAATCATCAACAATCCAACCACCCAGAGATAGTCACTTTGTCACCTTGACTTTTTTTTTTTGCGGTACGTGTGCCTCTCACTGTTGTGGCCTCTCCCGTTGCGGAGCACAGGCTCCGGACGCGCAGGCTCAGCGGCCATGGCTCACGGGCCCAGCCGCTCCGCGGCATGTGGGATCTTCCCAGACCGGGGCACAAACCCGTGTCCCCTGCATCAGCAGGTGGACTCTCAACCACTGCGCCACCAGGGAAGCCCCTGTCACCTTGACTTTGATACCCTCCAGATTTTTCTCAAGATATATAATCACACTTATATTCTTCTCTCTTTTTACAAAGATGGAGACATGATTTTTTAATGCTGCTTTATAATCTGATTTTTTAAAAAATCTCAGTGTTGTGTGCATTGACTTTGTGTATGGTATCTGTGAGGAATCCACTTTCATTCTTACCCCAATGCATAACCAATAGAATAGTCAACAGAAAGTCCCCACTGATCTGAAATGCCAGCTCTGTCATACATAGACCTGTCTGAGTTATTTTACTCCATTGACTTATCAGTCAATGCACACTGTATTAATTACCTGAGCTTTATTTATAATAAATCTTAATATCCAGGAGTGCACGTTCCTCTCCTGATCCCCAACACTGTTTCTAGTCTTCATCAGGATTACTTGGAGTTATTCTTGGCCCTCCATGCTGTTCATACAACTTTTAGTATTATTCGCTTGTCAAGCTGCATAAAAAAACCCTGTTGGGAGTCTGATTAGAAAGGCCTTGAATCTACAGATCAAGGTGAAGAAAACTAACATCTTGATGATAATGAGACTTCCTATGCATTTAACATGGTAAATCTCCCAATTATTTTTAAGGACTCTCAAAATGTCTTTCAATAAAGTTTAACATTTTTCTATATAAATTTACTGCATACTTTGCTAGGTTTATTATGAGGTACTTCCTATTTTTTTTATGTTGCCATTGTACATGTTAGCTCCTAAAAATAATATTTTCCAACTGTCTGCTATTGTAATTGATTTCTGTGTATGGACCTGCAGCTGAAAAACCTATGAAATTCTCTTATTAATTCTAATAATTAGTCTGCATATATCCTTTAGACTTTTCTATGTATTCATTTACCCCCAAAATGACCCTTTTGTTCTTTATTTCCAATATTTCATCTATATTATCTTCCGTGTCTTATTGCTAGGGCTGGAACCTCCAGTAATTATTGAATATTGTAGTAAGCATCTTTGTGGTGCTCTCAGTTATAAAAGGAATGCTTTTAATGTTTCACCACTGAGAACAATATTTGCTGTAGACTTTTTATAGACACAATCCTAATCTTTCCAAGAGTTTTTATCATGAATGACAGCTGCTTTTCCTGCATCTAGTTATCATATGCATTGTTCTCCTCTAACGTATTAACATTGTACAACTACTAACAGGCTTTCTAATGATGAACCAACTTGGCATGATGTCATGATTTTTTCCTACATTGCCAAATTTGGTTTGCTGACATTTAGTTTAGGATTTCTGCTTTTATATTTGAATGAAATTGACTTGTAATTTTCCTCTCTTTTATTGTCCTTATCTGGTTTTAGTGTCAAATCATACTAACCTCATAAAATGAGTTGGAAATGTTAACTCTTATTCGATTATATAAAACTGGAATTACCTATTTCTTAAATTTTGAGGGAATTCCTTGGTAAAATATCCGGACCTGGTACTTTCTGAAGTAGTGGTCTAAATTGTTTAATTGAATCTATTCAGGTTTTCTCTTTCTTCTTAGCTCAACTTTGCAGTTTATTTTTTTCTATGATTTTTTTTCCTTTCATCTAAGTTTTCAAATTTATTAGCATGAAGTTGTTCTTAATAGTCTTTAATTAGTCTTTTAATTTCCACTGACATCTAATTACATCTTTTTTCATTACTACTATTTCTACTTCTAGGAATTCTCTTTGCCTTTTTCGCCCTTGATTTTGACCACTTTTATTCTTGAAAATTTATTTAAAAATACTTAATTTGAGCTATTTTAAAAATCCTTTCTATTATACATTTCCTGTATAATTTCTTTATATTCTTTTATTTCTCTCCTCTATTTTCCTTGAGTTTATTAATTTGTTCTTTAACTAACTTCTTAAGCTAGATGCTTAACTTATTCATTTTCAGCCTTTCTCCTTTTCTAATATAAGCTACAAATTGCTCTATGTAGGTGTGCCCTACAACTTCTGGAAAGTAGTCTTTTAATTATCACACTTTAAATATTTTCTGATTTCAATTCAGATTTCCTTTCTGTCCCACATATTATGTACAACTATGCTTTTTAATTTCCAAAAGTATCTCTTTGTTACTAATTTCTAAATTAGAGAATGTGATTTATCTTTTTTTAAAATTTTTATTTATTTATTTTTGGCTGCATTGAGTCTTTGTTGCTGCATGTGGGCTATCCCTAGTTGTGGTGAGCGGGGGCTACTCTTCGTTGCGGTGCACGGGCTTCTCATTGTGGTGGCTTCTCTTGTTGTGGAGCACAGGCTCTAAGTGCGTGCGTTTCAGTAGTCGTGGCATGCGGGCTCTAGAGCACAGGCTCAGTAGTTGTGGCACACAGGCTTAGTTGCTCTGTGGCATGTGGGATTTTCCCAGACCAGGGCACGAACCCGTGTCCCCTGCATTAGCAGGCAGATTCTTAAGTCACTGTGCCAGCAGGGAAGTCCCCAGAATGTGATTTATCTTGCATGATCATATTCTGTGAAATATTTTGAGGCTTAACAATCTAATGTGATCTAGTTTCGTAAATGTTCTCTGTATGTTTTGATAAATATGAGCATTCTCTGGCTACAAAATATGTCTGCTGGTTCAAGCTTGTTATTTGTTTTGGTCAAATCTTTCATATCCTTCTTATCTTTTCATCCTTTTGATCAATTTATTAATGAAAATGGTGGGTTAAGATCTCTCTTTATGATGGTGGATTTATCAATTTCTTTTCAGTTCTGTCCATTTTGCATGATATTTTTGGGAACTGTGTTATGTACACAGAGGTTTAGAATTTTTATACGTTCAACATAAACTGAACCTTTACTCAATAATCAGTGGTCTTCTTTAACTTTAGTAATGTTCTCTGCCTTAAACATTTTTGATTTGATACTAATATACCTGCTCCAGCTTGCTTTTCAGTGGTATTTGTCTAGTATACCCTTTTCCTTCCTCTTACTTTTGACTTTTCTGAAGTCTTATGTTTTAGGAATATCTCTTATAAATAGCACATGAATAAAATCTTTAACAATCTAGTCTTTAAAATATTTGACCACAATTATCAATAGACATGGATTAATAGCTATTGTTTTTTTATTTGCTTCACTTTTTCTGTTTGCTTTTAAAGCTCTTTCATTGCCATCTTGGATTGATTTATTTGTTTTCCTCCCTTCTTTCCATTTCCCTTCTTCCTTCTTGCAGTGTCACACTATTAATTTTTCAAATGAACATTTAACCTAACAGGGCTAAAGCTAGTCTACCTTTTTACCCCACTCCAAAAAGTCAAGACCTACTAATCACCCATGCCCCTCTTCCACTACGTATCTGCCAATGCTTTCCAGGATTTTAGCTTTATCTTGATTTTTATAAATCCTATAAATTATTCACTTCTGTTGCTTTGCTGCACCCACATAGTTATCATTTTCTTTGTTCACATCTGACTGCTCCTCCGGCCTCTTTCCTGGGATCATGCCCTGCTTCCTAAAGAAGAGCCTTTGGAAGTCCTTATAATGACATTTTGTGAATAGCAAGCTTTTTCAGTTGTCTCTATGTTTGAAATGCCTTTATTTCACCTTCAGTCTTGAAAAACAACTTCACAGAATAAAGAACCCTAGGTCGACAATTATTTTTTTCTCAGAACTCTGAAAAAAATCATTCCAGTACCTTGGATTATATTTTTGCTGTTAACTGATTGATTTTAAAAATATGATCTGTCTTTTCCTTCTGGCAGCTTTTAAGACCTCTTTTAAGTCTTTGGCATTTGGGAATTTACTGCAATATATCTAAGATCTTTTGAAAAATTTATCCTGCTGGGATCTGCTGAGATTTCTTAAATCAGAGAATACATCCTTCACTCCTTTTAGAAATTTGTCAGTCTTTTCCACTTTAATTCCCGCCTCCAATGCCTTTTTCACTGTTCTCCTGGAACTTTGATTTTTCTTATGATGAATCCATTTTCTCTTTTCCTAATTTGCCGGGATCCTGCTGAAACTCTGACTGATGTGATACTGCCACATTCCATTCCAGAAAAAAAAAATTCTAATTCACATTCCCACCAAGAGTATAACATCATGTCCATTTCCCCATATTCATACCAACATTGAGCAATCAGCCTTCACCTGCCTAATAGGTTAATGCTCACGGCTCATGGCTTTTTAATTTCCAGTTCTTTAACTGCAAGTAAGGACAAACTTTATTTCAGATACATTTGTATTTCTACATGTCCTTTGTTCATTTCTATTAGGGTGCAGAGCTTTTTTTAGTTTATTTTTTTCACTGATTTGTAAGCATAATTTTACAATAATTACATTAATCTTTTATCTGAAAATGTTTTCTTCCCATATTATCATTTATATTTTAACTTTGTTTATAGTGTTTTTTATTTTGCCAAAGTATTTTCCACTTTTATTTAGTAAAACACATATATTGTTTTGAAATTCTGACATAAAGCTTTTGCCCATGCCAAAAGACAACTAAATCACTTACATTATCATTTTCTTATAATATTTTTATCTTATGTTTAAGTCAAAAATCACAAACTAGTGGTGCAGTGGTTGAGAGTCCACCTGCCGATGCAGGGTACACGGGTTCGTGCCCCGGTCCGGGAAGATCCCACATGCCGCGGAGCGGCTGGGCCCGTGAGCCATGGCCACTGAGCCTGTGCGTCCGGAGCCTGTGCTCCGCAATGGGAGAGGCCACAACAGCGAGAGGCCTGTGTACCGCAAAAAAAACAAACAAACAAAAAAGTCACAAACTAGTGGCCTACGAAGGTGCACGTGGTGTTATAAAAGTTTTTTAATTAGTTACAAACATTTTAAGGATTGGGCAAGTTTACATGAAAATATGTATTTTCAGCTTCACTTGAAAAATCAGAATATGTAGCACATGGGCCTACATTTCCACAATGGCACAGAGTGTCTAAAATTGGTAGAAGCCACAGCAAGCCAAGTGGGGGAAGGTGAGGATTATCGGTCGTGATAGAACTAATGAGAAAGGGACACATTCAAGGGACACTTCAGAGACAGAAGCAGAGACAGGTTTGGTGGTCCACAAACAACATGCGCAGAGAGGGTGAATTCCAATGACAGTGTTTCCAGCTTTGTTGACTTGGTGAATGGGGGCTTGCTAAGGAACAGGGAGGGTGGGGAGAATTGGTAAGACAATGAACCAAGCTTTAGACAGAAGGACCTATGAGATGTCTGGGAACGGCTGTCTGGGAAGCAAATGGAAATAAGGTGTGGATTTCAGAGCAGAAGTGATGTCTGGAGATATACACTGAGGCAACTCTGACCAAAGGGAAAAGAGGTCCATGGTGGAGCATGCCAACCGAGAAATGAAGAGGATGAGGGTCAGCAGAGAAAGAGGCACCCACAGGAGTGGTCAGACGGGAAAAGGGATAACCATGGGAGTGAGGTTTTGGAAGTTAAGGATAAAGAGAGTTTCAAGGTCAAATGCATTAGTAAAGGTAGAAGTAGAAAACACTAGGAGTTGACAATTAAGAGGTGGTCGACAGCACTTCTGAGGTGGCTTCACGGTAGAAGAGTAAATGAGGGTGAGAAAGAGGGCACAAAGAGACAAACATCTGCTCCAGGAACTCTGCAAACAGGAGGCAGCACAGGAGTGTCAGGGGAAACTACTGAAGTAAAGGCAAACCGTCGTTTGTCCCTCTGGGACCACACTCCTGTTCCCGTTCCCCAGGCTCGTGCTGGCTTTCTCGACAGGCACTGTCTCACTGAGTTCTGTTAGGACCTTACCGTGGCTCTGTCCTTCGTGACATGAGGTCACTGCTTTCTCCTCTGTGTTGACGTAGTCTGTTTTCTGTTCTATGTTTGCTAGTCAGCATTTGTCTGTAACAAACATTCCTCTCAGGATTGTCACCGTCATTTGGGATTTGTATCCCATTTTACAAGGTGCTAGGTCCTTTTGCCATTTTTGATGTATTCACTCAAGCCATGGATGAAAACACCAAATATGCCCAAAGTTTATCATCAATCCTACTGTTTCTTCCAGTTATTAAATAAACCACTGTGAAGTTCAAGTGACCACCTACTGGTCTAGAGTCTTTCCAACTCCCAAGCATGAGCTCCCTGCCCATATCTAAATCACTCGAGGAATGTGAATCTCCACCGCTAGGGTCTTTTACAAATGCATAGGATTCCTGTATCCCCCGCATCCGAGAACCCGATGTAGATCTGAGGTGGGTGCCAGAGAACTGTATTCTTTTAAAAATGCTCCAGGGGATTCTAATGCACAGCTGAGGTTTGGAAGTCACTGCTCTAAATCTTATTTTGTTGATTTACTGGTCTGTTATAATGAAATTAGTAGCAAGAGTCTCGCTAGAGTAATGGTGGTACTTTACAGAGTTGTTGGAAGACAAAAACAAAATTCGAGTTCTGTAAGTGAATGTAAGAGAGAAATTACACGAGTTCCTTAAACACAAACAGATAGGCCTTTGGCAAGAATACTATAGCAACAGTGAAGAGGCATGGGGAGAAAGCTAATTTCTAAGGCACTCAAGGCTCAAACTACCAAGGCAATTGATGAGAAGCCAATGCATATTAGCTCTATTATTATCGCACCTCTGGAGGATTTCAAAGAACAGCTCTCATGCCTTCTTTGTTTTCTTCTCTCTCTTTTTTAACTGCCTGCTGATAAACTTTTTCACAGAAAAACAAAAAAACACCACATGCTTTTCCTTTTCTTATCTTCCACAAGTCCTTAGAGTTCACATAAAATGTACATCATTTTGATGTGTAAAAAATTAAAGTGATAGGTATGCAATGACTTATGATCTTAATTAAGACATTAAATCAGATCTCATATAGGCTCAGGTTAAAAAAAGAACAAGCTATGGATGCTATCGGCAAAGTCCGGAAGAATATGTAAAGGGGTCTTTTAAATTTTGTTTTGCTGACACAATATTTACTGATAATATAAATATCAAATAAACCAATCAAAAATACTGATTGATAAAAATATAAGAAACTCCATTTTCACCATATAAACATTGTTAACATGAGATTATGAGAGATAAAACCAGGCATCACGTGCTGCCCAGTGAAATGCAGTGGGAAGTACACCCCCTCCACCACAAAGGATTCTTGCACAAGAAACAACAACAGGGGACCAGACCTCATCAAGCCCTCACTACCAGGTTACAGGAAATACAGGGCTGGAAGAGCATGTTAACACCACCATGCAGATACAGCCAAACCCAAACTGTGGGAAATTCCAGAGGACACTTGACCCAGTTTCTTCAACAAGTAAACAGCAAGAAAAAAAAAAAAAAACTGGGAGAGGTTTTCCCATAGGTTCAAAGAGATATTTATCTAAGGTAAAGAGAATCATCCAAATGCAATCAGGGTGTGGACCAACCTTGTCTAGACACTGATTTGAACAATCCAACTATAAAAGAATTGAAGAGATATTCAGAGAACTCTGAAGACAGACTATATATCTGATGGCATCAAGAATTTTTTTTTTCCTTAACGGCACTTTGATCATTTCAGAAAGCAAACAGGGGCTTCCCTGGTGGCGCAGTGGTTAGGAATCTGCCTGCCAATGCAGGGGACACGGGTTCGAGCCCTGGTTCAGGAGGATCCCACATGCTGCAGAGCAGCTGGGCCGCACGCCACAACTACTGAGCCTGCGCTCTAGAGCCCGAGCACCTAGAGCTGGTGCTCCAAGACAAGAGAGGCCACCGCAATGAGAGGCCCATGCACAGCAATAAAGAGTAGACCCTGCTCACCTCAACTAAAAAGAAACCCCACGCACAGCAACGAAGACCCAACGCAGCCAAAAATAAATTAATTAAAAAAATAAACACAAAAACAAACAAACAAATAACCTCATCTTTTAGAGCTGTGTATATTGAATCATTTGTGTGTAAAATAATACGATATTCAGCATTTACTTTAAAAAAATCGGGGGGAGGGGGCAGGAAAAAGCATAAATGAAATAACATTGGCTATATGTTAAAAATGTGATACTGGCTGATGGATAAGTGGGGGTTCGTTGTATGATTCTATTGTTGTGCTTATTTGAAATTTCTAAGTTACAAAATGAAAGTGAAGATTCTTTTAAAGAAGGCTTAATTTTTAAAAAGAAAACACCATCATTTGATGAAAATATTCAAGAATCTTAAAAAAGGATGCACTTTTCTTCTTTTAAATATTTGTGTTTAAAAGAAAGTCCTTCTTCCAAAGTCTCCAGAACATAAATCTTGATTAAAGCTTGATTTTCTAGGTAATTCGCTAACTTTGGAAATAAGATTTTATAAAGAATGCAAAAGTATTCTTTATTATGTTGTGAAATTTAGTCATAATCTTTAGAATCATCTTTTCTGAGGAGATAACGATTACAAGGCAACCTAAGCAAAAATGGTCCAACAGGTGATTGTAAAGCTCTTATCTTCCTGAAGCCTCAATAAGCACACTACTATACTTACAACAGGAATCGTAACTTCACCTCAAGATTCTTTAACAATTAGCAGTCCAAGTTGAAAATATAACTGATTACAGATATAGTTACAGGGATAGCTATAGACACAGATACATACCTTTTGCAAACTCAAGCCACATTACCAACCTGTTAAGTATGGAGTAAAAAGTGCACCAGTATTAAAAAATACAGCTTTGCAGTAAAAAGAGCACATTGCTAAAAACTGAATCTGAGGAATCTGGCAGTCTGAGATAAAGGAGACCTTCCTACTAAAAACATAGAATCCAGGTAAAAGAAAAAACGTGTTTAAATATTGATACATAGCTGAGCTCGAGAAAAATGGAAATATCAAGGAAATACCAGGAATGGAGAAGGCAAGAGTAGGAAACCAATGGGCAGACACCCTAAGGGCCTCTGGAGAAGGTCAGACGAACCCAGGCGAGGACTAAAGCTGTACCCTGGCCATATCCCGGTCGCCACCCAGCCCTGGGAGGAGACACTGCTCCATCATTCCATGAAAACCCCACTCTCGCCTGACTTGTATATTTTTCTTTTGTTGAATGCTGAGAACTTACCATCCCCTGAGGCTCCACAAAGCCTCCCATAACGTTTCATTATCCCAAACCTCCCAGCTTCCTGCCTAACCCTCCCACAGAACCACTTTCCTGCCCTGCCCTTTCTCTATCACCACCTTCCAAATGCACACATTTTCAAGGTCACGCTTGAACTCACTTGACTGAGATCTGAGATGTTTCCAGACACAGTTCTCAGCTCTTTTCATAGCAACTTTCTCTCTACCTTTAATTGGTTTTATTAGAAGGTATACATGATAAGAGGCCTTCCCCCCTGGTATTTGAAGGTACTAGACACTCTGCAGGGCTTTGGAGTCTCAGACAGGGAGTCCTGGGGATCCCAGCGGTATCCTGGGGTAGGTGTGAGTCTCAAAGCAATGGCCACCCAAGCAAGGGCATGAACACATGTGTTTCCTTCTGCCTCAAGCCATGCGCCGTCCCTCGCATGCCCCTCCCTGGCCTTGCGCTTCTCGCTGGTTTACTACGTTGTCTTCGTCCTTTCTCAGTGGCACACCTCTCCCACCAGCTCTACAGCGCCCAGGTTCTTCAAGAAGCTCTAGCCCCGCTCAGGGTTTTCCTTGACATGCCAGCCCCACCCATGCCTGTTGTCATCACCCCTCACCCCTGGTCTTGCCCTGCGGTCCCAAGCTTATGCTCTGAGGGCCAGCTCTTCCCTATCCACCTGTGTCTGCACCCTCCACTCTGCTCATTTCCATCATTAAAACCCCTTCCCAGGGCATAGGAGCAAGACAATTTTTTTCTCTGCTCTCTTCTCAAAACACAGCTTTTCTTAAAAAACAAAAACAAAAAACTTTACTGAGCTCAGGAAAAATAAAAAATTCCTTAGAAATGGCAGTAAGGCCAACAGGGTTAAACAAGCTTGGGAATTCTATGTTAGTTATATAACAGAAGTTAAACATGACAGTACATGTCACACTGATGATGAGCTGTCACAGAGTGGGCAGGCTGGCAGCACACTGGAGTTTTCCCATATTAGTGAGGCATTCTACTGAGTGTGATCTTACTCTTTCTGACCCTGAAAATGATCTCAGGAGAGGAGTTATAGGGACCAGTGTGAACAGGAAATATACATTCTTTCATTCTGTCAAAAGCTGGATGTTCCTCTAATAGTAATAGCCAAACCAGAGGCATCCAACTCATGCTGCTCGTGCACCTACGACAGAGAAGAGACAGAAGAGTTAAAGGAGGACAGGTACAATGCAAGTGCTACAACAAAGACATGTGCGGGAACTGGGGATGCCAAGAAAGGGTGTGTCTAATTAAACAAGGGAGAGTAACAAACTCAACTGGGAGGAGAGAGATTCCCAAGGAAGGGAAATAAATATCCAAGCAGAGTCTGGAAGCGTCAGGAGGATTCTGCTAAGAGGATTGAGAATGGGAGGGCATCACACCCATGTTCGTGTAAAACCACAGGTGACTCCTGTTGGCTCCTGGGAACCCGGGTAGAGTAGACCTCTAGAGACTCAGGGTTCAGAATGCACAGAAGGAAAGGGAGAGATGAAGGATGAGGTTGGACGGATAAGCAAAGGTCAGACTTTAACCCACAGTCAACTTTACAACCTAAAGTAAAAGATTTTAATGAGTTATTGAGACCCATGAGTGTCCCCAGTCATATCTTACAAATACTGTGAACTCACTAAGGCTTTTCCATTAATATGAAGACTTGACTATGACAAGAATCATTTTTCTCTACATCGATTTAGTTAAAATGGAATAATTAGAGTTGATACATCTGTAAAAGATTTAATCTAAAACCCTAGAAATCCTTTGGCAGATTCAATAGTATTTAATTAATTCATTAAAAGGCAGGTGTTTGTAACAATTTAAAGTGAAGTTTATACCAACCAAGTTGGTATAAAACAGACTCTTGATCCTGACTAGTAAATGCCAGCATTAACCCTGCTGGGAAAATGAGAAAACAGTTCTGTTAAAAGAATGGGATGATGATTTAAAATTTACTACAAAGCTACAGTAATTAAAATAGTGTGACACTGGCATAAGGACAGACGTGTAGAAATAGAATTGAGAGTCTAGAAATGAACCCTCCGCCAAGGGTGCCAAGACAATTAAATAGGGATAGAATAGTCTTTTTGACAAATGGTACTGGGATAACTGGATATCCACATGTAAAAGAAGAAGTTGAACCCTTACCTCACATCAGATACAAAATTAATTCAAAATGGATCAATGACCTAAATGTAAAAGCTAAAACTATAAAAGTCTTAGAAAAAAACACAGATATTTGTAAATCTTTGTGGATTTTGATTATGTAATTATTCCTTAGATGTGACACCAAAGGCACAAGCAATGAAAAGAAAAAAAAATAGATAAATTGGACATCATCAAAATTTAAAACTTTAGTGTTTCAAAGGACACCATTAAGAAAGTGAAAAGACAATCCTTAGAAGAGAAGAAAAAGTTTGCAAACCATGTATCTGATAAGGGACTAGTATCTGAAATATGTAAGGAACTCTTACAACAACTCACTAATAAAAAGGCAACTCAATTTAAAAAATGGACAAAGGATTTGAAGACATTTCTCCAGAGAAGATACACAAATGGCTAATAAGTATTTGAATAGATGGAAAACATCATTAGCCATCAGGGAAATGGAAAAATCAAAACCACAATGAGATATCACTTCATACTCAGCAGGATGGCTATAATCAAAATGACAGATAATAACAAGTGTTGACAGGATGTGGAGAAAAAGGAACCCTCATACACTTCTGGTGGGAATACAAAATGTGCAGCCACTTTGGAAAACAGGCTGCAAGTTCCTCAATATACTAAACATAGAGGTATAAAATTATCCAGAAACTCCTTTCTTAGGTATATACTCATAAGAAATTTAAATAAATATCCACTCAAAAACCTATACAAATGTTCATAGCAGCATTATTCATAATAGCCACATAGGGGAAACAGTCCAAATGTCTATCAACTGATGAATGGATAAATGAAATGTGACATATCCATACAACAGAGTATTATTTGACAGTAAATAAGAAACAAAACACTACTGATAAATGCTACAACATGGATGAACCTTGAAAACATTATGCTAAATTTAAACAGTTACAAAAACAACATATTGTGTGACTCAGTTTATGTGAAATGTCCAGAATAGGCAAACTGATAGAAACAACACATAAATTGGTGGTTCCCTAGGCTGAGGGTAAGAAAGGTATTGGGGGAAAGTGGTTCCCCCAATACCTTGTGGGTATTTTAAAGGCTAGTGGGTACAGGGCTTCTTTATAGAGTGAAAAAAATGTTCTCAAATTTATTCTGGTGATGGTTGCACAGCTTTGTGAATATATAAAAACCACTGAATCGTATGTGTTAAATGAGTGAATCATATGGTATGTGAATTACATCTCAAGAAAGTTATTATTAAAAAAAAAAATGGAGAATGGGATGAAATGTTCTTCAGCTAAATGGATGGGAACTGTCAGTGTTTCTCATTCTTAAATCCCTAAATCAAGTAGGAAGAATGATGCTTTCCTCTGGCTGAAAATGTCTGAGACTTTCCAAATGGGAAATAATGACTGACTGACATGATGGCCAATTCTAAAAGGCTACACAGAAACAACAGTCCATCATTTTACTAGATTCAGCGAATGCATCGATAAGCATCGGTTGTGTGAATTCTATAGTTTTTCAACAGTAGGCCTCCTAGACCTACAGTTATCCTAATTAAATGTCATTGGTGTATTCTGGCCCATCAGAGTACCATATATTACTACAGGCCCCCAAAGTTTATTCAGCCTAATTTTCACTTTTCTAAAAGGCTAGAGAATAAAGATTTAATAAGTTAGAGCTGGAAAAAGGAAAAAAAAAAGTATGAAAAAGCCTCTTCACAAGAGGACTACTTCTAAAGTGTACACTTTTGTTATTAACTAGTGTTTTACTAAAATAAGGATAAACTTACACAATGCAACAACCTTACAGTCTTCCAAAACTTCACATTACCTTGAAAGGAAATCTAGAAGCTGTTTTATTTTCAAATATATCTTATACAGAAAGATTTGTTAAGTGTTTCAAAAATGTTTTCTATTTAAAAGAAACCTTTACGAGTCATTCTTGTAAATAATGAGCATTTCTTTTCCCCCAGGGGAATAATTCCTACTTCAGTGTTTCTAAGAATACACAGGGTTAAAACCGTGTAAAATAGATTTTCTCACAGTTGGGGGAGAGCAAAACACCGCAAATAGGAAACCAGACAGCTAGGAGGTCAAAACACTACACTTCCAGGTCAGACTTCTGGTTGCAATTAAGTAAAATTCCTGCAAATATTTGGAAGGAAATCATATTTTTGGTGTCTCCTTTCTGGCCTTGTAACTTTTTTTATTTTTCTTAGCAGCAACTTATGTATCTATATTATTCATTAAAGACACTCAGAAACACACAAACATACACAATTACAGGCACATATGCACCAACCTATGACCCCAGAATTGCGATTCGATCTTGGCCTCAAAGTTAAAACTAGCATCTCTTCCCAGGCATTCATTTTTTTTAGGTTTGAGATCGTGTGGACCTAGTCTGGGTTTTGCTTAACGTAGACATGGATGATTTTCTCAAGACATTCCACACAATAGGTTAAGCCAAGTTTCCCATTAGTGAAATAGTTCATGATCAAATATCTGAGACCCATTTGAAGCTGACTGGAGTTGAGGCTCTAAGTAGTAACGGCACTGTGCTACAACAACAAATACAAACCAGCTCCACAATTAAGTGCAGATGAGCAGGTATTAAACACGCCTCTTCTCAACTCCCTGGAAATAGCCCAGGGGTTTGCAATGCTTCACAAATGCACACCTCCTTCAGAAAACGGTGGTGGATTCATTTAGAGGTGATATAAATGGCCACTGTAGCAAAGGGAGCAGGTAGTCCCTGCCCAGTTTATAGACGTTATTACAGTGAATATAAAATTGTTTTCATTATAGACAATTGCAGTGGTAAGCTGAAAATACTAACTACAACAACCGTAATTTTAGATTCTCCACTTTTATTCTAAATAAAAGGGTGTCATGTTAGGGAATTTGAAAACGAAAGCGCTCCGGTTTTTAATCATCACTTAGGCTACTGGTCCCCAAATTCCCAAAATACCTAATTAGCAAATCCCAGTCCCAAAGCATTAAACCTCAGCATGTTACCCTCCACTAGACAGAGCCTCTTCACACGTCCTCCGTACCCTTCAAAGTCAAAGAATTCTTAGACATTTAATCAGTGAGATAACTACTATCTATTTTCTCTCTCGAGCTTCCCAATGGCTATAATGTTAGTGATGTGAAACTCAATTACTATGAATTTTTAAATCTTGGCATTGTGATCAGAGGGCCTGGCCAAAGGAAAAGAATTTAAAGGGGACAGACAGGCTGGTAAAAGCCATAAGCGCTTCCCATACATAGGAAAGGCTATTACTATAGGGCAACGGACATAAAACTCCCAAGAAATGTACAGTACACGCCAAGGTAAATAGTTTCCACTATACCTTGTCATCTCACACATTAAAAAATTATATGCAACTCCTGTGAGAAAAGGCCACTGCTTTCTGAGAAATGGGGGTGGGGGGAGGTAGGGGATATGTGTGTGTTTGCTTTCCTCGTTAGTATCTGTCAAACACAGGAGAGGTGCCACTCTTTAAGACTTCATCTGGGATTTGCCAAAGGAAAGTACAGTTTTGTCGGGGTGGGGGGAGGGTCTCACTATCTCCTTCTGCCCCCCACCCCTCCCAACACACACACACACACACACACACACACACACACACACACACACACACACACATGCTATGTGGCAGCCAAACCATTTGAACAATATTAAGGCCAGTGTCCCAAGGGCCACATTCCCTACATGCTAGAATAAGCCACTGTTTTCACTGGGTAAACCATGAGAACTATAGGTCCCCCATCCAGTTATCACCATTAGAAACACTGTGACAAAACACACAGATCACTAATAGAATGGTGTTATCTCACGCTGATTATCAATGTAAGGCAGTGACTTTCTCTGCCAGCAGGGCAGGAGTGCCAGCCAGTCCCACCTGCCACCAAGCAGGACTCGTCTTTGGAAGAGCTAGTAATAAACAGTCAGTCTTCACAGAGCTGGTAAATGGGCAGGGCTCTCAGCCAATTGGGACAACTCCTTTTAGAAAAGTCTTGCAACCACCATCTGATGACAAAGACCTTTCTAGAATCCAAGAGTCCCAGGGGATTTGGTAAAGTTGTTTTGAACTTCCCAGTTCCTGAATATGCAGAAATTTGGGAGCAGAGAGTCTGGGTGTAAATGTGAACCAGCCCAAGCCGACTCTAAAGTATAAATGGAGTTGCATCACCATAAAAGCCCCAAGAGAATTGGCATTGTAATTTGAACCTCAGCAATGGCAACGCAGACTTCGTTTTATGAGGAAAAATCATTGTTTGCTATGTGCCGGGCAGGGGCTTTCGGGAGAAGGCCAGGGTGGGAGAGGAAGCAGCTGACTCACCAGCCAGCAGGGTCGATTTAATAAGGTTTATACTAACAACGAAAAGGCCTTCTAGGTGGTTCAAACTGGCGCTCGACAACCTCTTGGTGTGGTGAAAAGAATCCTAACCTTTTTTTTGAAGCTTTGCAATCAGGTTTTTTTGTGTGTTTTAATTCCTTATAAAATTTAAAAAATAAACAAAAGATCAGTTATTGCCACTTCAGCAATGTCCATAACAGGTAACTATAACAAGTGGAAACATGATGCATAAAAGTTTACAGTTTTTGCTTTTCTTTCCATTTATTGCAATAAATGATTAGACAAGTCTCCCCAGTTTCTGAGGATGCAAAGTCTCTCGTGTTGTCATTGCTGCTTTAGCACAGTTACGGTAAAAAGTATAAAACTTAAAGTTTTACAAATTTCCAATTCCTGGAAAAATCATCTTTGCTGAAATTGCGGCACGTTCACCAGAGGCCTTGTGGGCACTTGCTTCCATTATTGCCCTTGTAAGCTTCTCGTGCGGATGAAAGCCGAGCAAATGTTTTGATGGAGTACATTATGGGAAGAAATGTAAATAATAACCAAAGCTATTTAAACACATGTGTAAAGAGAAAACACATGTTTCCATGGTGCCCTAGGACACATCTAGGGAAATCCATTTCTCTTTGTAAAGGGCTGTGAATAGAAAAAAACAATGTCTCCATATTAAGAATATTTAGCAGCATGGCAGATTGTTTTAAATGTGCTGTGCTTTTTACCGTGTATCAAAGCGCAGAAGCTCCCAGCTCCTCCCGTTTCAGGCCGAGAAGCCCTTCCATGGCAGCGTCCGCGGCCGCCCAGGGCTCCACCTCAACGGCCGGGGAGGGCAGGGGCGGGTGCTGACACACAGCCAAGGTGACTCCGAAGCTGGGACTCTCTGCCAAGGGCCTATGTTTCATCAGGGCTGACAGCTGTTGGAGAGACGGTAACTTTCATTGTCCCTAATGTCTAAGGAAAGGATGGTCACGTGACTGCGTAAGGACGGTGTTTCGGAGCAAGCTTTCACTGTTCTCTCTGCAAACGCCGGATGGTTTACATGGAGGAAGGGCTGGGCTCAAACGGAAAAGGTTTTCACTTCCAAAATTTCTTTTAAATAGGAAAAGGCCCTTTTTTCAGTGGGCTGGGAAAATAAATACAAAGCAAAACAAACAGCACAATATGCGAATGTGCGCTCCTGGGGCCCCTGGGGAGCAGGGCTCACAATCGGGCCTGTGTCTGGAGAGCAGAGAGAAAGCTTTTTTTGGCAGGTACGGTGCATCGGGCGATGGGGAAAGGAGAGGAACGTTTCTCAGACGGAGGGAAGAATAGGAAGAACTTGCTTGTTTTGGCAATTCTCATCTTTTTCTTGTGCTCCTCCTGTTGTGTGCACACCCGCTGATTTCCTAACATGGTGGTAAAGTGCCCCCCGCCCTCCCCAGGATGCTGAGTGGGTGTCGATGGACAGATAGGAGGTCTGTTCATCTGGCCCCGAACATTCACAGAAGATGCCTCAGATGCCACAAGAGAACGAGCTGCACGCTGGCTGGAGATTTAAGCTAAGATTTTATAGGAGCGTTCGGCTTAGAAGAAAAGCCAAATAGAAAGCCAAGGCAGACAGAAACCACAGTGCCCAGGAAAATTTAATCTATTTTACGGCATTTTCCAAAGGACTGGGTTTCTTACATGTTAACTGCAAGAAAAAGGTTACACAGAATGGAATAATGGGCAGTTAAAAAAAAAAAAAAAAGGAAAAAAGAAAGATTACTGCTCTACAAACACAAAGATGTCTTAAAGCCCTAATATTTAGACAGTGTATTGTGGGAAGTGCTTGGAGCTGGAAGATGAGCTCTGTTTTCATGATTAGAGGGAAATTTTATTAAAAAAGAAAACACACACACACACTCTCTCCCCCACTCTCTCTCCCTCCCTCTCTCTCTCTCTCTCTCTCTCTCTCCCCCCTTAATAGGGAGGCTGAAGCAGTGAAGAGAAGCCAGGCATCCTGACAGCCATGTTTTCATGATGCCTCTGACACTTCCCAGTTATGTGACCTCGGGCAAGTTGCCTGAACTCTGAGCTTGGTTCTCATCCTTAAAACCAGGGTTAAGGATGCTGCTAGAAAGGGCTGCCCCAAGGATCCACCGTGGGTACGCGGAAGCCCCAGCACAGTGCTGGCACCCATCAGGCTGAATCTTGGTAACGGTAACTAGTAGGAGTGGTATCGTTGGAGGGCACTTGTGGTGGTGGTGGGGCTGGAGGGCACTTGTGATGGGCAGGGCTGGAGGGCAGGCATCTGCAGAAGAGGCAGAAAATACTGCAGCTCACCTTACACTGGGGTAGGATGTGGTTTTGACTTTCTCAAAACCAAATGAGGAAAACTATCTAATAATCTGTAACTCGCAGACCACTTTTACCTCTGCCTTTTGTTAAAGGGGCAAGAGATGCTACGATGGAAGCAGAGCACAAAGCCTTGGCAAATGCTACAGTTCGTTCCTTTACTTCTTCCAATGCGTGTGCTCCTCCTGAGTGACAAGCTCTGCACTGGGTGCTGCCCAGGACAGGACCCTTGCCCTCCAGGAGGAGGAAACGATGACTGTGCCACTGTCCAAGCTGGAAAAGGGAGGAGCAGCTCCCTGAGGGGGAAGACGCAACAGATAAGGTTCCTTAAGGGAAATGATAAGGTTCCTTAAGGGAAATGATGCGGGAGCACAGGCCTGCAGGGTGATGCAGAGCTGGCCCAGCGGCGAACAAGGAGAAGAGAGCTGTGGGGAGAGGAAGCAGCATGTGCAAAGGCCCAGAGGCGAGAAAACATGATGTTCTGGGGGCCTGTCAGGTAGGCTATGGTGCCAAGCTGATAAATGAGGGTTTATCATTTATCCCCCCCTGGCCAAAGCCATCTGGGACCAATGACTCCCCTGCCCCTAGAGGAGAGAGGCTCCTCCGGAACCCAGCTTCCCACAGGTCTGGATGAAGGGCTGCCCAAGTCTCCGGGTACCGGGCGGTTGGCTTACCCAGCGTTCTCCTGAACAGCCTGACTGCTCAGTGCCTGAAACTGGGACTAAAATGTCCTGCCCCCCTCCCCGCCACCCCAAGGTCATTTTCATGCTTGCTTAATAAAAAGGTTGATCATGGGAGAACTGGGGTCCCTCTGCTGGAATGCAGTTACAAGGTACATAAAGCTGTACCCCAGCGAAGCACACACAGCTACAGAACGGCAAGAGAGCAGAGGATCCCGTGTGAGACTCTCAGCCTGTGCCAAGTGATGCCCTGCATTCCCTAGAACCCTCTGCACAGGTGGGGGCCCAACATGGAGAGGACACTGCCACCACGGCTCGTGGACCCTGGGGTTGAGGGACACCCTTCAGGGACTGAGAGCTAGTTGCTGGGAGGACTAATGACCAGGAGAGACATGGCATCTGTAGACCACCACAGTCGAAGAGTGGATGGGTCACCTGGTGATGAGGTGGCCAGAAATTTGTCATCCACTAAAGCCTGTGGTTGGGTGAGTCACTTGGTCCAGTAGAGGGCCATGAGCCAGTGGTAGCCTTGGTAGGAACGCTGTCAGTGGCTTGACCGACAGACGTCTTTGGCTTATTGGTTAACTGATACGTCCATGACTCCAAATAAAATGGAGAACATACTTGGGCCCTACTTAAACTGTATGTTATGGGCTGAATCGTGTCTCTCCAAAATTCTTATTGAAGTCCTCACCCTAGAGGTACTCAAAATGTGACTATATTTGGAAATAGCATCTTTAAAGAGATCATTAAAATGAGGTCATTAGGGTGGGCCCTAATCCAATATGACTGTATAAGAGGTGGACTTTATACGAGGGGGAATTTAGGACACAGACATGTAGAGGGAAAACCGCGTGAAGACACGGAGAAAAAGGCCATCTGCGAGCCGAGGAGAGAGGCCTCAGAACCAACCCTGCTGACACCTTGATCTCGAACTTCCAACCCCCAGAAGTGTGAGAAAATAAATTTCTGTTGTTTAGCAGTCTGTGTTATTTTGTTATGACAGCCCTAGCAAGCTAGTACACTGTATAATAGAAAAGAATCTAGGTCTGGTAAATAGGGGTCTAACTTGGGCTACCTTGAAAGACAGCCACAGCTTCTCAGAGAGCCAGGCACCCAAGCAAGGCCCCCTCAAAAATATTACAAGTACATTCTCTAAATTTTCCCCTTGGGATCTGCAATTGTTTACTAGGGTGCCTGCACAGTGAGAAAAGGGAAATACCCAGAACTTTTGAGGATGACTGGACGCTAGCTCTGAGACTGTGCTATGCCTTGGGGTTTCTGGTTGCCACTGTACCCACCAGAGGGGGATAAATAGAAACCTGGCTTCAATTCATCTGACAAAGGGCCCAGCAGGTCTGTGAAAATCTGTAGTTGTCTTCTCAGCTGTTGAGTATATGACTGAAATAGATTTACTCGGCAAATGACAGAAGGACTGGGACAAGGACATTTGGGGAAAAGTTACAGAGTGTGAGAATATTTGCATCTGATGTGAATGTTCTCTGAAAGGCCCCATTAAGAGGTGCTTACAATAAGCTGGACCAGATGACCTGCCCCCATGCGTGCTGGCCAGCCTCTTTCCCCAGTTGCCCAAGTACCTGCTCAAGGACTCAGGAGTGATGTGGCCACGGGGGCAAGGATGAACATTATGCTTGGGCTCAACAACACAGACTTAACCGCATCAAGGCTGAGCCCTGCCAAACGTCCAATTAATCTGAGCCTCCCCACCAACTCTCATATCGCAGGGAGACGGGCTAGCTGTGGAGGGTGGATTATATTAGACCTCTTTCATCACAGAGGCGGCAACAGCTTACCTCCATTGGAATAGACCCTTATTCAGGATTTGGATGTACCCTCTATGTCTGCCATGTTTCTGCCAGCCACATCACCCATGCACTTCCTGAAGGCCTCATTCACCATCACCAGTGCAGTGATTCTGACCAAGAAAACTCATTTTTCAAAATAAGACAGTGGGTGCATAAAATTCAGTGGTCCTACCAAGCAATCAAGCCAGGCTCAAATGCAGCTGGCCTTAGACAATGGTGAAGAGGTCTACTGAAAATTCAGCTATGACACAAACTGCAAGGCAGAAGGGCTTGTGGAGCTGGGGTGAAGCCCGAAAAGATGTATATGTGCTCTGACCAGCAGAACAACGCATTCCCTTGGCCAGAATATGTGGTTCCTGGAACCAGGGAGTGGAAGTGGGAAGTGACCACCTCAGCAAAAAGTTTGCCTTCCATCCCCCTGACTCTGCTTCTTTAGTACTCAAGAAAAGACTAGAGGGGCTTCCCTGGTGGCGCAGTGGTTGGGAGTCCGCCTGCCGATGCAGGGGACACAGGTTCGTGCCCCGGTCCGGGAAGATCCCACATGCCGCGGAGCAGCTGGGTCCGTGAGCCATGGCCGCTGAGCCTGCGCGTCCGGAGCCTGTGCTCTGCAACGGGAGGGGCCACAACAGTGAGAGGCCCACGTACTGCAAAAAAAAAAAAAAAAAAAAAAAAAAAAAAGACTAGAACAGAGAGGAAAACATGAGTCAGGCTGAAAGTTCAAAGCGCCGTGTAACTGTTTCCGGCTCTTCACGCCGCTAGACAAATAGACCAAAGGGCGGTTGAAATGTTGGCTCACGATGGTACAAGAAGAGCAACAAGGTAGACGGGTAACACAGAAGGAATATAACGTGTTCGACCTAGCAGAGCACATCCAGTGCTAAAACTTGACGCAAACTATGGCAACCTCAGAAAGGCAGGACCACTGAGGGCTCAAATTCCTTAGCAAGGAAAGTTTGGTCACCTCACCAGGTCAAGAAACCTGATCAGCTGAGTTACTGGCTAAAGACAAAGGGAATATGAAATAAATATTAGAGGAGGGAATATACAAACACCAACTATTTATTTCATGTAACTGACTACAGAAGTTAGAATGATAGCATCTTCCTAAATTGTCTTCCTTGCTGTACCACATATGTATTTATATATTAACTAAGTTTTTTGTTTTTTTATTCAGGGTATGTTGGCAATAGTTAGCTTCGTCATTTAGTCAGTAAGGAAAATAATATGGGCTGTGAATAAACCAAAGGAGGAATACACATCGCTCAGAAATCTCGGGCTTGGAGCTGGGATGTGAGACTTGGGGTTCTCTCTCTTGGAGGAGGTGCTGAGCATATTTTGTCTGTAGTTGGGAGAGCTGTATTGTCAGGCAAAAGTTTGTTGTTATTGTTTGGAAGTTTATGGAAGAAGGAAGCCAACAGGAAAATTTCAGTGGATATTTGTAACTCGTATCCACCCACCCAAAACTTCTGCCCATCCTCCCTGCGTTTTGGTAACTTCCCACATTTTTTAAGTCCCACTTTCCCAAGGTAAAAGCCAAACATTTTGCACTCCCTGGCTCACCTGCAACCAGGATACAGCCATGGGATCCTCTCCATGGGAGGAGCACGGCGCCACGGCCACAGGCCAGGCCGTCAGGCTCCTGTAGGCTCAGTGCTGGGCTTTGCAGACGGCAGCTGAAAGGGCTCATGAACCAAAGCCGTCCCCCCATCTTGAGGCTGAGGCTGTGCTGTCTGTGTAGACTCAGAATCGGACTGCCTGGCCCTCCTACAGGTAGATTCTGTTGAACTACCTAATATCTTTAATCAACTTCTCCTCTGCTGCAGAGACAGACCAATTCCAGCTAGTCTCAAGCAGAAATGAAATTAAACAAAGGATATTAGGTAACTAAGGTTCCTGACCACAAAAGGATTTAAGCTGGAGACGATCACATTTTTGTTTTCAAAAGGCCACTCTGGCAGCAGAGGCATGGATGAATTGGAAGGGATATCAGGAGGCCGTGGCAGTGATTCAAGAGCTGATTAATAAGAAGGGTCCTGACCAAGCGAGTGACACAGGGAAAAACAAAAATTTAAGACGAAAAAGGCAAACGACCCAATACAAAGGTAAGCAATAGTTGTAAATATGCAGTTCAGTCAATAAACACATAAAAACAGAAAGATAAATATCAAAGGGCATGACATCTCTTTTTTTGATTTTTGGCCTGTCAGACTGGCAAAAATTAAAAATACCAGTAACACTCAATATTGGCAAAGCTAAGGGGAAAAATATTAATGAGGTAGAGTTGACAGAATCTGAGCTAAGTCTTTAAAATAGAAACTTTCTTACAACGTTAATTTTTACTAAATCCATTGAAATAACAATTCCAGGTGACTTAAGAAGGCTGAGGCTACTGGCAAATGTCTGTGCTATGCTGTTCGCTGACGGAGTTTTTGCCAGTACTCTTTGTATTCCTCAATATTACATGATTAAGGAAATGGCTTAAAAGCCATTTATGTTATTTTTTTTAATAAAGATAACTCAGAGGATGAAATATATTAATTTTATTAAAGCAATCAGCAAAGTTACCAGCCTGGTGACTTCAGCTCACCAAGCATCGTGTGTTAAGTGTCTATCCCATGATGAAGTACGTTATCGTTACTCAGATCTGGAAACGGGAAAGGTAAGAAACTCACACAAATAAGGAAGATACCCAATTTACACAAAAGCGAAAACCATACACATTCACCCTAGTCACCAAGACAGTAAGAACAACTCTATTTTCAGGGAACATGAGACACAGAACTAAACAGTGAGGAGGAAATAGGCAAGGCCTTCCTTACAGTTCATGGCTCTGAAATTCCTTTGGAAGAAAAAGGCATTTAAAGTAAGACTATGGGAGCAGCCGAGAAGAGGCAGTTTCCATTTTTAGTGATGCTGATAATAAACAGTCTGGGATGGGCGGCATCACTATGTATGTCTGCTTCATCCCTGCGGGTGTGCATGTCCTAGAAGATGATGCATCTCGGCCCTCTATGGAAGGCAGCCCTGGGGTAGAGATGGGCGAACAGCGCTCTGACCTTTAGGAAATTAACAGTTTAGTATGAGGTGAAGCAGAGTTACCGGTTTCTGCTCTTGAATTAAGCAGCTCGGTCATTTGGAGGAAAAAAAAAAAAAAGAGGCTCTGGGGTGGCAACCCCTCAATCTTTACCAACAAAGAAAGGGAGAAAGGCAGGTAAACTGATTATAAAACAATTATAATACAATGTGACCAATGTTATAAAAGTGCTATGAGCAAGGAAGACAGGAAATTGAGGAAGACTTTGTAGAAGTAATATGTGAGTTAGGTCTTAAAAGCTGAATACTAGGAGATTTCCAGACAAAAGAGAAACCTAAAAACATAAAAACACAGAGGTATAAAGAATGCAGGTTTGCAGGAAATAGAAAAGTGAGTAGCAGGAAGGGACAAGGCAGGCGAGGTAAGTTACAGCAGGCCTTGACCTTACTAGGAAGAGGAAAGATGTATCCATGTGTGTAATTAATCACTTGTACAAACATTTATTAAGAACCTACTACAAACCGGAAAATATGCTCCATGCCGGGGATACCATGGATCATAAAAGAGGCAGAACCTGTCTTCAGGCGACCGGCACACTTGTGGAGAGATCAACATTAATCAAATGGTGTGAACCAAAGTGCAGGATGCTCCTGGGCCTGGAAACAGGGGACCTGTGGACAGGATACGCTTCCCTGGGGTGTGGACTTTGAGCGGAGGGCTGAAAGTGGCAGAGGGGCAGGGGAGGACCAGCGCTCCAACATGGGCAGAAGCCCCAGGATGAGTGGAAGAATGGGGCTTTGAAAGAGAGGAACTGAAGCTGCTGTGGCTTAAGCATGAAAGAAGGAACAAGGGCCACAAGATAAGGCTGGAGAGGCAGCTACCCCAGAGATCTTGGCCTTCACCCAGGAGCCCTGGGGAAATCCTGAAGGGCTTTCTGCACAAAGATCAGACCTGTGACGTGAAGGGATTACACTAACTCAAGTGTTGACAACAGGTGGGGCATCAGCCAGAGCGAGCGCAAGGGCGCCAGGGAGCGTGCTGCTGCAGGTGTTCGAGTGTCCAGCTGAGGCGGGACCCTGGACTGCTTGGTGGCAGCAGGGGACTAGCTCAGGTGGGGACATCGAAAGACATGCTCAGTCAAAGGTTAACTGTTCTCAGAAGCAGAAAGAAGGGAGATGCTGCTTTCACACCGAGTTGGCTTTCGAAGAGGGAGAGGAGTGAGCGGCACACGGTTGCATCAGCACCCTCCTGCTTTCTTGGGCAATCAACCGTGCTGCTTATCTCTGACAGAGAAGCCTGGCTTTTGCCCCCACTAGGGGGCATCGGAGGCTCCAGGGGCAAAAAAGGCTTCTTGTTTGTGGTTGTAAAATAAACCAAGTCAGAGGCAAATGACAAACTGAGAAAAATCTCTTGCAACATACATAACACACAGAGCTTGAATATCCTTAAGGAGCTCTTACAATGTATGAACAATAGAGAGAAATATTATATAGAAATTGAAGTGTGCAAATATCTAGATCATCAAGGTGTCCACCATACCACTGTTTACAACAGTGAAAATATTAGATGCGACCTAAATGTCCCACTGATAAATCAAACTATGGACACAATGGAATTCTATGCAGTCATTAAAAACAGTGATGTGGACCCCGAATGGCCAAAACAATCTTGAAAAACAAGAACAAAGTTGGAAGAGTCACACTTCCTAATTTCAAAACCTACTACAAAGCTATGGTAATCAATACAGTGTGGTATTGGCATAAAGACAGACATATAGACCAATAGAATAGAAGAGAGAGCCCAGAAATAAACTCTCATATTTATGGTCAAATGATTTTTTATAATGGTGCCAAGGCCACTCAATGGGTCAAAGGACAGGCTTTTCAACAAATAGCACTGGGAAAACTGGATATCCACATGTGAAAGAACAAAGTTGGACCCTTAACTTAAACCATATAAAAGATTAACTCAAAATGAATCAAAGACCTAAATGTCTATAAAACTCTTAGAAGAAAAAAATAGGGAAAAGCTTTGTGACACTGAATCCAGCAATGATTTGTTGGATATGACATCAACTGGCTACATCAAAATTAAAAACGTTTGGGTCAAAGGACATTGTCAAAGGCTTTGTTTTCTCCATTTCTCTCAGGAGGGAGAAAATATCTGCAAATCATATCTGATAAAAGATTAATATCCAGAATATATAAAGAATTCCTACAACTCAAACAAATAAACAAACAACCTAATTAAAAAATGGGCCAAGGACATAAACAGACATTTCTCCAAAGATACACAAATAGTTAATAAGCACATGAAAAGATGGTCAACATCACTAATCATTAAAGAAATGCAAACCCAAACCACAATGTGATACCACTTCACATCTATTAAATTTTTAAAATGGTGATATATGTGTTTCAAAGGACTTTTATATTATGTTAGGTGGGAAGAAAATAGATTACAAAATTGTATGTACAGTAAGATCACTTTTCTGTTTAAAAACAAACTTCTTGCTCACGTGAGCCCAAGAAAGGCTTTGGGTTTCATCTTGGGGCCAGAATACCATGTGTTCCCTGCCTGTGAGAGAGGCTGGGAAAGTGAGTATTTAGCTCTTCCCTCAGTAGGAGTGGAGGCCAGGGGAGGGGCCAGTTGAGGATGGGGACTGACTAAGCCACTACCACAGTGGAGACAGAGGTCTTGGAACTTTCTCTGCTCCTTTTCCTTCCGTACCAGTTAGAAAGTGACACTAGCCAGGTCTGCTGGAGTACAAAGGATGCAAGCTCATACGGCTTTTCTCAAGAAGACTTACAGTATTACTAAGCAAAATGCCGGCAAGCGTCATCTAATACAATATTGTTTGGACTGAAAATTCTATTTGTCTGAGGCTTTCGGTTTGAATAAATTTAACCTATCTGCCCACTTATCAGTCGTGCCCAAGTAAACAGTGCAGATTAAGTATGCCTTCAAAGGGGAGGACGTGACACCATTCTTTCCCTAAAGAGGTGTTGCATTAGCATAATCTAGTTCACAGCACTACAGTGCTGTCCTCTGAGGATTAACATGGGCTGACTGTTAAGTGTACTACAAAGAGAGCCATGAAATGCTAACTTAAAATTAAAAAATTAAAAACACCACAATGACAGAGTGGAGAGAACACTGGTCTGGGGGGTCAGGTTCTGCTGCTTGTGACCCAAGTCCTCCTCCATATTCAACATATCCCTGAATATGCTGAATATGAATCTGTGCATCAGGCACTGAGCTAAGTGCTGGGGGCAGGGAGAGGAGAAGGGAAGATGCCAGATACACGACATAATCTTTGTCCTCGAGAAGATGATCTTTTATTTGGGCAACCCCCTTAATCTCGCAACCTCAGCTTCTTCACCCATAACTCAAGGATATGACCATTCTCCAAGTGTTATTAGGATAACAGGGTGGGATATTTCAACCTCAGTGCCCTTGACATTTTGGGGGATAGTGTCTTGCTGTGGGGAGCTGCCCTGGCCACTGTAGGATATTTAGTGGCGTCCCTGGCCTCTACCCACCAGATGCCAGTAGCTCCCCTCCATGGCTATGACAACCCAGACTGTCACAGACATTTCCAAATGTCCCCTGGGGCAAAAGCACCCCCAGGTGAGAACTTCTGAAATAGGGTGACATAAATGAAAGCACTTAGAAAAGCATAAAGCCCCAAATCAAGTCAGCGTTAACGTAAACCCAGCTGTAAGACTTCTCAAAAAAAAAAAAATCCTTTAAAGAATTTATAGCTTACTTAGGAATGTTTATTTTCTATTTTTATGTACTTTGCCTACCATTAAAAGCCCTTCAGGGCTTTCTGGTTAATTTGCTTTACCTAATGAATGCATCTTCAATAGAACATATTTTTTAAAAATGTATCACTGTACTAACGTGACAGTCAGAGTCAAACATAACTGCCATCTCTACAAAGCAGAAATTTTATCCAAAATCAAAGTACTCCATTCCTACCTTTTAAGGACAAGGGATTGGATCTTGTGAATTCTGTATTTGATGGCCTGTGCTGTTTACGAACTCCTAAGTATTCCTTCACTCTTGAATCAATGGTTTCTTTTAACAGTAAACAGACTTCCTAAAGTAAATCAGAAAATTAGATATAACTTAATTTAATGCAATGCAAAAAAAGTCAGTATCATGCATATTTAAACACCAAAATCGAACATTTCATTTTGTTTGCTCTTTAAATTAGCTATGAATGAATAAAGGAATCATATATGTGCTCATGGATAATGCTGCAGATTTAAATTTGCCACTGAGCTTTGCTTGAAACCATGATGTTGGCTTACTCTGTGATGTAAGAAATACACTTCATTTCTCTCTGCCTCAGTTTCACATTTCTAAAAGGAAGATAAAAACACTTCAATGTAAAAATCAGGGCGATCAGGTGACAAAATCAGAGAGGTAAAGACTGTTTTCGTATAAATATCAACCCGTGGGATTGTGACAAACAGAAGAGAGAAGTCAAACAGAGCCAACTCTGGCTGGAGATGGTAGCCCCAGAGCCAGGCCCACTGGGTGGGGACTGTGGACCGGGAGAAGCTGGGAGCCAAGGCACAGTCAGAGGGAACCCTGACCCCTAAGCAGTCAACAGGGGGCAGCCCCCCGTGCTTTCATATGGGGACACAAGGCACAGTGATACCAGATCTTCCAATTTGTTTAAGAGAAACTAGAGACAGTGATTTTTATACAAAAATTTCCCACTTTTCAAACTTGGTTCAAAAAACTTTTAATACCTAACCACCATAATTCATTAGTTTCTGGGATTTACAAATCTACTAAAAAGGAATAGCACCGAGTGGTGGGTTGAATAGCGAACTGGAAATCAGGAGTCTGATTTTCTTCTCATACTTGTTGATGATACTGTATATGCTTTTGTGAAAACTGTACTTTGTTCACCTATTCATGGTAAAAATAATTTAACTTCTTATATTGCTCAAAAGTAGACTAATATTTATTAGGCAACAGAAACACAGGGCATCCCATATGACTAGCAAATTTCTGGAGCTAACATTTTATGTATCGGTGTTATTGATAAAAAGAAAAACAAAACTTTAAAAGTCCAACCACACAATGGGATGACACTGCCCATTCCAGCTACACTACCAGAAGAATGTTACTTGATGTAGGGAAAGGAAAAAATTGCCCACAAATCTAAATGTCTTAACTGAGATTAAGAACTGATGCGTAAGGATGGGTAATTCTGGTTCAGTTCCCAAGGACTCTGCAGAAGGCTCAGAGTTTCCAGGTCACCTCAAACCTGTTTCACTGGTTTCTGGCAATGCCATCTCAGGTTGATCTCTTAGAATCTTCATAAATTAAAATGAGGACAGAGTTGTAAGCTGCTTCAAAGGGCAACGAGAGCCAAACTTTTCTTTTGTTGCAGATACGTGTACTCCTCAAACAGTACAGAGAACCCTTGACTTAATTGACAAACATGAGTTTCTTGATAAAATACAAACACTGGTCTCCTCTCTCCTGCTCTCATTTTGCAGCCCAGAGATGCAGTGCCTTGTGGAATACAGCCGTATTCGTTTACAGTTAGGGTTTTGGCATTGTTCACGCAACAGAAAGGCAGCCTTGTCTCATACTGTTGTTTTAACAATTAAAGAATTTTGCTTCACATGCAGGGTTCAACGATGACTGAGCTAGAAAATATGTGAAAGACATACATGGAAACAAGGATTGTTAAAATTTGGCCATAAATGCCCTATAAGGCCAGAACTAAAAATAGTATGACAAAAATAAAGCCAAGGCCCATACACACAAACTCTCTCCCTAGAGTTACAGGGCTTTCCTTCCATGAGAAAGGTTTGACAAATGGAAGGTAGATATTGTGTGCTGTGGTTGAGATACCCTAGTAAGTGACCACACTGCACTTGGCGAAGTGTTCTCTTCAGAACCAGAGCAAGGCAAGAAAAGACAAATTCCCAGCTAAACTGGAGGGGGGGCAAGAAGACCAGGTCCCAGTCAAGGAGCAAGAGAGAGATGCGCCCAACATCTCCAGGCTAACAGGGGTTCATGTGTGCTTCCCCAGGTTTACAAACGGAACAGTTTGAGTTCAACTGTTTGGGTACAAAGACTACTCATGCTGGACTCAAAATAAACACATGTTTAATACATGTAATTAGTTCCTTTTCCTGAAAAGGAACTGGATATTCTTAAGACTTTCACTATGCAAAGCGACTGTTAAAATGCAATCAAACTGATAGCTCATGAAATCCCAGTCTTGAGATAATCTAATGATTAAGAAAAGATGAAAGCATTGGGACACTGAACATAGGCTAAAGTCATATCCTCAACTAGCTTTTCTCCTTTCTCACACACACACACACACACACACACACACACACACACACACACACACACAAATTATCCCAGAGCGATTTTAATGTCAGTGAACACACTTCGAAGGAACAACTTCAGTAAAAGCCACAAACTATCTACTTTGCTTTGAGAGGAAAACTCAGCTTGCTGGCACTGCATCGGAGCTCTGCAGGTCTAATCGTGCTCTGAGCATCTTGCTAAGTCACGCCCTGCTGCCCGGACATAGGTACGAGGTGGAGCAGCACAGTTGCTTGTGGCACCCTGGAAAATTCTAGCCTTATGCTTTGGCTAGGAAGTGAGTCACATACCCACAGATTTATTGTAAAGCCTTCCAAATCAACTGAATCTTGGCAAAATTGACTAAATATCAACAAAAAGTGTCTAAGGCCGCGGTGGCAGAGCTGGGAGAGAATAGAGGAAAATGGAATGGTGGATTCTAGGATGCTGTTTATGTAAGTCAAACTTTTTGGGTGGGGTCCCCTGGGGTGCATATTAGTCACTTTGGGGAAACGAATTAACTGTTTTGAATCATAGGGACAGGTGTTGAGAAGCCAAATCTTGGAATGACATGAAGGTGAGTTGTAGAAGGAGATGCTGGCCCGTCAAACGTTAAGCCCTGAAGAGTAGGGTTCACGGCTATTTACCTGAACGAAGATCCCATCATATAGAATCCTGCGCCTTCTCGCTCCAGCTTCAGGCCATTGGGTATCCTTCGCAAAATGAGGACAACAGAGTCCTGATGATACTATTATCTCCTGACCGAAAATGTATCACTTATAAATTTTCTTTTGGGAGTTTTCTTTTCTAGTTATCTCCAAAAGCTGACTGAAAACAGTTATCACAGTAAAGGCGTAAAAAAGTGGTATAAAAAAGTACCACTATCACTAGTTTCTTCTCCATATACTACCTTTTAATAAAATGTATTTTTATTTCTAGCTCTAAAAAGCTATTGTGACCAACAAATATCATGGAAGACACCAAGGGCTCTAACATTTGGAAAGTTATGTGAAAGCCACAGGCTCGCTGTCCTGCTCTCCTGTAAGCAGGGATCTGGAGAAGGGAGCCAAGCATGTGATGAGAGATAGAGGCACCTTCTCACCACCCTCTGCCACAGCGGCACTTGGGTGGGACCTCGGAAACTGAGAGCTGGGAGTGACTCAGCCAGGGTCTGGGAGAACCCCTTCATCTGCAGAGGAGGAGGCTGGGGCCCCAGGAGTTCCAACATCACCACCCTGTCACATGACCACTTCCTTTACTGACTGAGCATCAGCTTAGTGACTGGCCACGGCGAGAAGAGGGCCGTGATGAACCATCTCTACACTTTGTCAAAGGATCACAGGGTGCAGAAGAGGATTTCAGACCAGTGAGAAAGACCAGCTTTGTGTCAACACCACACCTGCTCCAGGCGCTCAGTCCATCCTTTACGGCCAGTCAGGATTACAGTCCCTGCTTACCTGGAAAAGTCACTTTAACTTCTTTTTTTTTTATTATTTTTTTTCTTTTGCGGTACGCGGGCCTCTCACTGTTGTGGCCTCTCCCGCTGCGGAGCACAGGCTCCGGACGCGCAGGCTCAGTGGCCATGGCTTACGGGCCCAGCCGCTCTGCGGCATGTGGGATCTTCCTGGACCGGGGCACGAACCCGTGTCCCCTGCATCGGCAGGCAGACTCTCAACCACTGCACCACCAGGGAAGCCCCAACCTCTTCTTTTTTTAATACAAAGAACCCTTTCCCCCAAACAAAGAGGTAGGAAATTTCTGGTTTAAATACTAGAATAGCAAAGGAAATAGATGTGTCAGTTTCCAAAGAAACAGCAACAACAAAAAAGCAGGTGTATGTCTGTTGTGGGGAACACAACTGTTTTTCAAGGATTAAATAGCACTCAAGATTTATTGTCCACTAATGAAAATGAAAGCTGGAAGAAGAGCTAATATTCTTTTAAAAGCTCCTTGCATTTAAAATAGTGAAAAGTTTTAAGGAGAGCACAGGGAACTATATTCAGTATCATGTAATAGGACTTCCCTGGTGGAGCAGTGGTTAAGACTCCGCCTGCCAAGCAGGGGACATGGGTTCGATCCCTGGTCCAAGAAGATCCCACATGCCGCGGAGCAGCCAAGCCCGTGCACCACAACTACTGAGCCTGCGCTTTAGAGCCCGCGTGCTGCAACTACTGAAGCCCGAGTGCCACAACTACTGAAGCCCATGCTCCTAGAGCCTGTGCTCTGCAACAAGAGAAGCCACTGCAATGAGAAGCCCATGCACCGCAACGAAGAGTAGCCCCTGCTTGCCGCAACTAGAGAAAGCCTGCACACAGCAACAAAGACCCAATGCAGCCAAAAAGAAAAAAAAAAAAGAACTAATTCTACTACTAATGAAATAAACAACTCCTGAAAGAATTTATTTAAAAAATATCACGTAATAACCTATAACGGAAAAGAATCTGAAAAAGAATACGTGTGTGTGTGTGTGTTTGTATGTATAACTGAATCACTTTGCTGTACAACTGAAACACCGTAAATCAACTATACTTCAATTTTAAAAAATAGTGAAAAGTTTTCTGGTACCTCTTTCTTCTGTTCAGAAAACCAGCTGGTATCTTTGTTTGAACCTCGCGGAGATATATGAAGATCCACCAGGACAGCAAAATTCCCACACTGAAAGACATTAATGGCAGAGTTAGCTTACGCCCAGCAAACAATGAGAGAAAATCTCACAAATTCCTATGTGGTTGCTCATGATGAAACGGCAACAAAGTTCACTACTGGACAGAAACGTTAATATGGGGCGGGGTAAAACTCATAACCCGATGCTTTTTGCAAGTTTATAAGTTATGCTAGAAATGCTAGGGAGAGATTTAATTTCAATCAGGATAGGAAAGATAAAATATCTATCTCTGGGCCGCACCTTCAAGGAGGATGCCCAGAAATCTGGCAGCAGTTGGAAGGCTATTAAACACCGAGAAAAGTTAAATAGGTCAGTACGAGGTAGGCTCCAGAAAAGAATGAGTCCGTGGACGGCCAGGGGAATTCTTTCTTCCAGATAGGCGAGAACAGACAGAAGTTACTGCATTTTTAGACAGACAAAAGGATTGGCTGGAACCGTACATCTTGGACTAGAACTAGAAGCACGGACAAACGAAAAAGAACCAAAGAGCAGAAGGCAGATGCTGAATGACAGTTATGAAAACTACATGAGTTTTATTAAAATATGCTACAAAGCCTGTCTCCTTTCTTATTTGATAGGCTAGTGCTGTCTAGCATTTTGGAAAAAATGGAAATCTTCTCTATCTGCACTGTTCAATAGGGAAGCCAATAGCCTTATGTGGTTACTGTGCACTTGAAATGTGGCTATTGTGACTGAGAAGCTGAACTTTTAATTTTATTTAACTTCAAGCTAATTTAAACAGCCACATGTAGCTAGAAGCTCTGCAGCATGGCTACAGACCTTGTAAAAACGTGTAGCTTCATAAACGCTTATACCGTATGAGTAAAGTAATCTGAGAATCTCAAGATAACTGTGGATGAACTAACTTAGAAAAGCACCGTGGGTTGCTTTATGGCCAGCAGGGAAAGTCATTTTTGTACCTCTTTGGCTAAACAATTTTTTTTTTTAAATTCTGTGCTATAATTCAGTGGTGAAAAAAAAATTTTTTTCAACAAACGGTGTGAGAATACCAGATATAATATGGAAACAAAATGAAACTCGACACCTACCTCACACCATACACAGAAACTGATTTGAGATGAATCACAGAACTAAATGTAAAAAATCAAATCTATCTTCCCAAACTTGGGGTAGAAAAAGATTTCTTAGACAGGATCCAGAAAGCACTAATTATAAAAGAAAATATCAGCACGCTGGACTTGATCAAAATTTAAAACTTCTGCTCATCAAAAGACACCATTAATAAAATGGATATTTTAAATGCCATAGACTGGGAGAAAATATTCATAAATGCACGTGTCGGACAAAAGGACTGGTGTCCAAAATATGTAGAAAATACTTCTACAAATTGACGTTAAGAAAACAAAACACAAGCTTGAACAGACACTTCACAATTAAGAAAAACAACTGGTGAATAGGCACATGAAAAAAAGTGTACAACATCATCGCTTATCAAGCAAATACAAATTAACACTGCCAAGAGATACAACTACACACCTACCACAATGACTGCAGTGAAAAAGACTGATGCACACCAAATGTTGGTAAGGATGGGGAGTGACCCAAACTCACACACTGCTCGTGGCAATGGAAAATGGTTCAACCACCCTGGCAAATGTTTGTCAGTTTCCTACAGTTAAACACATATTTATTTTACCATCTGAGCCAGCAATTCCACCTCAGGTATTTACCTGCGAGAGATGAAACATATGTGCACACAAAGAAATGTACACAAATGTGTGTGGATGTTTTATTTGCAAGAATCGAAATGGAAGACAACCCGAAAGTCTCTCACCAGGAGAACAAACAAATTGTGGTATATTCATGCAATGGAACCCTCCTCACCAAACTACTGATCCGCTCAACACGGACTAATATCAATATCATTGCACTGAGCAAAGCCAGGCTAAAATACATACTGCATGATTCCATTTATATAAAGTTCTAGAAAAGCAAAATTAAATCTATGGTCAAAGAAATCAGCACAGTGATTGCTCAGGGAGAAATTGACTGGGGAATGTTCTATGTCTTGTTATACAATTAAGATCAGTTCGTTTCCCTGTATATATGTTACATATCAATAATAAATGATTTTTTAAGTACTGTGTAAAAATATACTCATATTTGTTGACATATATTTAAAATGTAAGTATTATGTCCTTGAAAATGTGTGGGTATTTTGGGGGAGAACAAAGTGAACTTCCCTGGGTAATAAATCATAAAGTATAATTAAAAAGGGTCTCCTACAATGTCCAACAGTGCAATGTCACCCACAGAACTACAGTTTAGTGAGCTGCAACCAGCATTTTATTTTAATGAAAGAGAAATGGGATAAAAAAAAAAATCAATGTGTCACACGGTAAAGTTAAGTCTTGTTTTGTGAAACTTAGGTATGAGTGTACTGAGTTATGATATAAAGCCTATTTCTCACTGTGGGTTGTGGTCAAAAATGTTTGAAAACCATATTCAAATACACTGTTATTTTAAAAGTTTCTTCCATGTTGATTATCGATTTAACCTTTAAGGAGTATGCTGCCACCAGGTGGAGGTCTCATGTCACAACTACAGGATCTTAGCCAGGGATTATTAACCTTTCATGTGCCACGGATCTCTTTGTTGTGAAGCTGATGAAACCTGTGCATAATAATGTTTTTAAATGCATGGAGACACAATGCATAGGAGTAAAAAGAAAGCCAATTATACTGAAGTACAGTTACCCATATTAAAAAAATATTGTAATATAGTAATGGATGTACTTGTTCAATAAGGCATTGGATCTTGTCACACAGTAGTGGATCTAAAAACTACTATAAATCCAAAGTAGTGATAAGCATAAATGACATTTTCAGATGTCTGCCACAATTATAATGCAATATAAAAAGAGCTGTGATTTCTAATGGTAACAAACATTGCTAATACTATTGTGTTCTGAATATTTCATTCATAATAAAAACAAAATTTATTAGAACTTGGTCAAAGTAAAGATGCAACTTTTTTCCCATCCAAGTTCACTGACCCTCTGAATTCTCTCACAGGCCTGTTGAGGCTCCAGGGATCCTAGAACAAGAGCCCCTCCAAAGAGGTGAGACATGCCTCATACACATTCTACTGGGTTTCCTGTGGGTGTTCCACCCTGACTGTTCAGTCAAACCAAGTTCTCTGCTACCCCTTTGTCATTAGCAAAGATGATTTTTTAAATTAAAAAAAAAAATAGTGACGTTTGAACAACCTGAACTGATACTATGTAATAGTATCCTAAAAAATTGAATGATAAGGTCCAATTTGGTATTTTTTCATCATTTTAGCTCTGATCACAAAGAAACTAGTCTGTTTGATTATAAGAGGACTGATTAAAATGTCTTTTTTTTTTTTTAAAATAAATCATTGAATCTCACTCTGGTGCTCAAACCTTCCCGGGCTTCCTGCCAGACTCCCCACTCCCCAGTGGGGCTCTCCCTCTGCAGCCAGCCTTCTGAGTTTTCCAGCAAGAGCTCTCTCCAGCTCCCACAGTAATAAGAGATATTTTGCCTTTCTGAAGTTCCCTGCTCTCAAAGCTTTGCTTCTTTTCTCCCATGAGTAAACAGAAGTAAAAAAAAAAAAAAAAAAAAAAAGAAAGAAAAAGAACACCACCCCTGACTGCTGCTGGCAGCACAGCCCCCGCCCCTCCTGCCCCTTAATTAGGGGCCATTTCTTCTCTACTCTTCCAGGCAGAGCAGCACAGTCAGCATCACTGGGCTCTCAGGCCAGAGCTGCTCATGCTACACAGGCCGCGTTACCTCCCTCACAGCCCAGCAGCTACGAGAGGAAACTCTGCATCCCACGCTTGGGCTGGGAACCAACCGGCTGGGGGCCAGTCCGGCTTCCTCCCCCTCCACCCAGAGGTTTCGGCCAAAAACCTGGGAGTCACCCCTAACTCCTCCCTTCCCTCACCCTCAGTCACCACGCCTGGTAGATTTGGCTTCTTCAAGAGCTAAACACACCCCTCCTCTCTGGCTCTCCAGCTCACGTCATCTCCCACTTGGAACATCAGGGCCACTTCTCGGAGTCCTGGATGAACTCCCCAGCCTCCACCAGAGCCACGCCTGCCGCAGAGGGGATGCCGAGGCTCCAAGGCTCTGATGAGGCCCACTTCCCACTGTCTCCCACTGCTCCTGGGCACATGCTCTCTGCCCTTTGCTTCCAGAGCACCTCGATGCTCCCGTGCTCAGTGGGCTCTCACACATCCTCAAACCCTCGCAGGAGTGCGGCCATCCCCATGGAGCTTTTCTGAACAGTTTGCCACTCCCTTCTCCGGATCAGCAATGCTTCCCGTGCTTATTTCTGCATTCAGTGGCTGGTCCATGTAGGGGCCTCCCTTGCCAGACTGTCAGCTCCTCAGTGGAGACAGGGTCCACACCTCAGTCCCTCTGCATCCCAGGGATCAGCACAGTGCCAGCTCACAGTAAATGCTTAATATTTAGTGGAAGGAAGGGAGGGACGAAGGGAGGGACGGAGGGAGGGAGGGAGGGAGGGAGGAAGGAAGGAAGGAAGGAAGGAGGGAAGGAAGGAAGGAAGGAAGGAAGTGGGGGGGCAATCACAGCCTTATCTGCAAACTGGGGGCTCTGACACCACTCTGGGGACAAGGTCACTCTGACTGAGCCCAGGACACTGATGTGTCATAGAACAACTTTCTCCCTCCTTATTCTGGAGCGGCGACAACTATGCCATCACCAGTGACAACCACTCATTTTCCATATTTTGGAAAAAGGGAATTCAAGGATCCTAGGATTACCTCACCCCAAACTCACTGCCAACCAAGCATGTTGGTGATTTTTCCTATTTCTTTCCTAAGAATTCCAAAGTCGAAACTTAACTGTTACCAAGTCTTCCGGGGTGGGAGATCTTGTCCTCTAATTGTACATTAAGTGTAAAATAAAGGTGAAACTGCTACTATTTCTCATACGTGTAGCTCTCTCAGATGCAGGTTCAAAACTCTGAGTTATGTGTAAGGTTCTCCACATTCTCTCATTCGTTCGTTCATTCATTTATTCATTCCCCACTGAGTTTCACAGGAGCCCTGGGGCAGAGCTGGTGCGGGGGGGGGTGGGTGTATCAGAGCACTGCAGGCAGTGTGACTACAGTGCACACCCAAGGGAGCTGAGTGTCAACTCCCCCTGAGGGAGGCCAGGGAGGAGGGTGTGATGTTGCAGCTGAGTCCTGAGGAACAGGGTGACAAGTGGTCGAGAGAGAGGCCCAAGGAAGGAGCTCGGTATATGCTCTGAGGATGGTGGAGTCTGACGACATGGAAACAGGGCAGGAGGGCTCAGAGCACAGAGGAGCCCCGGACGGGCTGAGGGGCCAAGAAGACTGCAGGCTGGAGGGTGGAATGACCTGAGCCAGGCATCCAGGTTTAAAGCCACCACAAGAGCCCAAACGAGGTAGTAGAAGGTGATCCTGAGGTGGGGGGAAGGAGCAGATTTGAGGGATACTCAGAAGACAGAGTCAAGAGCATGTGGTTGGGTGCAGAGGGGGAGGGGCAAGGGTGACCCCAGGGCCCACGGGCAGTTTCCCCCATGCCCCGGGGCTGCCCACAGGCAGTTTCCCCCATATGGGTCTGTCGCATTGTCACTGGCATTGTACACCCACCTATTATTAAAGATTTAAGGCAGCCTGGATTAACAAGGCAAAGATTTAAAATGGGGGAATAAGTAAGAAAAACAAGGGTAAAAAGATAAAATGAAGCCAGTGCTAGGTCTCATAGGTTTGCACAAAAGCCCCACCATGTCCTAAGTCTCTGCAACAGTCTGCTCTCAGTTTGCTAGTTACCAACGTGAAAAACAAGAGGCCAGAGGCCGTCAGATGAGAACAAATCGGTGCTGAGGATAATTCAATCAATCCTGATACTCAATCTAGAAAGACATTTCTCCTGAATATCTTCATGAAAAAACATGGCAATTATCCTCCTGGAGCATCAACTTGACTCAAAGCCTCTAGCAAAATATTAAATATTTTCATACCCAAACGAACCGCATATAGGTTATAGCACAAAATTTAAAAGTCCCATGATTTTGCAAGAAAGAGCACAGTTTAAAATACTGACAGTATTCAATTTAATCCTCGTCACTAAGCTGTGAAGGAGCACGACTATTACTCGCATTTTATAGGTAAGGAAATGGAGTCAGAGACGGTAAAGGCCAAGTCCAAGATTACGCAGGCAGTGAAGGACAAACCCAGGAATCAAATCCTAATCTTTTACCCCTCAAAGCCGACTTGTGTGCACTACTTGGAAGAGATATCCCCCCTCTGTGGAAGGCCCCTCGGGACTCATTTCCTGACCCCACGTGGAGGCACGTTTAAGGCTGCCTGGCCTGGAACCCCCTCCACTCTACTTGGGAACTGGCCTCCTGTCCCCTCTAAGGTGAGTGATGGCAGCTGCGCGGGCCCACCCCATCGGTGCCTGGTGATGGAACCAAGGATTCTGAACGGGGTCCCGCAGCTCCCTTCCCTGGGCTGAAGCGAGGCCCTGAGGGCTCAGATCCTAAAGCTGCCACTGGGGTAGGTACGCTGCTGGAGAAGAGTGCAGCATGGAGGTGAAAGCCCCACTGCAGAGAGAGTGGGGCGAGAGGGCTGTGGGGAGAAGGAAGGAGGAGAAGGGTGACACGTCACGCCAAAGGTGGGGTCGGGTGGCAGGGCAGGAAAAGAGGTCTCCTGACATGAACAGCCCCATCCAGGGAGCTCAGGCTGAAGAAAAGTCAACGCAAATAGTTTGTCAATTTCACCCCTGTTCTTCCTTAAAATACTTGCCCAAGAAATCCAAGCTTGGAGTTTACATTCGAGAAAAGAAACCAGCATACCTTCAGGATGGCATATGCCATAAACACGCAGACAGTTGGGTCAGGGGACAGGAGAATAAACAGTTAGTTGTACTATCGGAATACACGACACCCTTCATCTAATTGCAAAAACTTCCAAAGGGGAAATAAGTTGGCGATCACAACAGTTAAGATTTGCTGAGCACTTACTGTGTGCCAGGCCCTGCATCAAGCCCTCTCAGTGCATTACTGTATTTATTGTGCCCCGGAGAGGCAGAAACAACTACCACTCAGCATTCTGGAGACACTGAGAAGCTCAAGAGCTCTCCCTCTCTCTCATCAAAGATCCCTGGTGATCATGGCTGGGTTTTGTTTGGAGTGGTGCCTGCCAACCTGGCAATACTCGTCAGAACAGGTAGGAGGAACACTCTATATTCTTAGTCACAGAACGGGACACAGCCTGAAGTCGAGAGCACAGTACACAGAGAGGGCCTGGAGAAAGCCTTCTGCTGACCAACAGGAGAATGGCCTAGCAAAGGGAGTCCAAGGCCGTGATCTCTTCCGGTGACACCCCAGTTTAGGAGGGGTTTCCCACCTCCCCTCTCTGGGTGTCAGTCTCCCTCTTTGTAAAATGACACAACTAGGTCTCCTTCAAGGTGCCTTATGCTCTAAGATCCCATCTCTTAGGGTTTTGATTTGCAACCATTTGCCTGGACTCCATTGGCCAATGTCACGTCTGCCCTCCTGTAAAGCTTCTGAAAGAGCCACCCTGAGTCTGGCACCTGGTACCATCCTCCATTGGTTCACAATGGGCCCTGCAAGCACAGCAGGCAAGTCCACCGTCGTTTTGGAATAGACAACAGGAGAGCACATGTCCTGCTGGGCTGACCTCTGTGGGCAGGATTTAGTCTTGGCAACCAATGACAGAAAATACCAGTCTCATGGCTAGAAATCACGGTATAAACCACAGGAAATGGAGAAGCTCAGTGGAGTTGGCTGAGGGAAAAATCTTAGCAACCAACGAGCTCTTCCCCCCAGAGCACTCTCTGACCAGATGCAGGCGAGACTGCGCTCTTCTCTGCCGCCACAGCATTTTATTTACGCTCCTGTTGTGGGACTCCCTTATAGGCTGTCCGCACAGGACTGCATGCTTCCTGGCTCCCGAGGGCTGCTTGCGAGAAGGGGCTGCTTTCCGTTACCTTTGGCTTATCAATGCCTAGTACTGGGCCTGGCACAGAGATGGCCGGGAAGAGTGTTTGTTCAATAAATGAAAATAATACATCAGTGATGAAAATTACTTAAGTGTCAGCCCTGTTCTCTCTCTAGAAGGGATTACCACCCTCTCACCTGCACCTTGTCCTCAGAACAGAATCAAGCTCATGGTTTACAACTAAGGTTGCCTCATACATGCACAGAACACTATCACCCGGGAAAACGGGCAGAGGTGGCCACTGCTGCACGCTAGATGGTTAGCGTTCGATCTTGCAATCAAACCCTGGCTGACTATATGAATCCAGACCCATTAGAAGGAACCTACATAGGGCTTCCTTGGTTGCAAATGGATGGCTAGTGCTTTGAGGTCAAGTTTTTCTGGTTGAAAGGGAAGCAGGAAAGGGTGTGACTTTTCTCAAGTGGAAAGGAATCAGGAGGGGAGGGAGTTTCTCTCTGTTTGGTTTCTGCTCTGGGACATTTGACTACAGGTCAGGGATGTACACCTTTTCAGTCATTTGTTTGTTTTTCTTAACAGATTTATTGCTATGGTTGGGAAAAGGTTCTACACGGGCAGGGAGCAAAGGAATGAGAGGAAAAGATGTCAGACAAGCAGAGTTACTGAGTGTGATGACAACTTCTAAAAGGAGAAACAAATAGAGTCACAAGGGCTGGTGTCCTTCAGTAAGCTGTCTCTGGTCTCCTGCTCAGAAAGAGTTCTGGGTTTGTTTTTTTTTTTGCCTAAAATGCTCACACAGTGCTTCACATAAGCTATGGATAGGATCTGAGAAGGGAAGCAAAGTGCTGCTGGGAATGAAGCGAAGGCCAACAAAGCGGTATTACGAAGCGACGCTTAAGTTTCCCACATGCCCCCTGGAACCTTTAAGTCATATTCGAGGCCAAACCACAGCCTCTACAACCCATCACTGCATGAAGAGTGTAGTTAGGAACAGACTCTCAGTCACTCCCTTTGAAAGATAAGAACGGCCTTCATTTCTTTAGATACTAACCCCAGTGATTTTTCCAAAAATTATCCTTTTAAATGTAACCTCCAGGCCACTATCCCTAGGAGACTGGCCTGTGGCACGTCCAGAGCATGTGAGCAGCGAGGAGTGGGGATGACGAGGGGGCAGGACAGACCTGGCGCAGCCCCCTCCCTGCGCCTCAGACCCTCAGGCCCTGGGTAAGTCCCCGCAGTGCAAAATGGGACAATAATGCAAGATGCTTCACGGAGTCGTTTTGAGGATTACATGAGAGCATTCAGGTACAAAACTTCAGCACATCCGAAGGGCTTAAGAAAGAAATATGGGTCGTTTTGTTTTGTTTCTCTCCAAAGGTAGAATTTGTTTCAAATTCCAGAGAATTTTCAATGAACTCTGAACTGTCAGTTCCATTAAGGTTGACAAATAGGTCGGGCGCAGGTTTCCCCTTGTTTCTCCTAAGAGCTAATAAATGCCTCCTAATTCTTTTCCGCTGTTTTACTCTGGCCACACGCTGCTTCTCAGAAGAACAGCAGATGGCTTGTAATCACACCAGATTACAACGAGCCCTCCTGCCACACATTTCTGCAACAGAGAACATGAAAGGAAAAGATAATCTGACAGAAATTATTCTGTACTTGTCTATAGGGAACTTGTCTTGAGAGGGTCTTAAGTGGCTAGAAAAACAAGCAACATTCACAGTTTAGCAACATTTCGGCTGCTCAGGAGCAAGTTAAGGAACAATTACGGCCAACCATCTAGGAATCTGAAAATGGAATCTGGTGGACACCAGGGGTGTTGGTCCCTACAAATTCTGCTCACAATTTTACCCAGCATGTGTCATCAAGAAGCTTTGGAATGTGGGTTTCAATTTAAATTCTAAAAATTAACACGTTAAAAAAAAAAATCTTCTTTTATATTCCCAAAGAATCTTGACATTCTTCACGGTCAAGAACAAAAGAAAAGCAGTGCAGCCTATGAGTTAAAGAAATTTATGACAAATTATAAATAAATCAAACACAAATAAAAACAAAAACCCTGTAAATATTCCCTTAGTGATCAATGCTTAGAATCTGTGGATCATTCTAAAGGGTGGTGGGTCCTGGAGGGAGATTTCTTGAAAGAGGAAGGGAGATAAAAGACAGGGGGCACAATTTTCCTACCTCTCTGGGGAGCAGGGGGTAGGGAACCAAAGAATCTTTGATGAGTACTTTGGAGATTCTGGATGACTTAGAGGAATTCTGTTCGTATGGTTAATGTAAAATAATTTAAGGAAATCCCCCACGATCAGTATTTTTTCCTCTGGAATCCTCCCGTCTATGTTCAAGTATAACAAAGGGCTTGCCCAACAGAGCTGTGACAGACACCCTCTGTTCAATCCAGTTGTCATTTAATTTTCTCTGGAGTACTGATATTGTGTAGGTACTATTGATAAAGGGGGTTTACATTTGCTCTTCTAAACCGTGTAAGAGTAGTGTTTTCCAAGCCAACTTTGACAGGCCAAAGACAAGGCTACATGTAACCTTTTTCAGGAAGGCAAAGAGAATCCAAGTATATGGCTGCAACCAAAACGTCACCTCAGAGTGAGGACCTCCTAAGGCCTACTGCACCTGAAGAGTTTCCACTTCTGCAGGGCTCAGGGTTACCAACGTCTCAGAGAGGCCCAACCAAGTCAAGTGCCAGCCCTCTCTCTGCGCTTGGCCATGGTTATCATCCTGGTTCTGCCAGTTCAGGAAAGCTCTCTGTGTGTACAACCTTAAGGATATTTGTCCACTAGAGCCTGGAGATCTAGCTCTTAAAGTATCGGCAGCATCAGTATCTCCTGGAGCTTGTTTGATATGCAAATTCAGACCTACCCAATCAGAAATTTTAGGTGTGGAGTTTGGTATCCTGTGTTTTAACAAGCCCTCCAGATGATTTTGGTGCGGGTTCAAGTCTAAGAACCACTGCTGTAGGCTACTATATCTCTTTGAGGACTCCTCTGGCATGCTCCGTACAATACAGGAAATTTTAGAAAAGGAAGGGGGGAAAATGTGATTAGGTTTCATAATATACCACAAGAGAAGGCGACAGCTCACCAAAATATATTACAATTCTAAAACCCATTAGGAAAACACATCACAATTTTACCATGATGATAAGAAAATAATTCTCTTAGAGTTGTAAGAAACTCAAAGTACGATTTTCTTTAAAAAGAAAAAAACAACACTCTCCAAAGGTAAATGTGATGTGCAGCCAGGGTTGAGAACCACAGATATAATAATGCCTCCCTAAGCATCTTAAAAACTGCCCTCTGGATTAGGATGATGGCAATCCAAAGGGAAAAGGAAATCTACCTACTGCATCAAGGTAGAGCCTTAGGAGGAAATGGAAAGGAAGGAAGTTGTAAGCCCAAAACAGACAGGGAGGTCACACAACTGCACTTAAGTCCTTGAAATGAGCTCAGATCACTGGGCTCAGGGGAACCCACCCCAAAGCATAAAGAGGATGGGCTCTGCACGTGGCTTGGCCACGGGGATGATGAGTTGCAATGAGATCCTTGAGAGGGGCAGACGACATTGCTCTTTGCAAAAGGGGGAGGAAGATAGAGTTTGCAACAGTCAACTTAATCCCTGATAGATTATTAGATAGGTTCCAGAAAAAAACTAAAATTATGAAAAACTAATCTCATTTTCTTCTTTGCTGAGGTTCCTGACTGTGACAACTGGTGAAATGTAATTGACAAAGAAGACATGAACCTCAGCCAGGAATCAGGCAGACTCTCCCATGACAACCTTTTGTCCAAACCACTGCACCACAGCAGCTTTTGTCAAGGTTACCTATGACCTTCATGTAGCCAATCCAATGAACAGGTCTCAGTCCTCACATGACATGACCTCTCGGCACCATCTTAACAAAGTGGTTCATTCACTTGATCCCTGAAACCCTCGCTTCTGGGCCACTGTGCTTTCCTGGTTCTCCTCCCTCCTCACTGGCCACTCTTCCTCAGTCTCCTGTGCAGGCTCGTCCCCACTGCACCAACATCCAAACGGAGCTCAAGCCTTGACCTCTTCGTCTCCACCTACACTCCCGTTAGTCTCAAGGTTTCAGATCCTGATCGTGCCCAGTGTTTCTGCTCCAGCCTGGACCTCCTCCCAGCTCCAGATGCGCATATCCAACTGCCTACTCTACATCTCCACGTAGATGTGAAATAGACATTTACGATTTCACAAGTTCAAAACCCAAACTACTACTGTTTTACCCTCAAATGTGCTCCCAGCAGGTTTAGCTGAACTGGCTTGGTAAATGACAACTCCACACTCTTCCAGCTGTTCAGGTCAAAACCTTGGAGTCGCCTTCGATGCCTCTCCTTCTCTCATATTCTACAGCTTTTCTGTTAACAAACCCTAACAGTTCTACCTTCAAGACAGCCCGCCTGGTACACAGCAGGAGCTCAGTAAATATTAACTGGATGGATCTATGAATGCACAAATGAATCCCAGTAAAGAAAAAAACAGAAAAGTATCATAATAAAACAAACAGAAAAATTTCATCATGGGTGAAAATGACAATCAGATGGATTCATAACTAGTTCAACAACCATAACCCCCAGAGTCATTCACGGCCAAACCACAGCATGGAGGGAGATGGTGAAGAGCTCTTCCCTTGACCCTGATCTTGGTCCACACTCTTAGCAGTGACATGATGAAGGTGGACATGCCACAAAATAGATGGATGAAGTTGCACAGGAGGGGAGAGTGAATATCTGGAATAGCAAAAACGGAATCTGGCACAAATACAGGAAACAAACAAAAAATCTGGATCTCTGTGACTCAGAAAGATGAGATCAACCTAAGAAGATGGAATTTAATAAGAATATATGTAAAGGTCAACATCTGACTCCAAAACAACTAACAGCCTGAGCACAGAGGTTGTCTTGGTCAAGAGAAAGCTCTGTGAGTGGGCAGCGAAATGCTGTGGTCGATGATGGCAACGTCATTTTAGGCTGCCTCAGCAGCAGCAGCCAGAATAAGCATTATGCTGGCTATGCTCTTTAGGCATTTAGTACTCAATTAGTCTCAACATACAAACAGAGACAAACAAGCGTGTATTAGAATACGAGTAACCAGGGTAATACCAACACTTCAAATCATGTAATGAGGATCAGGTGAAAAAAGTGGAATGATTTACCTAAAAAAGAAAACCACCAGGATAAAATAATGTTACCAGGACATTTAAAGGTGGAAGAATGATCCTTTTCAGTTCTTCAGGGCCTTAAGGGATACAGAGCAGAGAAACCCCAAGGAGACAGGTATTGCCTCCACATAAGGAAGACTTCCTGGCCGGCAGGCTTTCCAACCAGGAAATGATCTGCCATGGGAGGTGGTATGTTCACCAGCCAAGCCAGGAGATCACACTGTATTGACATAAAACACATGAAAATGGACAACGGTATAAATATTGCCTTCTTATCACAGGGCACTGGTCTAGTTGTGAGGAGTTATGAAAATGACACAGGAAAGGGTATGCTACTGACTTGCTGCATTTTATTAATTGGCCACTGCAATCATACAGTGCAACACTCGTTACTGTTTTTTGGTTTTTTAGTGTATCCCTAAGGATGTGGGCTTACTGACCTCAAGAATCTGAGAAGTTACCTTCGGAAACAATTTAACATACAAAGCATGGGCTTTTGGAATCAAGCAGGTGTGCGTCCAACCACTGGCTGTACCTTTTACTGGCCATAAGGCCTCGGGCCTTATGTCCTTAGATGTCCTTAGGATTAAATTCAAAGAGGAAAAATAGAGTACAATAGTAGTTAACAAAGAGTAGTTAACTAACAAATTGGGAGTAGTTAACAAATAATGACATCATTTGCAGTCCCAGTACTCCAACTATAATGGGGGTGATGAGATTGACCAGTGCTGCCTGATAACTTCCTGTGATGATGGAAATGTTCTCTATCTTCGCTGTCCAACACCTTGGCCACAAGCCACGTGTGGCTACTGAGCACCTGCATTGAGGCTTGTGTGACTTTGGAGTTTGATTTAATTCTAATTAAGTTGGTTTATTAGCAATTAATTTATTAATTAACTTGAATTGCTACATGTAGCTAGTGGCTACTCTACTGAACAGTGTAGATACTTCCCTAAAGTGACTCCTGGTTCAGAAATCCTGGTTCTATAATTTTTTTTTTTTTTTTGGCCACACCCCGTGGCCTGTGGAACTTCCCTGACCAGGGATCGAACCTGTGCCCCCAGCAGTGGAAGCACAGAGTCTTAACCACTGGACCACCAGGGAAGTCCTGGTTCTATAATTTTAAAGAGCAAACAACATCAGGAAACCCGTAATAGGAAGTGCCCGGTGATGCGAGGGGATTCCCATCCCACAGGGAACTCCAGAAGGCTCCTCAGGATGGCATGTGAGGGTATGACAGGGACTAACCTGGGAAATTTCTCTGAACTTTACCAAGGACGGTGCTGACCCAATAGAACTGTTTTAGTTCAAGGTGTTTTCCTTGTAAAGAGAAAATGAAGCCATAAAAGCTGTTACTGCCAATTAGAGGATTAAGAAGTTTAAGTTTCCCTTCACCTTTCACCCCTTTCACCGTGACCCTGCTTTATCAAATCAGAAAACAAAATTCAAGGAGAATTCTTAAAGTTATTATTGCAGCCACTATAATCACTCCTAATCCCTTGGCTTTCACTGAGAATGAACCTTAAAATTTGGTGCTTGAATTTCCCTTCCAACTCTGCCCTGCATCTCAGGACTCAGGAAACGATCCTCTAACTACTTTCATCACTGCTTCATCAGGTTTCTACAAAATGAACACGAGTTCAAAGGGAATTTTCAACCAATTCATGGCTAAGGCAGGAAATTGAAACAGCAAATGGGACAGAAGGATGTTAGACAAACACAGGCGAGGTCTGCTGGGGGGAGCCCGAGTTTTTCTTTCCCAATCCGTTTTTCGAGAACTACAAAGGGCAATGAAGGGAGGCAGTTAATTGGTCACAGGACTTGTTCAGAGCCACCTCGACTTTCTTTTTCTAATTGACTGCCGGGAATAACACAGTCTTCAAGGACTGCTCAAAGGGCAACGTGCTGGGACAGGAGACCACTGATGAAATGGCTTCAGAAACTGAAGATCATTTAATAAGAATATTGAGAGCAAGGTTGAAAACTTCGCAGAAATGAGGTGCGGGGACGGGGAGAACTCGGTATCAGCTGCTACCTACACGTTAGCAATTAAGCCTTATGAAGGCTCGGTGGAAAGTTACAGCTTCCAGGTGGTCCTCCTTGGATAAGTGAAGAGTCTCCTGAGGTGACTGAACTCTGAAGATGGTCTCATCGACTGTAGGGTAGTATCTCCACCAGCCACTATTCCATACCCTTGATTCTCAGGATTCAATGTCTTCCAAGCACCACCACCCACTGCCTGAAACAGTGTTTCTCAAACTTGAGCGTGCATCAGATTCCCCAGGGGAGCAGGTTACAGATGCAGATGGCCAAGGCTCAGCCCCAGAGTTTCTTATTTCACAGGCTGGAGGTGGGGCAGAGAATGTGCATTTCTACCACTGCCAGGTGATGCTGCTGCTGCTTCTGCTGCTGGAGATCACACTTTGAGGACCATCAGCCTAAGAATAGGGGTTTGCAACCCTGGCAGCACATCAGAATCACCTGGGGAATATTGAAAGCCTATGTTCTAATTCTACCCCAGACCAATTAAATCAGACCCGGGAGAGAGCGGGATGGGGTCTAGATATCAGTATTCTTTTAAAATCTCCCTACCTGATTGTAATAATGCTGGCTGGGTTGAGAACCAATGCAGAAAAGATCAGCCTCAAACCATTTAAATTTGGAGACTACATCCACCCTTACAAACTAGAGACAGGGAGGCAGATCTTGGCATCTGCTTGATCCCACCAACTCTTGGAGGTGATATTTCACTGTTCATTTATTTTTTTTCTACAAACCAAAATATAATGATCTTCATGGTACTAGCAAAACACACACACACACACTCTCTCTCTCTCTCCAAGAATTCTCTGAAGATTTACTAATGAGAGCAACTGAAGATCTATGAACACTGATAAATCTACTAATCATTTGAAAACAGAGTAGGAAACAAGTAATAAATTTTGAAATAAGAACCCTACAGCTAGATGAGCAGCAGGTAATGATTTTTATTTATTTATTTTGTAGTACACGGGCCTCTCACGTTGTGGCCTCTCCCGTTGCGGAGCACAGGCTCCGGACCCGCAGGCTCAGCAGCCATGGCTCACAGGCCCAGCCGCTCTGCGGCACGTGGGATCTTCCCAGACCGGGGCACGAACCTGTGTCCCCTGCATCGGCAGGTGGACTCTCAACCACTGCACCACCAGGGAAGCCCAGGTAATGATTTTTAAGACATTCAAAATCATGTAACATTTCTTCCTCAAATCTCTTTTCTATTCTCTTCGAATTCCTTTCCCTTCTTTCCAAATCAGATTCTCCTCTTTCCTCATCTCTACGTATCATCTGGCTGCTTCTACCCTTCCCTCCTCATCTCTGGCTTAATATGGCAAGGATGAAGTTTACAGTTAGTTATTCCTGTGAAATAATGTTTTATGATGCCTGTTCCTCCTTTAACAAACTGGGGAACTAAATATTTTTTTTTGGTGAGAATAACAAAGCTAAATTGAATTATTTTTGGTATGTACCCCCTGATTAACTCTGCCTTGAGCATTAGTACTCAACAGGAAACCTATTCCCCATCCTGAATTCCAATTAATGAATCTTCAGGCTAAAATAACATGTGCCATACATCAGCACCTACTGAGAAAGTGTAGAAGTGCAATTTACCTCCAAGTAATAAAGCTAAAGATGAAGGAATATACAATTCATAATCTAGAACTGTGGTTCTGAGGCCAAACCACCCCTGTCTTCCCCTCCACCCCCTCAACGTGCAACGTCTGGAAACATTTAGGGTTGTCACGACTGGCATCTAGTGGGGTAGAGTCCAGGAAAGCTGCTAAACATTCTACAATATGCAGGAGAGCCCACAACAAAGAATCATCTGGTTCATGCTGTCATTAGTGCCTAAGTAGAGAAACCCTGCTCTGGAAACTGCTACGTGAAGTCAGCTGACTTCTCAGCCACTGGAGAACTGGC